>NC_080096.1:57540000-57857500 GCF_950005125.1 Chionomys nivalis
GCACTACTCACGGTGAGCTGGGCACCCCTGCACCTATCATCAATGAAGAAAATGCCCAGACTTACCTACAGGTGACCGGATGGAGGCATTCCTTCGTGGATAATACCAGCTGTGTCAAGTAGACAAGAAACCCAAGCAGTACATCTCCTAACTATCTAAAGAAAAATTTAACATTATTATTTCTGTTCTATCCGTCCATGATCCTGTGGATAAATATTCAGACTGTAAAACTGTTTTCTGTGTAACAGCCAAATCTCCTCCCTGAGAAGGAGTGTTTAACTGCTAAAAATACATCTGACAGCACAGAGTGCGTGCATAATCCCAAAGGGTACACAACCTTCTTTCTTAGGTTCCCTGGCACCCAAGTCAGAGAAACAGAATTTCTTAGGAAGGCAGTCTGTAGAGGAGAGATTGGGAAAGCAGCACGGGGCCCGGCAGCGGAAGTGGGAAAGCTGTGGTTTCTCTGGGCTACCCTCAATCTGCTCCCTCGGGGAGTTCTGGACTATGAACATCACAACTTGGTCCCATCTACAGCCAGGAGTCTGCCTATCATTCCCCTTACTTGTCAGTTATTGGCTGCAGGACAGTTGGTGAGGGTTGGGGGAAGAAGGGGGAGATTTCCAAGCATTTGTGGTTAAAGTGGCTTCATCAGCCATCAGGGGAGAGCAAATCTTTGGATCAGGACAGCCGTGAACGGTCAGCAGTTAGCGCAGATACTGGAGTCTTATGCTGGTCCCATGAAGAGATTCCCTACAGTGCGTCAGTTGCGTGGCTACTCCTTCCGCCCACCCTGCATTGGTACATTGTGCTTGCCCTCCTCTCCTCCCCTTCCCCACTAAATGGAGTTTATCATCTTCCTGCATCCTAGCCTGTGTTTGAAAGCTCTGTTCTGGGATGTACCCAGCAGGGGAACTGCGGGAATATAAATGTCTTCCACATCAGCAGATGTCACTTCTGCAGGGCAATGCCATCAACTTCCTGTCCCCCGACAGCACATACAGATTCTGCTTCTGTCTCTTCATGTCAGTCCTTGCCAGTGTTTTCAAACTTAATCTACACCAAACCTAAAGTTAGAAACCAATATATGGTTGCTGTTGAAATCATATTTCTCTAGTTATTACTCACACTGAACAGCTAATTCCTCGTGTTTATGGATCAACGAGGCATCCCTCTCATAACTGTATTGTACAGATTAATTCACTTTCAAGTTTTATTTTTATTTCTAGGGGCTCTCTATATATTCTAAAGAGTTTATGTTTTTTTTTTTGATTGAATTATTTTTTCTTGCTGGGTGGTGGTGGTGCACACCTTTAATCCCAGCACTTGGGAGGCAGAGGCAGGCAGATCTCTGTAAGTTTGAGGCCAGCCTGGTCTACAAGAGCCAGTTCCAGGACAGGCACCAAAGCTACAGAGAAACCCTGTCTCGAGAAACAAAATAAATAAATAAAATGTTTTTTTTTCCCCATGTATAACTTTTTACTCTGTGGTGTCTTTTGATATGTGGGAGTTTTAACAAAACCAAACTTCCCTTTATCTTCTGTTTATGTGATGTGATTATTAAAGTTTTTCTCTACCTTGGGTTCGTGATCTTTTTGATTGAGGTCTGTTTTTCTGTGCTGTTGTGTGGTGAGAAGTGTGCTCATCTTGTGTGATCAAATAGAGAAAGAGAGGGGGACAGGGAGAGGAGGAGGAGGGAGGGAGAGAGAGAGAGAGAAGAAGAGGGAGAGAGGAGAGGGAGAGGGTGAATGAGCTTAGAAGTCCTGTGCCTTAGATATTTACTGGCAGGAGGAAGAGGAAAAGCTTTTCTGAAATCCAACACTACCTTGAGAGACTTGAGGAATAACCGGAATGACTGTTTTTGTCTTTTGACCTAGATTGTTCCAACCCTGGACTCAATGGGAACCTAAGGGCCCCTTCCTTCCGTGGAGCCAGACTGTGTCTCACTGAGCTGGGTCCCAGTGTGCAAATATAGTCTACTGTACTCTGCTTTGCTTTAACCTTGTCTATGATTTCCTAGTTTATACTCATTGAGTATAATGTCATGGTCTGAACGTTCTTTCCTGCTAATGCTGAAGATATCCTTGCGTGATTTGCTTTCTGGCTTCGATTGGCGCTATGGGAAGATTTGCTTTCTGTAGGCCTTGTCCTTTCCCTTCTGTTTCCTGCAGGTTCACTGCCATGTGCCTGGATATGGCTTCAGGGTTCTGTGTCACACAGAATTGAGGGTGTGCTCTCACTCTAAGGGTTTATATCTTTTCACTATGAGAGAGCACTTATTGCAGTTTCAAGCCTTTCTTTTTCCTTCATTCTGTTCTTTCCTAATTTACTATATCCTGAATTTTTTCTCTTTCTTCAAACATTTAAAACTGTCTTCCTCTTTACCACCCCATTGTCTTTACCATCCCATTATCCTCTACCACCCCATTGTCCTCTACCATCCCATTGTCCTCTACCATCCCATTGTCCTCTACCATTCCGTTGTCCTCTAGCATCCCATTGTCCTCTACCATCCCATTGTCCTCTAGCATCCCATTGTCCTCTAGCATGCCATTGTCCTCTAGCATCCCATTGTCCTCTAACATCCCATTGTCCTCTAGCATCCCATTGTCCTCTAGCATCCCATTGTCCTCTACCACCCCATTGTCCTCTAGCATCCCATTGTCTTTACCATCCCATTGTCCTCTAGCATCCCATTGTCCTCTAGCATCCCATTGTCCTCTACCATACCATTGTCCTTTAACATTCCATTGTCACATTAGTATTCCATTGTCTATATTTGCCTCTGCTATAGTAATATTCTTTTTCATTTTTTCCTCTCAAATAAGTCCATCAATAATCAGCATCCTCGCCCACCTCATCATCCTCCCCTTGGCCAGCCCTTCCCCACAACTCCAGCAGACTCCATAGGCAGAGATACAGCCCACACACGTCAGAAGAACAGGAGGATACACTGGATGTAGGCACCTGAGCCCCTACAAACCATAGAGACACCATATTGGACCTGAAGACCTCCCCTGCAAATTACCAAAATCCTTGGCTATTCAGGTTAGAAGACAACAAAGAAAACAGACAATAAAGGAACCAAATGCCACCCAACAAAAAAAGCATAAGAATCAACGTCGAACTTATAATCATCCAAACTCAGAATACAAAAAACCCCCAAAATAACAGGCATTAGCAATTATTTGTCATTAATATCTCTTAATATCAATGGACTCAATTCACCAATAAAAAGACACAGGCTGACAGAATGGATACAAAGCCAGGATCCATCTTTCTGCTACATACAAGAAACATACTTCAACTTCAAAGACAGATATTACCTCAGAATAAAGGGTTGAGAAAAGATTTTCTAATCAAATTGACCAAATAAACAAGTTGTTGTAGCTATCCTAATATCTAACAAAATAGACTTGAAACTAAAATTAATCAAAAGAGATAGATGACATTCCATATTCATCACAGGAAAAAATCCATGAAGATGAAGTCTCAATTTTGAACATCTATGCCTCAAATACAAGGGCACCCACATTTGTAAAAGAAACATTACTAAAGCTTAAATTGCACATTAAATCTCACATACTAATAGTGGGAGACTTGAACACCCCACTCTCACTAAAGGACAACTCTGCAAGACAGAAACTTAACAGAGAAATAAGGGAAGTAACAGATGTTATGACTTAAATGGAGTTTACAGATATCTATGGAACATTTCACCCAAACACAAAAGAATATACTTTCTTCTTGGCACCTCATGGAATTTTCTCTAAAATTGTTCACATACTTGGTCACAAAGAAAATCCCAACAGATATAAAAATTTTGGAATAACCCCCTATGTGTTAATGGATCACCATGGGTCAAAGTTAGAGTTCAATAACAACACAAATTACAGAATGCTTATAAACTCATGGAACAGTTCTCAATTGAATTATCAATGGATCATGAAGAAATAAAGAAAATAAAGGCTTCCTAAAGTTAAATTAAAATGAATGCACAGCATACTGAAACTTATAGTATACACTATGAAAGCAGTGTTAAGAAGAAAGTTCATAGCTCTAAGTGCCTACATAAAGACCATGGAGTAATCTCACACTAGTGACTTAGTAGCATAACTGAAAGCTCTAGAACAAAACAAAGCAAATACATCCCAAAGAAGTAGATGGCAGGAAATAAACTCTCAGCTAAAAATAAATAAAATAGAAACAAAGAGAAGAGTACAAAGAATTAATGAAATAAAGAGTTGATTCTTTGAGGCGATCAATGAGATAGACAAACCCTTATCCAAACTAACTAAAAGGCAAAGAGAGAATATCTAAATTAACAAAATCATAAATAAAAAGGGGGACATAACAACAGACACTGAAGAAATCCAGAGAATCATTAGGTCATACTTCAAAAAACCTGTAGTTCACAAAACTGGGAAATCTAAAAGAAAAGTACCACTTACCAAAATAAAATCAAAACCAGTTGGACAATTTAAATATACCTATAGTCCCTAAGGAAATAGAAGCAATTATTAAAAAGTCTCCTTACTTCTATGGGATAATGCTCTTGCACACTGTAAAAAATTTTCATTCATATTGGTTTAATGAAACACTGATTGGTCAGTAGCCAGGCAGGAAGTATAGGTGGGATGACCAGACAAAGAGAATTCTGGGAAGAGAAAAGGTAGACACATAGTTGCAAGCCAGTCACAAAGGAAGCAAGATGAGAATGCCTTACTGAGAAAAGGTACCAAGCCAGGCAGCTAAGCATAGATAAGAATTACGGGTTAATTTAATTGTAAAATTAGTAATAAATATGAGCAATAGGCCAACAGTTTATAATTAATATATGCTTCTCTGTGATTACTTGGGACTGGGTGGCTAGGAAGTGAAAGTGCAGCCTCCATCTACACCCAATCAAATAAAGTCTCTGGCCACATTCAGCATACAATTTATCCAGACTTTCAAAGAAGAGCTAATACCAATACTCCTCATATTAAAAACAATAGAAACGGAGGGAACATTGCCAAATTCTTTTTATGAGGCTACAGTTACCCTGATATCCAAGTAACACAAAGACTCAACAACAAAAGAGAATTACAGACCAATTTCTCTCATGAACATTGATACAAGAATACTCAGTAAAAATACTGGCAAACTGAATTCAAGCACACATTAAAAAAACCCTTCATCATGATCAAGTAGGTTTCATCCAGAGATTCAGGAATGGTTCAACCTAGGAAAAGCTATCAATATAACATCAACTGAAAGAAAAAAAAACCCCACATGTTGGAGGAAGGCCACTTGTTGGTTGCTGGTCACCTGGCTATCTTAGACCCGAAACAATCACACAGAAACTGTATTAATTAAATCACTGCTCTAGCTTCTTATTGGCTAACTCTTATATTAATTTAACCCATTTCTATTAATCTGTGTATCGCCATGTGGCTGTGGCTTACCAGGCTAAAGTTCTGTCCAGATCCAGTGGGGATACATGGCTTCTCTCTGACTCTGCCCTTCTTCCTCCCAACATTCAGCCTAGCTTTTCCTGCCTGCCTAAGTTCTGCCTTGCTATAGGCTCAAAGCAGTTCTTTCTTTCTTTCTTCCTTCCTTCCTTCCTTCCTTCCTTCCTTCCTTCCTTCCTTCCTTTCTTTCTTTCTTTCTTTCTTTCTTTCTTTCTTTCTTTCTTTCTTTCTTTCTTCTTTTTAAAGATTTATTTATCTATTATGTACACAGTATTCAGCCTCCATGTCTGCAGGCCAGAAGAGGGCACCAGATCTCATTACAGATAGTTGTGAGCCACCATGTGGTTGCTGGAAATTGAACTCAGGACCTCCGGAAGAGCGGTCAGTGCTCTTAACCTCTGAGCCATCTCTCCAGCCCCAGATCTTTATTTATTAACCAATAAAAGCAACACATAGAAAGAAGGACCTCCCACACCACCCATATGATCATCTCATTAGATGCTGAAAAAAACCTTTGATAAAATCTAATGTCCCTTCATTAAAAAGGTCTTGGAGAGATCAGGAATACATGGAACATACCTACACATAATAAAAGCTGTATATAGTAAACTGACAGCCAACATAAAATTAAATAGAGAACACAATGGAGTATTACACAGAAGAAAAAATAATGACATCTTAAGTTTTGTAGGCAAATAGATGGAACTAGAAAACATCATATTGAGTAAGGTAACCTAGACCCAGAAAGATAAATATCATATGTACTCACTCATAAATGGCTTTTAGACATAAAGACATAAAGAAAACCAGCCTATAATTCACAATCCCAGAGAACCTAGAGGACCCAAGAGAGACATAGATGGATCTAATCTACATGGGAAGTATAAAAAGACAAGATCTCGCTGGGCGATGGTGGCGCACAGCCTTTAATCCCAGCACTCGGGAGGAAGAGGCAGGCGGATCTCTGTGAATTCGAGACCAGCCTGGTCTACAGAGCTAGTTCCAAGATAGGCTCCAAAGCCACAGAGAAACCCTGTCTCGAAAAACCAAAAAAAAAAAAAAAAAAAAAAAAAAAAAAGACAAGATCTCTGGAGTAAATTGGGAACTTGGGGACCATGGGAGAGGGTTGAAGAGGAGGGGAGAGGAAGGGAGAGGAGCAGAGAAAAATGTATAGCTCAATAAAATCAATAAAAAAATTAAATAGAGAGGGACTCAAAGCAATTCCACTAAAATCAGGATTAAGATAAGGCTGTGCACTCTCCCCATATCTATTCAATATAGTACTCAAAGTTTTATCTAGAACAATAAGACAAGAAAAGGAGATCAAGAAGACACAAATTAGAAAGGAAGAAGTCAAACTTTTGCTACTTGCAGATAATATGTTAGTATATATAAATTACGCCCAAAATTCTACAAAGGAGCTCATATAGAGGATAAACACTTTACTGATGTGGCTGTATACAAGATTAACTAGAAAAAGAAGGAGGAGGAGGAGGAGGAGGAGGAGGAGGAGGAGGAGGAGGAGGAGGAGGAGGAGGAGGAAAAGAAAATCAATAGCCCTCCTATATACAAATGGGCTGAGAACAAAATTGGGGAAACAACACCCTTTACAATAGCCACACATAATATAAAATATCTTGGGGTTACTTTAACCACACAAGTGAAAGACTTGTATGAAAAAAGAAATTGAAGGAGATATCAGAAGATGGAAAGATCTCCCATGCTCATGGATTGGTAAAATCGACAGTAGAAATAGCATCTTACCAAAAGTAATCTACAGATTCAGTGCAATCCCCACCAAAATTCTGACATAATTCTTCACAGATCTTGAAAGAACAATATTCAAATTTGTATGGAAAAAAAACAAAAAAGCCAGTATAGCTAAAACAATACTGCACATAAGAAACTTCTGGAAGTGTCACCATCCCTGACTTCAAGCTCCACTATAGAGCTATAGTCATAAAAACAGCATAATATTAGAATAAAAACAGACAGGTGGATCAATGCTATTGAATCAAAGACCTTGAAGTAAATCCACACACCTATAAACACCTGATTTTTGACGAAGAAGCCATGATTATACAGTGAAAAATAGAAAACCAACTAATGGTGCTGGCATAACTGGATATAGATATGTATAAGAATGCAAATAGATCCATATCATCATGCACAAAAAGTCCAAGTGGATCAAAGACCTCAACATAAGTCCCATTATACTGAATCCTATAGGAGAGAAATTGGGAAGTAACCTTGAAAGCATTGGCACAGGAGACAACTTCCTGAATATAACATCAGTAGCACAGACATTGAGATTGACAATTAATAAATGGGGCCTCATGAAACTGAAAAGCGTTTATAAAGCAAAGGATACCATCAATAAGACAAAATTGTAGCCTACAGAATGGGTAAAGGTCTTCACCAACCCCACATCTGACATATGGCTGATCTCTAAAATATAAAAAGAACTCAAGAAACTAGACATCAAAATACCAAATAATCAAGTTAAAAATGGGGTACTGGTCTAAGTGAAGAATTTTCAGCAGAAGAATCTCAAATAGCTGAGATACACTTAAAGAATTGCTCAACATCCTTAATCATCAGGGAAATGCAAATCAAAACGACTCTGAGATACCACCTTACACCAGTCAGAATGGTTAAGGTTAAAACACTAATGACAGCTTATGCTGGAGAGGATGTGGAATAAGGAGAACATTTCTACATTGCTTGTGCAAGTGCAAACTTGTACAGTCACCTGGAAATCAATATGGCAGTTTCCCGAAAAATTGGAAATCAATCTACCTCAAGATCCAGCTATACTAATCTTGGCATATACCCAAAGGATGCTCAATCATACCACAAGTATACTTGCTCAGCTATGTTCATAGAAGTGTTGTTCATAACAGCCAGAACCTGGAAACAATCTAGATGTCCCTCAACCAAAAAATGGATAAAGAAATTGTGGCATATTTACACAATGGAATTTTACTCAGGTGTCAAAAAAATGATATCATGAAATTTGCAGGCAAATGGGTAGAACTAGAAAAAAATCATCCTGAGTGAGATAACCCAAACGCAGAAAGACAAACATGGTATGTATTCACTTCTAAGTGAATATTAGCTGTAAAGTAAAGGAGAACCATGCTATAATCCACAGTCCCGGGGGGGGGGGGCTAGGTAACAAAGAGGGCTCAAAGAGGGATAGAAGAGATTTCTTGAGTATATGGGGGCTTGAGGGAGGAGGGACAAGGAGTAGAGGGATGGGGGATGGGGATATGAGGAAATGGGTTGGGCAGGTCTGGGGTGAGATGGAGGGGGAGAGTAATGAAAGAGATGCCTTGATGTGTGTGTGTGGGGGAGCTTTTCTGGATTAGGGAGAAGCCTGATAACAGGAACACTTCCAGGAATCCATAAGCATGACCCCAGCTAAGACTCCTAGCAATAATGGAGAGGGTGCCTGAACTGGCCATCTCCTGTAATTAGACCGATGACTACCGTAACTGTCATCAGAGAGCCTTCATCCAGTAACTGAGGGAAACAAATGCAGACACCTACAGTGATTCACTGGGCCAAGCTGCAGGAATCCTACTGAAGAGAGGGAGGAAGGAGCTAGAGGGTTCAAGGACATCACAAGGGAACCCTCAGAAACAACTAATCTGGACTCATTGGAGCTCACAGACTCTGGACCGACGGCTAGGGAGCCTTCATGGAACGGACCTAGGCCCTCTACATATGTGTGACAGTTGTGTAGCCTGGTCTATTTGTGAGATCCTAGTAGGATCATTGTCCCTAACTAAGCTTTGAGCTGGCTTTAGGGAGTCTGTTCCTCATACTAGGTTGCCTCGCTCAGTCTTAATGCAAAGGGAGGAGCTTAGTCCTGCCTCAACTTGATATGCCATGCTTTGTTGACATCAGCGGGAAGCCTGTCCTTTTCTGAACAGAAACCATGGAGGAGTAAATGGGTGGGGAGTGGGGATACGGGAGGGGGGGGAGGTGGAGGATGGAGCAGGAATGGAGGGAGAGGAGGGAGGAGAAACTGTGCTTGATGTAAAATAAATGAACAATTTTAATTAATGAGAGAGAGAGAGAGAGAGAGAGAGAGAGAAGCGTAGAAAATGACTACTTATCTGAATCCCACTGCCCCTCCTTTGTTTTTGCATCAAGATTATCTTTCTGTCTCTCTCTCCCTCCTCCCTGGGAGACAATTTGAATATTTATACTGTATGCCCAGCCTAGCAGCTCCCTGCCATCTTTGTATTTTCTATTTGTCTCCATGGTACTCACCTTAACTAGCATGACATCATCTCTAAGACTCTTGTGTGTGTGTGTGTGTTTGTGTGTATGTCCATGCGTGATTCTATTCATTCTCTTCCCAACAGTTCATAAACACTAGTGATAAATATTTTTAGATGAGTCAAGATTTGTCTTGATTTTCTTAACCATGTGTTTTCAGCACCTTGAATGCTGCTGTTCTTAGCAAGAATTCACCATGTGTTTGTTAAATGAATGAATAGATTTGGAGGAAGAATGAACTTGTAGACTTGAGTCTAAAGTATTTCCTTTTGAGTTGAAAATTGTTCTGATTAGATATTTTCTGTTTAGGTAGATGAGATTAAGAAACTCATATATATATTTCAATATATATATATTGAAATATATCTGAAATAGTTTTTAAATAATGTGCCGTATTTCAAAGTCTCAGGATCTCTTGGATTGTCGCTATACCTGATGTTTAAAATCTGGACCTTGTGGCTGCATTCCAAATAAGGAGAAGATAGATACCTAGTAGAAAAGGAAGTAGGATGGAGTAACCAGCCACCCAATGGGAAGCTAAACAAACAAACAAACAAACAAACAAACAGCCAACTGTCTTTCCCAGCTTACAGTGGAGGTGCTGGAAATCACAGGAGACTTTCCTGGGACATGTGTTGTGTAACAAATCCTGACAAATACACGGATCATCAAAGAGATTTCTATTTTATATACTGAGAAGCTTTATGCTCCAGGAAATGGTCAGGCCATCTGGGATCCGCTTTCCCAGATGGAGCTCTGATTGAATATGTGAGAAGAGGGAGCCGCGGTTGTAGTGAACATGGCCTGTGTGAAGTCAGCATGGGGGTGCGTCAGAGGTGGTGGCGAAACAAAGGGGTTACTTTTTCCATCAAGCTTGCTCAAGAGAAGGCAGACATGGAAGTAAGAAGACAAAGATGGAAAGAACAGCTTCCATTTCCTCAAAGTGGTGATGTTATTGGATGCTGTCATTGGCCATGTGTCGACTTGGAATGAGAATTTGGTGAGAAATACATGCAGGCATCATGTTGTGAGAAAAGAAAATTATTTTTAACTCTAAGAGCTAGCATTCTTCCTCCAGTCAAGAAGAATAACTTGCATTTATGTAGTATAATATATATACCTTTGCAAAGAATATAAGCCCCCACATTTGATATGTTCAGTCCTCTGAAGCAAGTAGGTTAGATAGTCTGAAAACAGGACCTGGGCCATATTTCCTAACCATTCCCCATCTCACCCTGCCAGAGTCTAGTACAGTACCAGACCCACAAAGCGCTCCCTAATCATTCTTTATTATATGAATCTAAATTAGCAGTTGAGATGGAGAGAAATTATGCAGTCAAATATCAGTTAGCCTTGGCACAGCTGGAGCTGGGAGCAAGGCTCTCAATTTTAAGTCTGGTGCACTCAATATTTCACCATATGTGTTGCCAAGTGTGCCAGTGTCCAACGATCACGCTGATGCAGGAACAGGAACTACAAGTGTTCTTGGCACTTATCCTGTGCCAAGGGTCATTGATCTTGATGAAGAGTTACTGTTGATTTACCTAAAGTTCAGTAATCTCCCAATGAAAGCACTATTCAGAATTGCTTAATGTCAGCACAAGCTGCCAGTTAGGGAGAGCTTGGCATCTCTGACATACTGGCTGGGATGCCCAAGTCCATTTAACTTAGGAAATTTTATTAAAATATCCAAGACTGGCCAAGCTTCAAGGAAGCTATGCCAAAGAAGTAGGGAGAACAAAGCCGTGCGTCTCAAAGTCCTAGGTGTTCACTCAAGAGGATGCTTTTTTCCCCTGTTAAAGCCAGGGCCCACCTCCCACACTGGCATGTAATTTCTATTTTCTGAGGCTTCCACTGTCCTTCATACTTCAGTGAAAACCCATCGAAGCCACAGGTATCCACCTGTCCTTATGGGAATCTTGTCCTTACTTTATTTACTAATGGTACACACAGCCTTCCAAGTGCCTTCTGCTACATTTGTTAAAAGAAAGGCAGCAGAGGGCTGCCCAACTTCAACGAGCAATTAATAAAGAGAGGTTTGAATTTCCTGCTCTGAGTCCCTCCGTCCCTGTACAATGACAGAGTAGTGCCATCACTACGTTTGTCTTTTCTTGACTCCTTCACTTTCTCATTTTCTTAAAGCCCATCAAGCCACTCACCCACTCACATGTCAGCACTGAGATGTCCCGCTCCTCGGTCCAGCTGTTTTCCTTGCCATCCAAATGAGTTTCTCCTGAGCCTGAAGCTCTGGGTGACACCTGACACCAACCTAGGAGACTTCCAGGCGGAGAATCCAGCCAGGCTGTGCCTAGCCTTCTGACCTCCAGAAATAATGAGAAAGGAATATGTGTTGACTGAGATGCTAAGTTTGGCTATATAACATAGAAAGCTACTGCAGCTGGCCACGGAGAGACACGGGACTAGAGCCTGTGAGTTCTCTGTTGCTTTGACACAAGCGAGAGTCATTGGGGAAGAGGGAACCCGCACTGAGAAAATGCTTCCATCCGACTGGTCTGTAGGTAAGCCAAAGGAAACTTTCCTGACTAATGGTTGGTGCGGGAGGCCTCAAGCCATTGTAGATGGTGCCACCCAGAGCAGGGGTCCTGTGAAGGCTTGTATAAGAAACAGGGTTGTATAAGGAAACAAACCGGAAGGATCATAAGAGCGTGCCAGTATGTGGTGTTCCTCCATGGCCTCTGCTTCAGTTCCTGCCTTGAGCTTCCATGTAAGCATCTTTTGATGCTGGTCTCTGCTCAACACAGTTCCACATAAGACCCCAATAAGCCCTTTCCTCCTCAAGGAGTTTTTGGTGAGTTCTATCGCAGTCATAGGGAGCGAAACACGACAGACCATTCTTATGGGCTGAGCCTGCACATGCTCACACAAACTACTTTAAAACATTCGGTGCTAGAAAATTGCAGGAGATAATCCTTCGACAGCCGCCCCTATTATAAATACTTTTCTACTCACCTGTAGAAACCCCCAATTTGAGGATAGCCCCTTCCGGGGGGCAGTTTTCAGTGACTTAAACATAAATACATGTGTGGGTTGTGGTGTTGTCAGAATGTATTTAATGATAGTCATCATACTAGTAGGGGGCATTATAAGTCTTGGGGAGACTAGATTAGAATGATTAAATTTAATTATAGACCAATGACACAGAAGGGTTTCCTTTTTGAAAATTGGGGATCAAATCTAAAATACTAGTTGAATAAACTTGTGAGAAAGAACCCATGGGTATTTAGATATTTAAAATACCCAGGGAGCAGGTGAATGGGTGCATTTGCAGGCCGGGGTATTTTTGTTTTTTTTTGCTTGCTTGTTTGTTTTTTCCTCCAGAGACAGCCATTTGCTATCTCAGCTGGGCCTAGACAGCTCTCATGATCATCTTTGCCTCAGTCTGAACAGCTGTGGTTACAAGTGTGTGCCACCTTGCCCGAGATCTGGGTTCTAATGCATCTGAGCAGCTGTGTTTGCAGGTGTGTATCACTGTCCCAGAGATCTAGGATCTAATCCATCTGAGCAGCTGTGGCTGCAGGTGTGTGCCACCATGTCTGGAGATCCAGGCTCTAATGCTGGTGGCTTGTCTCTTTCTGGTTCAGAATGAATTTCCTCCGGCATGACTTTTGAACTCAAGACTCACCATTGTGTGCCTGCCTTCACTCCATTCTATAGATCATATGTAGGGAAGAGAAGGCAAATAAGTTGCCTAAAGCAACAGTGAAATAAATCTGAAGTTTCTTATGGCTAGATGATTGTTTTCTTTGAGATCCTTGGAAAAGAGGAAATAATTGATTTAACAAAGTGCTTGGGGGATACAAAAGTGGAAGGTGTTGAAAGTTCCAGTGAAGATAGAAAAGCAATACAAGAGCAAACGAAGCTCAGGCACACAGGCAGGAAACAGCCAGATGTGCTTCAGATTAAACAAAGCCAAGCCAGAACATCTGGGGAACAATAATCGGAAACAGATATTCTCTAAGTGAGAGCAATCTGGAAAGCAGTCATGCGGTGGGAGACCTGGGCAGAGCCGCTATGAAAACTGGGTTCTTCAAGGTTTGTGCTGCAGCCAAAACTGACTGTGAAGGGTTTTGGAAACCAGAACTTGGCCGAGTCCATTGTACTTTTGTGAGAGAGCTCACAGATCTGAAATTGTGCACCTCCAGTCCTTCCTGGCTGTGTCTGAAGAACTCTCTAGATGGGAAGAGCAGAGCTGATGTCCTGCAAAGGAAGGAAAAGAAGGTTTCTGAGAAGTCCTCTCAGGTCTTGGGCCATGGAGTCTTGAGACTGACAGTTGTAGTCCCTGGGCCAGTTTAGAAGTGTATCAATCCCAAGTCCACTCAAACATCATGACTTGATTATACCTAGAAGAACTTACTCTCTAATACCAGCTTTGTTTTCTCTCTAAATACTGATTAAAGTAATTACTGTAGTGATATTTCATTTGTATTTTAATAAATAAAGCTAGCCTGACGATCAGAGCACAAAACAGCCACACTTGTCAGCCATACAGGCCAGGCAGTGGTGGGTGGCACACACCTTTAATCCCAGCACTAGAGAGGAATACACAGCAGGATGAGACAGGAACTCATTCTCTTTCAGTCTGAAGATTTCACAGATTTTACTAAGAGTTCTCTAGTGGCTTGACTGCCTTGCTTTTTTGATCTTCAGGTTGAACCCTAGTATCTGTCTCTGGGTTTTTATAGTCCCTGGTGCTATAAATTACATAGAAGATGTTGCAAACATACAGAGAAGAGCACATCTAATG
The DNA here is from genome assembly GCF_950005125.1 of Chionomys nivalis. Taxonomy (NCBI): domain Eukaryota; kingdom Metazoa; phylum Chordata; class Mammalia; order Rodentia; family Cricetidae; genus Chionomys; species Chionomys nivalis. The sequence goes on from NC_080096.1 coordinate 57,554,506, forward strand.
AACTTCTAACTCAATAAATTAATGAAGTGGGAAAGTTGTGGAATGTTCATCCACTTACGGCCTTGAATGACCCCGAACTGCAGAAGTGGCATCGTTTCTTTGTTATCTCTTTCTAGAATAATTATCACTCATTCTTTTAAGGGTAGCGAAATCATAATAGTACACACCAGGGGTCTCGTTGTAAACCTTATATAGATAGAATAATTATAAAGTTGGTAAAGTCTTTGCCTGGCTTATTTGACTCAACCTCAAATGTACAAGTTTAGCATTATGTTGCATGTAGGTTATAGGTTTTTCATCCACACTGCTGTATACTCTTGGTGACGCTATACCACATTTGATTTATGCATTTTCTTAGCAATGGCATTTGAATTGTCTCACCTTGGTGCTATCAACAATAATCTCCTTGACTATGGTCAACATATCCTCCTCTTCCCTTCTTGGAGACAGGATCATGCTATGTGTTTTAGGCTATCCTAAAACTTACAGTCCTCCTAAAACAGCAATCCACCTGCCGCAGTCTCCTGAGTGTTGGGTTCCAGGCCTGCGCCACCACACTTGACTTATTTCCTTTAGTCGTATATAGCTTTAAAGAGTAAGACAACTGTTTCTAAATCTCCTTTTTATATACCTAAAGACTCATAAACTTAGACACATTTCATTATGTTTTCCTCACTCCTACTGGGAGAAAAGTTCCAAACAACCAGTTGCAATTATTAATATTCTCAGAGAATATACAAGAGTATTTATTTACCTTTTCCAGAAGTTTTAGACAAGCAAATGGAATACACGCTGCTTCCAAGGATCCTTTGAAAAGCTTTTGTTTAAAACATGGGATAGTTTTCTGTTCAGTGGTACTGAAGAACTGATCGATGGATGTCCATTTTACATGCCACACATGAAGCCTGGATGCCATTGCTGTTCAAGGAGAGAGAACAAAAGAAGGTCGCAACTGAAAGCTGCCATCACAATTGTCTTTTACAAAACCCCTAAAAACAGTGGCAAACTCCCTCTTGACATTTCTCACAGAAACAGCTTATAGTTCTTTCCTCTCTACTGGAACTGATAGAGTTTTATTACCTGTTTGAAGCTTGGATGCTTATAACACACAAACCTTTCATGCCTATTTTCTGGTTCCTCTCAACCATTTCTTGCCTTAGACAAAATTTATTTCCCAGGGAAGACCAAGTGTGTCCTCCAGCTCCTATTTGGAAGATGAGAAACCAAAATCAACTTCAACTTGAGACAGGTCATCCTGTTCTTCCTGTCCCAGCCTTTCTCTTGTAGCACATGTTTTCCTCAGGCAAACCAGATCCAACATGATGCATTATTTAGAGAACACGGTTTGCATTAGTCTGACTGCCTAGAGCACTATTGATGTGGTGAACTAACATTGCAATGGAAAATGAAGAAAAAAAACCAAACAAAACTTGCTTGCTTTGTTCGAATGGCTTTGTGATTTATCATAAAAAATTAGATCCATAAATTAAGGCTTTGTCCTCCTGCTCTCTGTAATGAGAAGGGACTCAGAGCTAACTTGAAGAACAACAAAAGAACTTATTGGGTTATCACAGACTCAAATAAATGGTCAAACAGTAAGATCTCAGGTCCAGGAATGAGTGTGAAAAAACTTGCATGTTTTCTGTCTATGGGGCAGACCCGTCCAGTTTAGATTAATGCTCACAACTAATTACTGGGGATGGGGATGGGAGGGGCATGAGGTAATGGGAGGGGATTTTCTTAGGCTGTGCCTTGGTCTCTTTACCTCAGGTGTCGGAGACCAACTTTGACAAAAATACCACTTACCAGAATAGGTGCATGGGGATGAGAAAAATCGGTAAAGAATATAAAGATGAGAGTAAAAATAATAAAACTGAAACACAGGATAGTATCAGAAGAGAATTCCAGTGAATACCAAAATCCCTGCATTTAATATTTCATACACTTTTATACCCCAATACAAAAGGGGGAAGAAGGCATCAAAAGACTTAACATGATACAAAGGACAACAGTTACTTGCTGCAACACTTTGAAACATCAAGTCATTAGAATTCAGTTGTTTAGACCCTAACTAAGTATCCTGAAGGCAGCCACTCCCCAGGTTAAACCTCCAATGACTAGAGAAGGAGCAGAAGTATGCTGGCATATCCTGGCCATCTGTCAGGGGGGGAAGGGATCTTCCTGTACGGGCCATCTTTATGTCAAAAGAGCCAAGTCACCACATCCTGGGTCTGGATGTGTAGCCCTGGCTGTTGTCAACAATTTTGAGCAACCTCAAACTCCCTGACCTTCAGACAAGGTGGAAATAGATTCACATTTTTGGGCCTCCATAATAGGGGTAGGTTTGTTAGCAGAAAAGGGCCCAAGAAGGTGCTGGCAGACAAAAGCAATAGCCTCATGCTACAAGGGTGACAGCTGAAGCCATCAGATCACTGATGGAAGTCGTCTGAGAAACAAGGAAATGGGGTCTGATAAGGAGGTAGCCTTGATAAGTGGGTTTAGGAAGTCCTGGGTGAGTGGTAGTTCTAGAAGGTGTAAGTGAGACTTTATTTAAGCACATACCATAACAGGGTGTGGATTTGTCCACTACAGCTACATGACTTACTGCTGGGCTTCCTGAAGGAACTTTGCTGCCTGGTTTCTCTTACTCTCTCCATGGGAACCCTTCCTTTTATAGCACGTCCTACTTTTGTTTTTGTTGCTGTGCTCTTAGCTGCAGGTTACAGCTCATCAACGCAGGGAAGTCTAAGCGTCAGGAGCTCACAACAGTCCATCACATCTCACCCACAGACCAGGTCAGAGAGAAACAAAGCACGCATGCTTACTGCCCGACTCGTTTTCTCTACTTGTGCACTGTTCAGAACCCAAATCCAGGCAGTAGTGTTGACCACAGTAGGTTAGGTCTTCCCACATCGGTTCATGTAAAAGACCATTCTGCTCAGACACATGCACAGCCTAGGAATCCCTTCCTAAGACTCTCTACCCAGGTGACTCTATATTATGTCAAGTTGACAAAATGAACACAGTCATAAATAACGTGAGGGTTCTCGGTAGCATGGTCTGGAACTCTTATATCCCCTTTCAGAATGTCTATGTTAAAGTCCTAACCTTTAAGGAGATGGCGTTTGGAGGGGATGTCTTCAGAAGGTGATGCACTCAAGAGGACACAACCTTCATGACTGAGAGTACCTTAGTAAGCAAGACCTTAAGGATCTTAGAGAGCTCTCTGACCTCTTCTACTATATGAGGCACAGCAAGAGTGTCCATCCATGAACTATAAAATGGGACTTCATCTGACAAAGACCTTGCCAGCACCTTAGTCTTGGTTCTCTTAATGTCCAGAGTTGTGAGACACAAATTTATGTCATCTAGTCAATACTTTTTGGTCATAGCACCTGAATGAATTAAGGACAACCATTTCACTGTGGTTGACCAGCTAGCGATACATGTTGGATATAATTTTTACATAAATCTACATGTGTGAAACTGGACTGCAATTTTCCTTTGCTCTGTCTCGCCATGGTAGCTCCAGTATTCTCAGTCCTTTAGCAAACTTTGTTGAGTTACAGTTGTGTGACAGCCTTTATGGAAATATATGTGCTAGGGCAGAACAAATACAATGCACACAGCTCTGGTTTCTGTTATACTGAGAATTTAGCAGGGAAGAGAGATAATAACAATAATGGTAGAACACTTACCATGAGATCTACCCCAATACATCGTTGTGGACTGTGGTTGCCATGGGGTACACGGACACTTACCATGAGATCTATCCCAATACATCGTTGTGGACTGTGGTTGCCATGGGGTACACGGACACTTACCATGAGATGTACCCTCAATACATCGTTGTGGACTGTGGCTGCCATGGGGCACACGGACATTTATCATGAGATCTACCTCAGTACATTGTTGTGGACTGTGGCTGCCATGGGGCACAACAATTCTCTAGAGTTGACTCTTTTCACTTGACTGAAGCTTGATGCCTCTTGACTGATAACCCCCCCCACACACACACACCTTGTAACCATGCCCCAGCCCTTAAACCAACACTTTGACTATATACATTTGGTTACATTCACTACAGCATTGTTTTCCATGCTCAAAATGTGGAAACAAACTACACATTCCTAGATGGAAACCTAGCTAAAAATATTCTGGTGCATGTGTGCAATGGAATACTAGTCAGCCTTGAAGAAGAAAGGGTTTTTGCTATTTGTGACAATAAAGATAAAAATGTAAAGAAATTATACCAGGTGAAATCAGTCAAAAATGCAAATACTCCCTGATTTCATATATAACATAAGTTGCAAGGTTCTTTTTTAGTAATCAAAACACAACAGCCAGAAAATGCCACATACCTTACAACTCCAGTGCCAAGACCAATGCCTCTTAAAGCCTGCGTGTATCCAGCTGACAAGGTGGTTCAATGAGTGGAGACATTGTCCACCAAGCCTAGGATCTGACTTTGATCCCTGGAGCCCAGATGGCAAAAGAAAAACCAAACCTCAAAAGTTGTCCTATGACCTCCACACACACACCCAAACACACGTGTGTGCACAGTCGAACACACACACACACACACACACACACACACAGTAATAATAAACCTTTTTCTTTCTGCCTATTTTTGAGGGATGTCTTAGAATTTGATGTATGTTTAATAGGAAAAATGCGCATTTTTCCTAATGCCAAAGTTATAAATTGCTTCCTATAAAAACTGAGTTTTTATGAGGGCTGGGACAGTCTTGACCTGGTAGGCTAAGTGTTGGCTGCTCTTGTTGGAGGCTAAGACTCCAGCAACTACAGTGTGCGCTGCTTCTTAGCCCTCCCCCCCGTCCCCAATGTTTATAAACCATCATGGTGTCTTCCATTTGCAGAAGAACTTCCTACACAGTGAATTTGTCTATCTTTTCTTCTCTCCCTTAAATACTAGTTAATCAAATGTTCCTCTTCGGTCCCAACTTTCCTGATGATTTTCTTTTTCTTGAGCCATTTGGTTACTGTCATAAATTCCTTTACTTTCTGGCTGCCAACCCTTACTTTATAGTCTGTAAGTGATGTGTCACGTCTCACTGTGGGAGGTTCCAGGCCTCTTTGTCACCCTGTCAGGTGCAGGTGGGTGTTAAAACTGCACCCCCAACCCAGGTGTGGTAGAATATGCCTGTAACCCCAAAATTTCGGAGGCAGATGCAGGCAGATTTCTGCGAATTTGAGGTTAGCCAGATCTATAAAACAAGTTTAGAGACATCCAGGGCTACATAGAGACCCTGTTTCAAAAAACTAAATCAAACAAACAGCAGTAGTGACAAAAACAACCCAAAATGTGGCCCAAAATAACCACATGCATCTTCTGCCTTTCAGTGCTGGGGGGGGGGGGTCCATCCATCCTGTATGAATTTGTACTTCAGAGAACTTCAGAGTTCTTGGACTTCACAAGATACTCCTGGAAACTCTAACAAGGAACTGTTCCCTCGCTTGGCGGTCTATAGGTTTTAAAGCATTGCAAAGCTCTGAGCAGTTTCCTGCAGGGTTGAGATAAATCTGGGAGAGGCTCCAAGCAAAGGCTGGGTGAGGAGCATCGTTGTAACATCTTTATACTCCGGGCATCCTTCAACCAAATGTACACACGGACAGTCTTTCTTGTTCCTCCCAAGGGCAGTCTCCGTGTGGTTTCTCTGGATCCTGGTTCCACCTGGGTTAGGTAAGAAAGAGTCACTTTGCTCTGAGGGAAACTTTTGGCTTTGAAAGCTATCCTTGTCTGTGATTACTTCATGTTCTGCCCAGTCCCAGGGTGAGCGTGTCTGGTGGCTTCCAGGTGGGATACTAAACGAGGGTCACAAACACTCTCGGGTCTGGCTGGCATTCAGGAGCCTCAGGTCCGAGGGTGGTGAGAAGGATGTGGGCACGGTGCTCTTCCGAACTGCAGGGGCTATTCCCAGGAGTAAAGGAAACAGTTGGTAGATCCTGTACCGAGAGGTTTTGGAATTGATTAGAGCAGGGGTTCTCGAACTTCCTAATGCTGCAATCCTTTAATACAGTTCCTCATGTTCTGGTGAACCCCACACATACAACTGCTTTTATGGCCGGGCGGTGGTGGCGCACGCCTTTAATCCCAGCACTCGGGAGGCAGAGACAGGCGGATCTCTGTGAGTTCGAGACCAGCCTGGTCTACAAGAGCTAGTTCCAGGACAGGCTCCAAAAACCACAGAGAAACCCTGTCTCAAAAAACCAAAAAAAAAAAAAAAAACCGCTTTTATGTAATTTTGATACTGTTATAAATTGTGATGTAAATACTTGTGTTTTCTGATGATCTTAGGTGACCCCTGTGACAGGGTTGTTTGACCCCGGAAGGCATCACAACCCCCAAATCAAAAACCTCTGGGTTAGCACACAGCAGAAAAGACCTAAGAATATTCTCATAGAAGATAGATATTATCACGTGTGATAAGGAGAGAAGAAAAAGTAATTTTCTTGCCTGGCTTTTGTTTAGCTAGGACTTTTATAAACATGAGTGTTATCTGCACAAAGAATAAAATCAGAGTGATTTGTTATTCAAACTATCCTTATGATGCCAGGCAAGTGTTTATAGTTGGTGATAAGAGGGCCAGTTTGTCTGCTCCTGCAGCTCAGTCCCCAGGCTTGAAAATACTCTCGGCTGATTAATTCCCTGTGAACAATCCCGATGGTAACAGGTAATATTTACTTTGCTAAATACTGACTTAACAGCAGCTCGTGTAGCATTTTTGACACTTTATGATACAATGTTACTTATGTCTCTGTTGTCTAGGAGAGGATATGAGTGACAGGCTAAATGATTTAATTAAACTCCCACAGCCTTGGCAAGGCAAGCTGAGCTGGTGCTTGAGTCGGCCTTAGGACTGAGTACCTAAGAGGATCCGTGCTGTGGCTCGCTAGCCCTTATTTCCTGGTTCCATTCAGAACCCACTGAGGACGTGTGAGGAACTTGGTGGCTTCCCCCTGCCTGAAGGGTGAGCGGCTCCCAGCTGCAGCATGGGACTGCTGTTGACTGTGATTCCCTGGAGTTGGGTTTTGGTTTCTAGGCAGTAACCCTAGTGGGAGGCTCTGTCTACTCATTTTGCAAGCAGCCTTAAGTTGGGCTATTTTTTCCTTTATTTATGGTTTGTGATCACTGCCAGCAATTTTTTTCCCGAGGAGTGCATTTAAATATGCCACATTTGTATTACTGTATGTGGATGCTGGGTGAACAGCTTTGATAAATCAAGTTTTAGGTGCCCTATGGGGGAAAGTGCTGATGGAGAAATACATTTGAAGAGAACTTTTCTCTTAGCAGTAGTTACTTGAGAAAACAGGCTCCATTTATCTTTCTGGGGCTTATGTGAGATGCATACAGACCACCCAGAATCGTGGGGCTGCATATCGGAGGAAGAAAATGAGGACAGAGCTTAGCGCTGGGTTTCTTCAAGTATCTGTGCCACGTTATCCAAGCCCTGCTCCTGTCCACCCCCGCGCCCCGCCCCCCAGCTCTCCACCCCACTTTCCAAGCCTGGTAAATACTGCGTTCACCTTGGCCTTTCTTCTACCTCTGTCTGGTCACAGCCTCCAGCAGCGGGAGTGCAGCAGACCTGTAATCTGCAGCCTTGCTTCCCCCACCCCCACTGCCTCAGAAACACCTTTGCCGAGGCTTTCTCCCTCTCCAGTCTAAAGTACCCGTGATAACGATGTCTTATCACTGGTTCCCCTTCCTGATTCTGCTCACCATTTGTAATCGGAAACGCATTTGTGTAATGCTTGTCTCTTTCCAGGTCTTTAAGGGTGCGTATGTCCATCGTATGTCCATTGGTGATGTGATGAGTGTCTTGCTCTGTGGAATATACTTTCAATGTTTTCTTGAGGACTGTGTTCATTTTGGACCATAGCGGAACTTGTGTGTGTTTATTTTGCCATCCATAGCTCTCCCGTGTTTTCTCTGCCCCTCTTTCTTTGGGCCATAACCTCACAGATATAAATACTTAAAATCCCCTATGCTCTCTATCATATCTGACGCCCAGAAGTGTTCAAAGCAAGTGAAATTGAACGGACCTTGTGTGATTTATTCCTGATGTTTACCACTGTGGAAGAAAATATTTCAGTTCAGTCTAGGTAACACTCAGAGCACCCATTAATGCCTGAAAGTCAGCATCGCAGTATCTGAAACAGGTCTTGCTTTTTGTTGTTGCTAATGTACGCCATTTAAATGTATTGGTCTGTCTTCTGCTTTGGTTGATTACGTAGGTGACTCTGAGGATCTGAAAACGTGTGAGCCGACAAGAAAGACACACAGAGCAATAATTAGCAGACAGTGTTGTGAATTCAGTGGGAAGGATACACAGAGTAGAGCTGTAACGTAGGCAGTGCAGAGAGGCTTCCACCCCCAGCCAGGACTGGATCTGCAAGCTTCAGAACGGGAATTGTAAAACTCGGTGAGCCTAGGAGTGGATTCTGGGAGGACTATGACAGTGTGAAGGTAGATGCTGGCTGCTGCTGACCTGAGGAGCATGAGGCAGGAGAGTTGACAGTGAGACACTGGAATGGTGATCCTCAGTGGTCTGAGAGTGCCCTGAAAAGCTGTGCCTTTGGGATTGGCTCCGCAGCCTCTGGTCAGTTTTTTTCATAGAACATATGCTGATGTATTGCTGGAGTTTCTTCTTGGCTAGAGAGACTGAGGCTTCTGTTGCAGAAGACAGGGGCGTTTCAGATGCTGAAGCTGGATATTTCATTCATACTTCCAAATGAGTCTCTATTTAGTATCTGCTAATTACTAGGAACTAGGTATAATTAGATTCACACAGGATATAATGTTTACGCTCAAAGTCATTAGTCTAGTGAGGGGCAGACCTATGAACGCAGGAGAAAATACAACCCAGCAAGTGTCAAAGCGTGAGTTAGCGGTTCTCAAATATGTAAGTTTTAGGACTCCTCTATTCTCCTGGAGATTGTTGAATATCCCAAAATATTTTTATGAGGCCAATATATCAATGTTTATTGTATTATACAGAATAAGAGGAAATTGAGGAGGACTTACTAGCAGCAAATCGTAACCTAATTAAGGTTAACATAAAAGGCTATATAGTTAATATTTCTAATAAAGTTTAACGAGATGAACATCATTGTTTTATATGCCTTTGAGACTCTTTCTCTGACTCCATAGACACTGGGTTCTCAGGATATGTGCTTCAATGTTCAGTCAGCTGCAATATGGTGTTTTGGCTGAAATATATGGAGTAAGTCCATCCACTTTCCAGTTATGAAGCTGGAAGTATGTGTATGTGGGGGGGGGGGCTTTTAGATTATTGTTATACTGTCCTCAGAATTGCAAGTGGTAGTTTCTTAATAGTTAGCTGTAATGTGGAATCTGAAACTAATAAAATTTTTAAAATTGTATCGCATTCAAATTCATTGATCTGTCTTATACTTTGAGTGACTATTTTAACCAAGCACTCTTCTTAATATCAGACATTAGTCCTGTGAAAAATACTGGCTTGTAGAGCAAACTGCAGGGGCACTTCACGATAAAACACCAGACCCTAGAAATATAATGGTGTACAATAACAACATAAACCACCAGGAAAGCCATTAATATCGTGCCCAGTCTCACAGAAGAGCCGCCTGGAAGAACCAGGGTGTAGCCAGGCTGATGGTACTAAGTTGTCCAAAATTCTAAATTTTCCTTGAAAAATATAACTTTCACTGCCATCAAATACGAACAATTGTTTCTTTAGAGTGACAGGCTCATTTCACTCACTTTCCAGAAAATCCAACACTCACATATTAACAGCCATAGATTTTTAGGTAAGTCGTTTTTTTGAAGTACAGAAATAGCATTGTCTGAACAGAAAGAGCGACACAATTTACAGACCAGCTGCGGAGGTGCTTTCCTTTATCCGTTAAAAAGAACCACGGCATTCCGTGTGAACAAGAAGTGTTCTGTGTGAACTTCCCATTTTACCACCTGTGTAAAAAGTATGTACTGAAGATTCGCGTCTACCAAACGGATACATTTCCATAATGACATCATCGAGTGTGACTGAAGCACGTACCTTGTTTTCTTGTTTTTCACTTTTATTGTAAGTTTCTGAAAACTGCAAGAGCCGGTGGCATGGTTGGTGGTGTTACCATGGTCCAGGTCAAACTGACCCCAGCTTGACTCACCATTCCTTTTGTAGTACCAGCACCGATGTTGTCACAGTGAGTCAAGTAAACAGAGTCTATGCCATAGTTTGAGCATCTTGGCACATCTTGTGTGCCAAGCATGACAGGCGATCCTCAGTAATGGTCCAGCAGCAGTTGGACAAATGTATGCAAAATGGTCATGTACGTAGGTTCTCCCACAGATAAAGTAAATACATAACTTTGAGGAAGACATGGGAACTCAGCCTTTATGTTTCTCCCCGAGGCTTTAATTCAACAAGGCACTGTGTTGCTGGATGGTAGCAATTCCGTGAACTCTTTTTCTACAGAGCAGGCAAATTGCAAGTCAGCTATAGAGGGTTTTATTGTCTCTGGTCTTCTATAGGTTTCTCTTGCTAATGCAGTTCGATGACTTCCCTTGTAAGCTGCCTCTGGGGCATCTTCATTTCTAGTTTGAAAGATGCAAGTAATCACATGGCTTATTCCATTGAAAGATATAAGCAATTTGTAGCGTTTAGGAGCTCATTACGCTCATGTTTTAAATATTTCATTCCTTTATCTTTAAACTCGGAATCTGTTTCCATATATTTTGCTGAATTTAATTCAGCCAAGGAAGATAGATTAGTAACATGCCAATTTGTTTATGACTGCAGGATTTGTTACCAGAAGGGGGTTCTGTTCATTTTCACTAAAAACATGTTGCGTGAGTATTCAAATAATATTAGTTTGTGACATTACAAGTCTGCCAATGTGTGTACCACTGCAAACCATCTCAACAAACATGGCCAGTGGGGCACCATTGCCCCAGAGTTTGAGTTGTGTTATGACTTGAATCTGAAGCATCCCTTCCGGGGGCTCATGCTTTGAACTCTTGGTCCTTGGCTAGTAGTGTTTTTTTAAAAGACCGTGGAACCTGCAAGGTGAGGTCTCACTGGTGGAGTACAGTGGACTGCCTGGAGGAAGCCTTTGAAACCCCCCCCCATATCTAGCTCTCTGTTTCATGGCCAGCAGCACCAGGCCACCAACCTCTGCTGTAGGCTCCTGTGCAATGAATTGCGCTGTGAGATCATGCCTTCCTGCTGCGATAGACTTAGATGAGATCCCCTGAAACCAGGAGCCCAAATCAATCATCTCTCGCCGAAGTCATTTTTGTTGGGTTGATTGAAGCAATACAAAAGGAACACAGACAGGGATGGATTCTGCTGTGGAATTCTACACACTGTGAATATGTATTGTTCTCATTGTTAATAAAAAAAAATGATTGGCTGATAGTTGGGCAGGACGAGACTGGGCAAGGCAGCCTGAGACAGAGAGAATGCCAGGATGAAGAAGGGCAGAGTCAGAGGAATTGAGAGTAGAAGCAGAGAGAAGCAAGATGAACATGCCATACGCGAAAAGGTACCAAGACACCTGGCAAAACAGATAAAAACATGGGTTAATGTAAGTGTAAGAGTTAAATAGTAACAAGCCTGAGTTATTGGTAGAGCTTTTGTGATTATTATAAACCTCCATGTGTTTATTTGGGAGCTATTGGTGGGACAGAAACTTCTGCCTACAGATTCCGTTTCTCCAGATAAGAATTAAATGCACATTTCCCCCTGGCACTCACTGAGCTGTACTCCAGGGTGGTGGCAGTAGCTGCTAGCTTCAGAATGAAGCCAAATAAACTGGCTCTCATTGGATGGCTCCTCCCTCCTTGAGTGATCCTGTCACTAGCCTAAGATATAGCAGACAGTTAAAGCCCAGTATGGTGTTATCTACCTGCAGAGGAGGTTTTAAGTGCAGTGGCATGGGCTATTAGGGCAAGAGAGATTTATAGGTTTGCTGGTTTGCAGTGGAGGTCCTATGGGCTTATGTTACAAGCCCGAGTTCACTTGCTAATTAGCGGGAGAGCTGGATCAACAGGCGAATGCTTTGATATACAGTAGAATTGAATTAGGAACAAATTTACATACTCGCTTTCTAGACAGCAATTTCTCTGCCATGAAAATTAGGTTTCAAGCTACACAACAGAAGGGTCACAACTGGAGAGAGGTAATAGGAGAGCTAACTAAATGGGGGGGGACTTCGCCACATCACCAATACTCAAAAGACTCTAGAAACTCCAGCTTTCCTCTGAAGGAAAACTGATCTGCTAACCCCTTGCTCCCTTTTTCCCCCACTTCCCTTTCTTCCTTCCTTCTTTGTTTCCCCCACTTCCTTTTCTCTTTACCTCTCCCCTCTTCTTCCTCCTATTCCTCCCTTTGGTCGACACTCTCTTAATTTTAGTGTGGCCAGGGGCTATTATTCTGAGAAGGCTGAAGGGTAGTTCAATGGCGAAACAATTCTAGAGAATGTCTGAGGTCCCAAATTTGGTCTCTAGAGTTGGAAAAAAATGTAATGATTATTATTTATTTATGGATATATGTAACTAATAGGGCATTAGGAGATATTCCAGTCAATTTTACTAATAAATAACATTTATTAATAAATAAAGAAGATAATAAATAGTATCTGCCTCGATACTATTCTTTTAATGCAATGAAAATCTACTCCAGTTCCAAAGCATCAGCATTTAACACACCTGAAAGTTTAATAAATAAAAATTTTGAATCTGTGTCTTCAAAAACTGAAGTTGGAATGCATTTTGACAAAATACTGCAGCCTTCCCCATTCTTACGAAGCCCATTCTTGTCCACACCATGCACTAAAGGCTTAGTCGTAGCTGCAGCACAGAAACATCCACCCCCTTCTCTCCCCCTTTCAGGCAATGCAGCTAGATATCTGACTTGCCTTTCTTCTCTCTGCTTCCTTGTCCCAGATCACTCTTCTCTGAAGTATTCAAATCCCACCGAAGGACTGTAAACAGTAACCGCCATGCTAGCATTTACAGTGTCTTATTTTATACATGTGTGGCTCAGCAACCCTACCCGCCCCCCACCCTGCTCCCCAGCCTTTTCTCCTGCCAGGAGTTCACAACTGTCCCCTCAGGCCCCACCATTACTGCTTTTCCCACCTGGCAAACAGTCTCACTGAATTCTGGGTGGCAGGCATTGACCAGACTTCTATACAAATGCTCCTGTCGAAAATGGCACCGAGTTAGGTGAAGAACAAAGACTTGCTGGCTTCAAAGGGAACCTCCAGTTTCTGCACAGAAGGGGCTTCACAGTGCTTCAGTTAACAACAACCACCTCAGGGGAAGAAAAGGCCCCGACTACAAAGAAATGCCAAACAAGCAGCCGGCAGCCTTCGCTTTCTTTCTCTGGTGTGTTTAGCACAAAATCTGACCAGGACAGCAGTTCTGTGATAATTGTTTGGACCATGACCGCTGCTTGTCACACTTTTGCCTTGTATATCCCAGCAATTTGTGGAGCTCTGATGGATTTTGCTCATTCAGGCTTAGAGATGGAGCATGTATGTGCACCTACACACACACACACATACAGAGAGAGAGAGAGAGTCTGTTAGTCTTGGTCATGAATTCTCTCTCTCTCTCTCTCCCTCCCTCCCTGCCCCTTCTCTCTCTCTCTCTCTCTCTCTCTCTCTCTCTCTCTCTCTCTCTCTCTCTCTCTCTCTCTCTCTCTCTCTCTCTCTCTCTCTGCACCCTTGTCCTAACTGCTATGTATTTGAGTGGAAGAAACACAATGGTGGGAGAATGGGAACAGAACTCATTTTAAAAATTAAAAACATATTTTAAATGTCACCTTTCCCTCTTTCTAAACTCAAAGAAGAAAATAGGAAATTGTTTCCAGCTTGCTGTAGCCCTGATTCAAAATAAGAGGAGGCCCAGTCCCTTGTGAAACAAGGCAGGGCACAGAAGCGCTGAGTTCAATATGCTGTGTTTCCATTCTGGCTTCCCTTCCCAGTAGGTGCCTTTCTCACCCAGGTTCTCATTTCTTTATCCCCCTTCATCCCAAATGTTCAGGCCTTTTCTGCTCTCTCCCTCACCTCTTATCCCTCCTTGTTTCTCAGATGGAGACAGGCTCAGGGTTAGCTACGGTTCTTTGCCATCTTCTTAGCCACACCAGTTGGCAATGGAAATCTGGCACTGGGAGATGCGGCCATCTGTGGTGAAGTTTAAACCTATTTACCTCCCTGGAAAGCTGGTCGACGGCCTCTCTTTCTCTGTACCCAGTGAGGCTGAAGATGACAAATGCATTGGGATAAAAGCCATGGGATGAAGTTTGGGGCAAAACAAAACCTTCTCCAAAGACACAGCTTATGGTGGCTGTTAGCTGCAAGGGATAAGCAGATACCAGTGTCTGGAGCAACAGCAAGGGACATTCCTGCCCCAGGCCCACTCTGAAGTGGAAGAAGGCAGCCAATTGGCTGAGTTACAGCCTGGATCTTGGGTATCAGAGATGAAAGGAGAACCTGTCACTTCTTTGTTAAAGGCCCTTGAAATAATTCTGGCTGCATTTTTGTGGCTCGCAAGGTAAACAAAATGCTCTGATTTGGAGACCTGTTCTTGGGTTTAGTCAATGAGCTGCAGAAGAAAATGACCACACTTTTGACCTTCAAATAGGACCCCACAGCTTGACCAATTACCTAAACCACAACACTGGAGTCCAAAGGGCTTTTTTGGCTGTTTCCAAAATCTAGCCAAGCCTTCAGGCTTCTGGTAAGGCTATTCAGGGAAGCATGAAGTAAGCAATGCCAATTGCCTTTGACAATGGCAGCACCCCTGGGCAGAGGCCAATTCACCATGAAGCTGCTAAAGCTGTTAGGCCTCTTTTGAGGCCCTTAGCCAGATCCCAGCAATGTGCTCACTTTTGCATTTCTGTTGCAAAATGTACAGAAGTGGGTTATTTAAGATTCAGCGTGTCCATTGCCATCTTTGGCTCAGCTTGCCTTCTGCTAAATTTCTCCTATTAGATCTAAGGTGAATTGGAGATAGATTGAGTTTTGGTTTAGTGGGACAGATCTATAAGAATCAAAGTCACTTCTTTGTATGATTTCTTTATTCTTGGCCATCTTGCTACAGAAATGACTTCTAGGTTCATGTCCGTAGCATAGTGTATTTACTGACCTGGCTGTGTGACAATGACTCGGGCTATAGAGCAGTGCTATGGTCTTGCACACGTGAGGATCAGGAGGACAGCTAAGGTTTAAAATGTGTGAAGCCAGAGACTTGTTTGTGGAAGGAGTACGGCAGGCACAACATTAGTAAGATGATTATGAAGATTAAATAAAATAAGGTATGTGGCAATGTTAACCAGTGCTTGGGATAAATGGGTGGCCAGACAGGCATTTTCCTTCTCACTGGGGATTTGAAGAGTAGATAATAGAATCCTTGGGTGATTATGCCAACTCTAGAAGCATACTTTTAAAAATAACCTACTTACTGTCAAGGTTGAAAGGAAACTATTGAAGATCCTGGTATTTGAATACCAGAGAATAGAGTCTCTCCCATCCTAAGTGTTAAGAGTTCCAAACACCAAGCAGGGGTGGTGGCTGACCTGCAGCCTTGGCATTTGGGAGGTGGAAGCAGGAGGATTGCAGCATGTTTCAGGCCAGCATGGAGTATAGAGTGAAGACAGTTTAAAAACAAAAATAAGCAAACAACCCCCCCTTTTAAAAATCATCTTCAAGATGCCATACAGTGACATTTCTAAGAATCAGGAGCCCCACCCCCCCAAATGTCACCGTCCGAAGTGATGTCCATCTGATATCATCAAAGAGCTCTCTGCTTCATTGATTGCCCGGCTCTCTGAGAATAGGGAGAGCGAGTGCCTGTGCGTTTAATAATATCTGGAGCCCGTCTGGGGACATAGGTGCTCAAGAGTGACTAACACCCTGCTCTGATGGCTCTTTTTATTGGTTCTTCATACATGGCCTCTATCCAGCCTGCGTTTTAAAGATGAACTTGAAATAGATCACTTATTCTCCATTTGATATCGTTTTTAAAGTAATGGCTGAAATCATCTCTAACTGGAGAGGTTTTTTTTCTTTCTTTCTTTTTTGTTAAATGACACCTTGAGCATTTTTGTCAGTTAACAAGCAATAGGCTGGCTGGAAACAAGTTTTTCTCTATAAAAGAAGCCGTGTATCTCTCTCACCTGCCTAGTCCACTTTCCATTTCTCTCTCCCTCTCTTTCCATCTTCCGCTTTCTTTCTCTGTCTATCTCCCCCCTCCTACACACTCCCCCTCCCCGTACTCTCTAAAAGATAAAAGGTGCCTCAGTTAACTGAGAGCCGATTTCCCCACATTGGACAGCCCCGACTTCATCCTTTTCACGCCGGCATCACCTTGGTGAGACTGCAAGAATGTGCCCATACACAAAAGAGACCTCTCTTCTTGTGGGAGTCTGTGCCCTCAGGGCCCCAGCAGGTTTGCCAGGCCAGTTATAGTTCAGGGATCTTAACTGTGATTCAAGACATCGGATGTCGTCTCATACAGGCTAAGCGTGAACACCTATGGGTGAATGGAGGGAGAAAGAAAACGAGAGGGGGGAACCGCACGCACCACAAATTGCCTTTCCTGCTTGCACCCACCCAGCCAAGAGAGTTCCGAAATAATTCCCCTTTTGTCCGCCAGCTGGCTTTCAAAGCCGCGGGGATGAGCCTGCTGGACCTGTCTGGGAAGCTTGTTAAACTGTGAGAGTAAAGTCAGGAAGAGGGAGGGGTAGGGAAAAGATTAAAGGGCGAAGAACAATCTGTGTGAGGCGGTGGCCCAACCTCCAAAGAAGGAAAGGAAGAGCGTCCCTCTCAGACCAGAGGCCGCCTGCAAAATGCAAATGATCCGCCTGCAGCTGCCTCTGGCAGGCAGCCACCCTCCTCCCGGAGAAGAAAGTGAGAGTAACAATTCCTTCCTGAACCCCCAAGCTTAGAGACTTCAAACAAGAGAAAAGAAAATTGACATGCTCTTCTCGATGCTTACCCCAGTGAACTCATCCAGCCCCCAAATTGTGCAAATGACCTCACCATCGGCAGCTGTGCGTTCCAGACGCACACCCTCAATCCCTGAGAATCACATCTGGCACGGAGCTTTGGTACCTGGGGGATGACCATAACTGGCTTTCAGTCAATTGATGCAGTGACCGGGTAGTCTTTGCAATGGTTGCTTGCAGGGGGAGGACCGTGAGTCCACGGCTAGGGCTGTGGGTACCTTTTCATTTTTCATCTTTACATTCATGACCTTAGGAATAACATTTAGTCTTTTTAACTCAGTTCTGCCTCTGTTTTATTATGGCTGAGCAAGGACCTCACTGACAGAGCTAACGCTGTTATGCGTATGTTGTGGATAAACAGAACGGCTCACAAGAATGCTTGAGGAATCACCAGCTCATATAGTTTGTAAGAAAACAGAGAAGCCGTGCAAGAGCCACACTCAGTGAACTATGGGTACCCTTTACGGAAGACCAGGATAACAACAGGGAGTGGTACATGGTATCTTTGCAGCACATATAAAGGGTTATTATTAAATATATATCGAGAACTAATACGCATTGAGAGTAAAGGGCAGATAATAAATAAAAAATGAACCAAGATTTGACAAAGAAGTCCAAATGACTATTAAATATGTGAAAGTTTCTTAAAATGTAGACATCAGATAAACATAAATTAAAATATCACTAAAACCGACCTATCAGCTGTTTAGTGTACCAAATTTGTATTTGCTTACTCTGTTGTCACTTTTTTTTTTTTTTTTTTTTTTTTTGAGGTTTGGTTTTGCTCTGTAGACCAGGGTAGCCTGGAACTCACTATTTGTCCAGGCTAATCTTAAAGTCATGATACAATTGCATCAGCTTTCGGAGTTCAGGGATGCCAGGCATATGCTATGGTGGCTGACTAGTGCTAAATGATTTTTAGGGTGAGAAATATCAGGAATTCTCACAAGTTACTAGTGGGACTTTATGATCAAATTTGGGCAAAAGTATCTATTTTAGACACATATATCTTATGCACCAGGGAGATTAATCTATATATAATATAGATTCACATTCCTAGAAAATCTGTTTCTCTCTCTCTCTCTCTCTCTCTCTCTCTCTCTCTCTCTCTCTCTCTCTCGTGTGTGTTAGTTTTATGTGAACTTGACACAAGACAGAGTCATTTGGGAATAGGGATTCTCAAGAAAGTGCCTTCACAAGATTACCAAATGGGTAAGTGTATACAATTTCTTGACTAATAATTGATGTGGGAGGGTCCAGGTCATTGTGGGTGGTTCCACCACTGGAAAGGTGGTCCTGAATTGCATAAGGAAGCCATTAGGAACAAACCAGTAAGTAATGTCTCAGGGTTCCTGCGTCCTCTTTCTGGTGCTGACTTCCCTGAGTAACAGAGTATCATCTGATCATTGTAAAATGAAATAAAGCCTTTCCTCTCCAAGTTGCTTTTGATCATGTTGTTTTGATGTTTTGATTGTTAGTGTGTGTGCCTACATGTGCATGTGTGTGCATACATGCACATACAGAAGTGGGTATGTTTTCTTTAAACTAGAGACAACTCAAATAGCCTACAATAGTATAAGAAAATAAATAAACTATGATACAAAAAACTAACATAGTTGTAGGCAGGTCTAATGGTACACACCTTTAACCTCAACTATCTGACAAGCTAAATCAGGGAGATCACAAGTTCAAGGCCTACCTGGGCTAAAGTTAGCTCAAGGCCAGCTTGGGCAACTTAGTGAAACCTTCTCTCAAAGCCTAAAAAAGGGGCTAAGGTTGTAACCAGTAGGCAAGCACTTTCTGCTTGCATGTGGCACCAGGCTCAGTCTCTAGCCCTGAAACAAACAAAAAAGTCATACAGGGTACACATGAACATACTAAGTTACATGGTTACAGCATATCAATAAGTTTTGGAAAAGGAAATGGAGACACAGAACATATTCATTATTCTATGAATAAAATTTGTCAGACAAGCCAAATTATACAATTTAGTGATGCCTTCACAGGTAGTAAAGCTGTAAGGAACAAGGGCTGACTGTGTCGGAATGTTGTTTGTTTTGTTTTGTTTTTAGCAGGGAGAAGAAAGGTTATGATGGGGAAACTCTCTTTCTCCCAAAGTATCATTGATCTTACTCTGTTTCTTAGTGTGTGTTTTCTATTTGTTTTGTGCATCTTTCAATGAAGATGATATTTGACTATAAAGTAGAAATTAATAAAATCAGTGAGCTGTGGTGAAGAGAAATTGTGTGAGACAAGGGGCTAGACAGATGACCAGGGGCAGAATCTGGTAAGAGAAACAGAGCTAACTGTATAGTTCACATGTTGGAGTTTTCAGAGGAGGTTTTATGACAAAATATTAGCTTTGATTTAATATATTTTATCTCATTATAAACTGTCAATAAATAGTGTTAAATGTAGAGATGTTTTGGATAGTAGTGATTTCTCTTTGAATTAAACAAGTCAAAGGAAAACAAGCAGATTAGCATGGGAAAGAGAGAGAGTTATGTAAGTGTTTAGACCAAAGATTTTTGAGTGAGGTGTGACGTGGCCATAAGAATGTGAACTCTTTCAAGATGTCATTATTTTTTTTTTCTGCTTAGTAGTCCTCCATTGTGTAAATGTACCACATACTCCTTATCAATTTTTTGGTCAAGGAGCGTTTAGGTTGTTTCCAGGTTCTGCCTATGACAAATAATGCTCCTATGACATAGTTGAGCACATGTCCTTGTGGCATGATTGAGCATCCTTTGGATATATACCTAAAAGTGGTATTGCTGGTTCTTGTTGTTTCCTAATTTTCTGAGAAATCTTCATACTGATATTCAAAGCAGCTGTACCAGCTTGCATCACCACCAGCAATGCAGGAGTGTTCCCTTTACCCTAGAACCTCTCCAGCATAAGTTGTCATCAGTGTTTTTGATCTTGGCCAATCTTACAGGTATAAGATGAAATCTCAGAGTTGTTTTGATTTGCATTTCTCTGATGGCTAAGGATGTTGAGCATTTCCTTAAGTGTCTTTAAGCCATTTTAGAGTCATCTATTGAGAGTTCTCTGGTTAGGTCTGTACCCCATTTTTTATTGTATTATTTGTTCTTTGATGACCAGACCCAGAAAGACAAAAATCATGTACTCACTCATGAATGGCTTTTAGACATAAAGCAAAGAAAAACCAGGCTTCAATTCACAATCCCAGAGAACTTAGACAACAATGAGGACCCTAAGGGAGATATACATGGATTCATCTACATGGGAAGTAGAAAAAGACAAGATCTCCTAGTAAATTTGGAACATGGGGACCAAGGGAAAGGGTAAAGGGGGAGGGGAGATGGAGAGGAGTAGAAAAAAATATATAGCTCAATAATAGAAAATAAAAAAAAACCCAGAATGTGAGCTCTTATATGAATACAAAATTATTTTCTTTTAAAAGAGATTTTATTTTTGTGCATGTGTATGTCTCTCTTGTGTAAATGTAGTACCTGAAGAAGGCATTGGATCCCTGGAATTGGAGTCACAGGTTGTTTCTCACCACCTGATGTACATGCTGTGAACCTAGCTCTGGCCCTCCACAAGAGCAGTGAGAGCTTTAAAGCACCAAGTCCTCCATCTAGCCACGAGTATAGACATCTCGAAGAGGGCATGGTGTTGTGTAGCAATTTCCTCTGAAAGAAAAACCTCTTACCTTAGAGGAAAACTTCTTAAGACAGAATGTTCACAGAGAGGAAAAAATAAAAAACAACCCAGCATATTCTGATGGCAAGTGAAATACTCCAAAGACCCCCCTTAAATAAACAGGAAATAAACAACTCAAAACATCTTTAGGAAGTTCCTGAAACTGAACAGATTCTCTAGGCTTCTTCCTCTGCCAGTGTTTGTTAACAGTGAAAGTCATTCCAGACAAGCCCAGCTGCCTGGAAGAAACAGAGACCAGCCTGGCATCCTGTAGGAGCAGAGACCTGCTGAACAGCCTAGGGGAAACAAAGACCAGTTGAGCTGCTTGGAAGAGGCTTAGACCAGCTGAAGACTCTGTAAAGAATACTGTGTGGTCCTTTGAATGAGAATGGTACACCCTAAGGCTCATATACTTGCACGCTTAGTCCCCAGCTGGTGATCTCTTTGAGAAGGATTAGAAGGATTAGGAGGTGTGGCCTTATGGGAGTAGATGTGGCCTTGTTGGAGGAGGTCACTTGGGGTGGACTTTGAGGTTTTGAATGCTCATGCCAGGCCCAGTGTCTCACATTCTGCCTGCCTGTTTGTGGGTCAGGATATAGTTCTCAGCTACTTCTTCAGCACCATGCCATGGGTACCACCATGACGATAATGGACTAACCCTCAGAAACTATAAGTAAACCCCCGTTAGATGCTTTCTTAAAAAGGTACTGAGCCACATGGCTAACAGATCAGAAAAATGGGTTAATCAAGATGTGAGAGTTAGCCAGTGAGAGGCTAGAGCTAATGGGCCAATCAGCTTATAATTTATGGAGACCTATGTGTGATTTTCTTTGGGTCCAAACAGTTGTGGGAACCAGGCAGGACAGAAACACAAACAAGCAGACCGCTCATGTTACACCTTAGTCATAGTGTCTCTTCATAGCGCTAGGACCCTCTGATCTGTTGACCAACCTGGAGGCTGTGCAGTGTGCTCCAGTTTCCTAATTTTGTGAGCTGTAACCCACGTCAGGGTGGGCTTTAGTGGTAAAACTGGACAGCTGAGTCATTTCGGCTCCTCACCCATATTCCTCTAAGTAATCCTAATAAAACTCGTGGGTTCACAAAGTTGGACTTTAATGGTATCCATGCTTTGGTCTGTTGTTGGTGTTGGTTCCCTATTTAGACTGAGTGGATACTTACTCATATTTTCCCAGGCAAAGTCTATCGCACAACCCTTGTGTTGTCCCTTAAGATCTGGAATGTGGCTAAGGCTAAATGAACTCACCTCTCCAAAGAGTGCCATGTTATCTGATGTTTAGGATACTGGCTTATGGAAGAACGTTCTTCTTTTCATTCTTCTCTATTTCATACAGAAATCTTTTATAAACAATACAAATGTATCTATTGTATGCATGTGCGTGTGCGTAGGCCTGTACCATGGCATGTGTGGGGAAGTCAAAGGGCAACTTTCAGGACTTGGTTCTCTCTTGGCACCACGTGGGACCTGGGGATTGCGGTCAGGTTGTCAGCCCTGGCAGCAAGCAGCATTACCTTCTGAGCCATCCTAGCTTCCTGCATAAAAATCTTAAATTTATGCCTTCCTAGATATATTGACTTTCTGATATATTATTTTATGATGGTTTTGGTGGATTTTTAAAAATAATTTTTAAACATTTAAATGTCTAACTTGCCTATGATTCCTCTTCATGTGAGGATGGGGAGAGAGTTCAGTTCATTCTTCTAGAAAGCCAGAGCGGTATTTCTACTGTTAGAATGCTTCATGGAAGTATGCATTAGTTTTGATATTTGGATGCTTTCTGCTTTATTCTACTGTTTATATTCTAATGCGGTGACTAGTGGTTTTGGTTTTATAGTTCCTTGATGAAATTAAAAACCTTGAAAGGAAAGGCTTTGTTGCCATTATGTTCTTGGCACTTGTTTTGATTTTCTTTTCAATTTACCTGTGGAATCATTTTGCCACTTTCCAAAACACTCAGCCCAGTCGTTTTCCCTCCTTGCCTTCCCTTGCCTTCCCTTGCCTTCCCTTCCCTTCCTTCCCTTCCCTCACATCCCCTCCCTTACCCTTCCCTTTATTTCCCCCTCCTCTCCTCTTTTCTTCCTTCCTTTTTCTGTCTTCCATTCTTTGTGTGTGTGTGTGTGTGTATACGCACGTGCATGTGCGCACACGTGTGTGCACTGAGGAGTCAAATCTAGACCTTGTACATGCTAGACAAGCACTCTAGCACTAAACCACATTCCAGTCACTGTTTTTGAGACAGAATCTATGTAGCTCAGGTTTGCCTCAACTCATGATCCCCGTTTTCCACCACAGGAATGCTGGTGTTTATAGTTGTGTACCACCCCACCCAGCTTATTCTGTGTGCTTTTCTACTAAATATGTGTGCATGTGTGTATTTGCAACATCTCAATATTTATCAGTTTTAAATTTGCCTGTTTATCAATTTTAGCATCCAGTATTAATTCTAGAAATTTTTGTTGTCATTGTTTTGAGGTAGGGTTTCTCTGTAGCTCTGGAACCTGTCCTGGCACTCGCTTTGTAGACCAGGTTGGCCTCAAACTCACAAAGATCCACTTGCCTCTGCTTCCCAAGTGTTGGGATTAAAGCTATATACCACCACCACCCAGCTAAAACTTAATTTTTAAAGATTCTTGTCTATATATTGTCAAAAGATTAGCTGCATTGCATGTTGATTGGGGAGGTCAGTTGAGTTTTAAAATACATTTTTTAATTCTATTTATTTATTTATTTTACTTTGGAAAGTCTTTGCAGATTCTGGCACAGAGTTGAGAGATGCTTGTGTGATTTTTTTTTTATGTTTGCTTTCCCTTTGTCTCTCTGTAGATGTTTTAAAGAGAAGAAAGAGAGGAGACCCCAGAACACTATATCTAGGCCCTGTCTGTGGCAGAAGTATATTCACTGACTAATCCGTAATCCAATTTTAAGGTATAATGTGTGTCTTCATGCTGCCCAGGGTTGTAAAGCCAGTGCATTACTTTCTTATTTCAAAACTATTGCTCTCACCTTAAGTTTCTCTATGCACGAAAGACCTACATGTCTGTTTTTGTATGTTTGCCTTCGCAAGGTGTTCCCGGTGCAATCAATAAACAAGGCCTGCCACATGCCCTACCACCTGCCATGGCTGCTTTCTGTCAGACTAAACGGCATCAGTGATCCTGCTACTTTCATTTAATCCTAACTGGATCCTTTTTATGATAATCAAATGTCCATTGCCCAAGGCCAGGGATGGAAAAGTACTGGAGAGTGTGCCTAGGGGTTTGGGAAATAAAAGACTGGGTAATTTATATTTTTAATATAAGTGATTTAGAGCCTGCGGCTTTGATCCAATTAAGTTGGGAATCAAATTAGCTGGAGATAAAATGAAGATGGAATGAAGGGAAGTCTTCCTGGATCTCAAATGTTCTAAAAGAGGCTTGTTGGAGTGCAGGAGTTCCTACCCTGGCTGCACACTGCTACTATGTGGGACGTTTTACCAGTACAGATGGTCAGGACCCAACCCTGTAGATTTCAATGGAATTGGGATAGTAATCATTCCAGGTATCAAAAAATTTAAATCTCCCCACATAGTTTCAAATAAGCTCTTGTGGTTAAAAATGACGCAGTTCTTAATTCTCCGTGAGCTCAGTGTTAATCAGGAGACTAATCTAAAATGGAGACTCCAGAGCTGTAGCTCAGTACCTCTTGGTACATGCACTAGAGTCAAGTCCAGGGAGCTGAATTCCAAACACACATTCACGTGATTTGTTCTACCCAAGATGTGGCTCTCTGACTACATATGGCCCCATCTCCACTCCACCTATGATATTACCTCAGTTCTTGCAATACATTTACTGTATAAATATATTTTCCCAGTTTGAAACATTCTCTGGCTGCTCAGTATGCAGCAAATACTCTTTGGAGGGGCTTCCAGATCCTCCCCTGCTCTAGCCACTATCCATCTTCTTGACTTTCTCAGGTACCCCATTCCAATTACTTCCATGTGCACAGTGCCTCCTCTCTGGAATTGACTTGTGCCCTCTTTCAGAGTCTTTGCTCAAGTAGTTACCTCTGCCTTCACAGGCCCTTCTTACCTTTATCCAAACCCATTCTGCCCTCCAGCAGTTAGAATGCTCAGACTTCTGCCCATCTCACACTAATACCCATCTCACACTAATACCACCCTTCACACTTTCCTCTGAGAGCCTCATGATGCCTATTTGTATATTCTTCTTATTTTGTTTGGTCCGACTGATTCTGATGTGTGGAAAGATGAATTGATCATATTTCTCTACACATGGCACACAGTATCTCCAATGATTGATACTAGGCCCCTTTAACATGGATATTTGAATATATATGTACTGTTAAGTTTAAATCTTTATGTCCCCACAAACTCATGGTCTGAGTACTTGGTGCTATTTTAAAAGCTGTGGAGTCACAATAGAAACAGAAGGATCATTGACAAATACTTTTTATGAGGCTACAATTACTCTGACACCCAAACCACACAAAGACATTACTAAGAAAGAGAATTATAGACCAATCTCATTCATGAACTTTGATGCAAAAATACTCAATAAAATACTGGCAAATCGAATCCAAGAACGCATCAGAAAAATCATCCACCATGATCAAGTAGACTTCATCCCAGAGATGCAGGGATGGTTAAATATACAAAAATCTGTCAATGTAATTCACTATATAAACAAACTGAAAAAAAAAAAAAACCCAAACTACATGGTCATCTCATTAGATGCTGAAAAAGTCTTTGACAAACACAATATCCCTTCATGGAAAAAGGTCTTAGAGAGAGTAGGGATACAAGGAACTTACCTAAACATAATAAAGGCAATATACAGCAAGCCAACAGTCAATATCAAACTAAATGGAGGGAAACTCAAAGTGATCCCACTGAAATCAGGAACAAGACAATGTTGTCCACTCTCTCCATATCTATTCAATATAGTACTTGAGGTTCTAGCTAGAGCAATAAGACAACAAAAGGAGATCAAGGGAATAAATCAGAAAAGGAGAAGTCAAATTCTCACTATTTGCTGATGATATGATAGCTTACATAAGTGACCCCAAAATTCTACCAAGAAACTACAGCTCATAAACACTTTTAAAAATGTAGCAGGATACAAAATTAACTCAAAAAAAAAATCACTTATCCTCTTTTACACAAATGGTAAATGGGCTGAGAAAGAAACCAGAGAAACATCACCCTTCACAATAGTCACAAATAACATAAAGTACCTTGGAGTAACTCTAACCAAACAAGTGGAAAACCTGTAAGATAAGAGCTTTAAATCTTTGAAGAAAGAAATAGAAGAAAACACCAGAAAATGGAAAGATCTCCCATGCTCTTTGATAGGTAGAATTAACATAGTAAAAATGACAATCTTACCAAAAGCAATCTACAGATGCAATACAATGTGTTCATCAAAATCCCAGAATTTTTTTACAGACCTTGAAAGAACAATACTCAACTTCCTATGAAAAAGAAAAAAAAAACAATCTTGTACAATAAAGGAACTTCAGAAGGCATCATAATCCCTGACTTCAAATTCTACTACAGAGCTACAGTACTGAAAATAGCCTGGTAGTGGCATAAAAACAGACAGGAGGAACCAATAGAACTGAATCAAAGACCTGGATAACAATCCACATACCTATGAACACTTGATTTTTGACAAAGAAGCAAAAATATCAAATGTAAAAAAGAAAGTATATTTGACAAGTGGTACTGGCATAACTGGATATCAATATGTAGAAGAATGAAAATAGACCCAAATCTATCACCATGCACAAAACTCAAGTCCAAATGGATCAAAGACCTCAACATAAAACCAACTACACTGAACCTTATAGAAGAGAAAGTAGGAAGTATACTTGAACACATTGGCATAGGAGACCACTTCCTAAATATAATCCCTGTAGCACAGACACTGGGAGAAACAATTAATAAATGGGACCTCCTGAAACTGAGAAGCTTCTGTAAAGCAAAGAGCTCT
This sequence comes from Chionomys nivalis, assembly GCF_950005125.1. NCBI lineage: Eukaryota > Metazoa > Chordata > Mammalia > Rodentia > Cricetidae > Chionomys > Chionomys nivalis. The sequence goes on from NC_080096.1 coordinate 57,581,208, forward strand.
ATCAAGAAGATAAAACAGCAGCCTACAGAATGGGAAAAGATCTTCACCAACCCCACATCAGACAGAGGTCTGATCTTCAAAATATATAAAGAACTCAGGAAAATGGTCATCAAAAGAACAAATAATCCAATAAAAAAAATGGAAGACAGATCTAAACAAAGACCTCTCAACAGAAGAATCTAAAATGGCTAAAAGACACTTAAGGAAATGCTCAACATCCTTAGTCATCAGAGAAATGCAAATCAAAACAACTTTGACATTCCATCTTACACCTGTAAGATTGACCAAGATAAAAAACACTGATGACAACTTATGCTGGAGAGGTTGTGGGATAAAGGGAACACTCTTCCATTGCTGGTGGGCATGCAAACTGGTATACTTGCTTTGGATATCAGTATAGTGATTTCTCAGAAAATTAGGAAACAATCTACCTCAAGACCCACAATACCACTTTTAGGTATATACCCAAAGGATGCTCAATCATGCCACAGGACATGTGCTCAACTATGTTCATAGAGCATTATTTGTCATAGGCAGAACCTGGAAACAACCTAAATGCCCCTCTACCAAAGAATGGATAAGGAATATGTGGTACATTTACACAATGAAGTACTACTCAGCAGAAAAAAATAATGACATCTTGAAATTTTTGGGTGGTGTGGGATTCTCCTCTGTATGCTATGAATACCATTGGTAAATAAAGAAATTTCTTTGGCCCGTTGGTAGGGTAGCGGGGAAAATCTAAACTGAATACTGAGGGAAAGGAAGTAGAGTCAAGGAGAAGCCGTGTAGCTCCGCTGGAGCCAGATAGAACTTTGCTGGTAAGCTACTGCCACATGGCAATACACAGATTAATGGAGATGGATTAAATTCAGATGTAAGAGTTAGCCAATAAGAAGCTAGAGCTAATTGGCCAAATAATAATTTAAATAATATGGTTTGTGTGTGATTATTTTGGGGTTGAGCAGCCGAGAACCAATAAGCAGCCCTCATTGCAACATTCGGGCAAATTGAAGGATCTAGAAAACATCATATTAAGTGAGGTAACCCAGACCCAGAAAGACAAATTGTAGAAGGAACACAGGCTGCGTTCCTACCCGGCTCCTGCCCGGCTAGCTTTACACCCAAAATAACAACACACAAATTGTATTCATTTAAATACTGCCTGGCCCATTAGTTTTAACCTCTTATTGGCTAGTTCTCACATCTTGATTAACCCATTTCTATTAATGTGTGTAGCACCACGAGGTTGGTGGCTTACTGTCTACCTCTGTCTCGGGGTGGAGAATCATGGCAACTGCCTGAGGCGTCTGCCTCACTGCCTTCTTTCTCCCAACATTCTGTTCTGTCTACTCCACCTATCTAAGCTGCTGTCCTATCAAAAGTCAAGGCAGTTTCTTTATTAACCAATGAAGGTAACACATAGACAAATGACCCTCCTCCATCAACAAATATCATATGTCTTACTCATAAGTGACTTTTAGACATAAAACGAAGAAAAAACAGTCTACAATTTACAATCCCAGAGAACCTAGACAACAAAGAGGACCCTAAGAGAGACATACATGGATTTAATCTACATGGGAAGTAGAAAAAGACAAGATCTGGCCATGGGAGAGGGTAGAAGGGGAGGGGAGAGGAAAGAAGGGGAGCAGAGAAAAAAAATATAAAGCTCAATAAAAAACAATTAAAAAAATAAAAGCTATGGAGCTTTCAGGAGGTGGGGTTTGTCTGGCAGAAGTAGGTCACCAAGGGTAGGCCTTTGAAGGTTGTATCTGCCTCTGGTCCCAGCTTGTACCCTCTGCTTGTAGGTAAGCCATGACATGAACACCCCCTCTACCTCATGATCCTGCTCTCCTGAGGGGGCTGCTCTGTCCTTTTTTTCAGCCGAAGGGAATGGAATCCTTCTGAGATTACCAGCAGAAAGGAGCCTTTTCTTCGTGAAAGCTGTTTCTACCATGACTTTGGGAACACTCCATGATAGTGACTAACACAGGCCCTCTCTTGAAGCAATGCTTATGGCCAGAGAGATGGACTGACGGTTAAAAGGACTTGCTCATCTTTCAGAGGACCTGGCTTTGATTCCCAGCAGGCACACTGGCAACATACAAGCAGCTATAATTCCAGTTTCAGGGATCCAACACCTTCTTCTGGCCTCCTGGGGCCATGTTGATATTCATGAGTACACATGCACATGGTGCACAGACATACAGGAAGGCAAAAACACTCAGACACATAAAACAAAATGAAGATAATAAAAAAGAAGTCTTTCTGTCTTGTGTGTCAACACTTTAAATTTATGCTAATGCTGTGTGTTTTACCTTGCTCTTTCTTTTTCACTTTACCTCATTTATGATCTGTGTGCATTGATGAAATTAAATCAAATTCACTGCTTCTATCTGTCGCACAGTATTTCTTAGGGACCATTTTTGCCAGTACATCTTTTGTTTCTGGTTCTTTTCATGGATGCCCAATGTGTCTATAACTCTCAGCTGTCACAAGAGACCACACTAAATATTATCTTACATAGCCATTGATGGATTAATGTGATTCCCTCCATCCCTCGAAATACATACCAGTGTATGGGAATGCCTTGATACAGGACATGAGCTCTTTTGGTATAAACAGGTCTCATGAGATGTTCTCTGACTGGGTGTGTAGTCAGGAGCTTACCTCTTACAAGTTGAGAATCCTTGGGAGGAACTACATTCTCTTAAATTACTCTGGCAAGGGAAAACATAGGTTTTGATTCAAGACATCACAGTAAAAGGTGTGTTACAAAACTGGGTTTTAAGAGATTCAACAAAATGGCTTTGAGGTATTCATATATCCACTAGAACAATATGTATAAAAATAAACTTACTTACTAAAGTGATTATCAAGAATTTGCAAACTAATAGCAATAGGAGATGTTTTCACAAGTGGAAAGAAGATAACTAAAGGTTTATTCTCTGTCCAAGAAAAGGTGGTGTAGAAAACATGACAGTTACAGCTGATTATCCCAACTTTATAACCTCGAAGATGCTCAGTCGGAGATTTACAAAGTTACTTATTGTGTGTGTGAATGTATATGCCTGCAGGGGCGCACATGCCATGGTCCACCTACAGAGGTCAGACAACTCACAGCAGTTGGTTCTCTCCTTCTACCATACGAGTTCCAGGGATAGAACTCAGGTCACTAGACTGGGCAGAAAGCACAACAAGCAAACAGACAACAAAATCAGCGCTGAGCCACCTCTCTGGTCCCTCAGTTGGAGATTTTTGCTGTTGTTGAACATTCTAAAGGTAATACAGAAGACAACAGAGAGGAGAGGGTGTACTGGTCAGGGCTTGTTATTGGAGGGTGAGGCCCTTGAAAGCAACATCATTACATGTGTGAACTCCTGGCACAGAACCTACCATACTGCATAGTGTGTACACCCTGTCCAGTGCATACCAGCTTTCTTTAACCACGAAAATGCCAAGACCTAGAGAATTTAGTAATTAAACCTCAAATCATACAATTAATAAATAGCAAAGCTGGTGCTTAAATCTAAAGGCTTATTGTTTTAAGTGCCAGATATTTGGTTCATTGTACAGAAAGAAGCTTATATTTAGAGTCATGTGGACCAAGCTGAACTTCTTGCTTTGTCTCTGTCTTACCAGCTGTTCTGTGCCCTGTGATGGATAAAGTATCGAACACACTCAGAATCTACATTTTATAAAGATAGGGATGAAAATGAGCACATCACGTGACATGTGTCCGAGGCTTAGTAAATATCCTCTCCTTTATCCGGTTATTCTTTCTACTCTGGGCACATATATCTATTGAATAAATGTAATATGCTATTAAAAGCTTTCCATTATTGTTCCAAGTTTCACCTTGTTTAACAGTAGGGCCCATGTCTAAGAAGGGGTAGGGGCACGCATTTAACAGGAAAGGACCACGGAAGGATTGCTTTGACAAGCCAAAAGCAACCCCGGTCTGTTTGGGTATCCCTGCAAGCGGCCTTGGCTGCTGCTGTTCCTGAGTAGCTGTGGGTTACCTGACTGATCTCTGGGGATGGAGAACGTAAGACATGGCCGGACACTCAGAGAATAATTCACTTTGCCTCTTTTCCAGGGCTCCATGCAGGGAGTGTTGTGGGTTCACACAGCTAAGAACCGGTGTAAACTCTCCCAGGAAACTGCTGGAGAGGAAATTAATTAACCCCTGCCAAGGCTTCCCAGCTAGGGGGCAGGAATTAAGCTGTCGTTCCTCCCGGAGGCTTGGATCAACTTTGCTTTGGCTGGCCCAACCTCTGACTAAACAGCCGACTCCCCTCCGCTCTAAGCTGCCCTTAGACTGAGAATGCTGCTCCAAGCAGGTAAGAGGGGCATTCCGTTTCTCGGGCAGAATTGTGCAGCTCCTGCCGTTTGCTTCCAGGGTTGGAAACTCAGTAGAAACCTCTTCTAGGGGTTTCAGCAGCGGCTAACCGGCTAACCGTAGCTAAAGGAAAGCGATCTGCAGAGGCCTTGAGAAGGGAGCTTCAGCGGTGCGCACCAAGGAAACGGCTGGGGTTGGGGCTGCTCTGGCGTCGAGACCACTGTTAGCTCTCCCGAGGGAGGCTCAAGCCATGTGAAATTCAAAGCTGCTGAGAGCGCCACTGTTAATGAGCATTTTCAAAGGGATCAGCTCAAATGGTCCGCCAGAATCATAATGTCAGGTGGATTTCATGGTCTACACAGACCTGACGTTCTCTCTCTCTCTCTCTCTCTCTCTCTCTCTCTCTCTCTCTCTCTCTCTCTCTCTCTCTCTCTCTCTCTCTCACACACACACACACACACACACACAGACACACACACAGTAATAAAAATAACTTACAGTTCTTCTGGGAAGATATTGATTTATTAATAGGAGCTCCTGGTTTTCTGCATTCACAGCCCCAGGGACTTTCACTGCATGGCTGTGGTGCCTGGCTCTCCGCACCGATCCTCCAGAGCTCCCAGCAATCGATTCATCAACACGGGATGACAACTTCATTGTTGTTCTTTGGAAACTCTGACTTTTCCTACACTCTCAGGGTGTCAGGCTCAGAGATGGCTTTGGGAAAGCATTCTTGTGTAGGTAGGAGATTTTGAAAATCAAGATAGGATCGGTTTCTTGCTCCCTCTTACCCATAAGGGAGTATGTCCCTTTCTGGAACTTTCTAAGGAACAAAATCAGATGGAAATAAAAACCTTTCTGGCTGTGTGGGGCTGTGGGAGTTCAGCTTGGGCAGGCCAGATGTTATCACATTTTCTGGCTTGTGGAAAGGAATTTTGCATTAATGTGAAAAACCCATGAATTTTCCAAAATTGCTGTAACAAATTACTACAAGTTTGGTGGCTTAAAGTAACTTACATTTGTTCTCTTAGAGTTCTTGAGGGTAGGTGCCCACCCTCGGGTACTTGGGGGTTCTTTCAAGAAAGAACCGGGGAGAATATTTCTTCGCTTTCTATAGCTTTAGTGGCTGCCCTCATTGCTGGGCTCATGGCCTCTTCTGATCTACATCTGTCTGAAGTCTTGTTGTCTGCTTTTTAGACTGTGACCCTCCTTCTTCCCTCTTCATTCTGGCCAGCCTGGACTACATAGCATGACATCATTTCAGAAGAGAACACACACACACATACACAGAGATCCTGCGTGTGTGCCACGTTGCTATATCAGACAGCACTCGGGGATTTCAGGGTTAGAACACAACAAAGCTAGGGTCCCTTACCTTGCCTCCCATGCTACTCTTCCCCCATTGACTCATATAGGACCTTTCATCCCGAAATATTGTCTGGGGTGCCTTCCATACATGCTTTCAATGGACTATCTGAAGGTAGCCCATTCTTCAGAAAGGGTACTGACGACAGAACCCAGGGTTCCATAGACCGGTAGTGTGGGGCTGTGCTTTGCCATGTGATCAGGACTTCTACAAGGCCTCCCTTGGGAACAGGTTCTGACCCTTCCCAGAGAGGAGAAACCAACACACCAGGCTACATGATGATCAGGTGCTGGCACAGAGCCCAGGATTAGTTCCCGTGTTATGCCAGGTACCATGTCATCGCTGGAGGTTCAGAGACGAAAGGCAGTCACAACTCTTAAAGCTCCCTCACAGCCTACCTGTTAAAGCTGGTTCCTCAGACTCTGATGAGCCGAGGAATCACCTGGGAGCTTGTTAAAGTAAGAGCCCGAATTCAACAGGGGTGCAACAGGGGTGAGGTGGGCTGGAGATTTTGTGAATCACTCTCCTCGCATAGCAAGGGTCTAGAGGCAACAGGCCACCCATTGATAGTTCATTTATAATACGGCTTAAGTGTTTTGTCGTAAGTGGGAGAGTAGGGAAATGGACTTAGCCAAGGCTTAGGAAGAAAGGCTGAATCCTAGGGGAAATGAATAGAATTCTTAGGCTTGAATAGCAGCTGGGCAGACGAAGAGCTGGGGAGAGGGGAGGGAGGGAGACCGAACAGCACAGGCAAAGGGATGGAGACAGTGGCAATTCCAAAATTCCAGAAGGGAAGAGAAGAAGCAAAATTTGGCAGCATTTAAGGTTGGAAGGGTAGACTGAACTGAGGCCGTTGGGCCACGTAACAAACCAGGTCACGTGGGACATTCTACTCCCAGCTTAGAAGTTTGGACTTTGTAGAATAAGGAAAGGAGAAAATGGATTCAGAGAGTGACTTCTGCTGCTGGTTCTGGGAAATAACCATGTGGTTTTGATTGGTAAATGGCAGGGTACTTAAAGGAATGGCAGGCTTTGCTGTGTATGTCTGGTGGCTCATGTGTGGTAGCTGAGACAGAAGGATCCCTGTGAGTTCAGGGACAGCGTGTGCTACAAAGTGATATCCTGCCTTAAAAAATGTCTGGACGTAGATGTGAAGGTGTTATTTAGAGCCCATGGACATGCCAAAAAACCACGTATTTGAGCTCAGTCAAACTCTACTCTTTCACAGTGACGACAGGCACTAGGGAAATTCTGCCTCCTTTGTAAATGCTGATACCTGGGTAAGGCGGGGATGGCAGGGCAGGAGCTGCCTGTGAAGGCAAGCACAGGCTCAGTCTCTGCACGCAGCCTGCCTCCCCTAATCTTAGTCTGAATGGTATCTGGTCCACACACAACCTGTGAAGTTGTTGTAAGCTGCCTCTTTCATTCCCGTACTCCATTCCCATTCCCACCGCTGCCTCGGCTGGAACGGAAGCTGTAGAGACAGACCTGGGTTTAGGGGCTAAAAGAAAACTACAGTCCTCTGGGGCAGCAGGGAGATGTCCAAGATGAATACAAATGACCATCATTGATTCGATAGTTGGTATATTCCAGACTTGGCACTAGGAGTTTGAAATATAAGCATTTCGTTCTATATTATCTGATGAGACAGGTATTATTTTTTCATGTTTAATATTTACTGATGAGAAAATTAAGACTCAGAGAGAGAATTCTATTTTTCAAGGTGGTGTAGCTAGGAATTGTAAAATCTAGAACCTAAGCTCAGGACTGTCTGACTCTAAAGCTGACTCTACAGAACCCCCTGAACCAACAGTTCAACTAGGTCATTGTCAAAGGATGCATTTACCACGAAGGGTAAATATGCAATCCAGGCACGGTGGCTACAATCAGGGAGTGCCATACATTGGGCCCCATGAAGGTAGGTGGCAAGCATTCTGTGCTAGGAGGACCGGCTGGCCACTTAGAATGCTCTGAGCAGAACAGACAAAATATAGAACCACTGCAGCGAGGTGGCCAGAAGGTAGGTAGTGGGAAGAGGGAGCAACAGACTGAATCAGAAATACTTACCTGTATAGGACAGTAGGTAGAGATAGGTGTCTCAAAGACAAGGTAGGAGTAGTCAAGTTTCTAAAAGCTGGTTGGCTGATCAGAGGAAGATAGCAACTGCCTTGATTAGCCATTCTAATCAAGGGTGTAAATCATCTTCTGTTGCCATCACGGTATTCAGGCACACTTAGACACTAGGCAGATCCAGGCATCAGACACATGAGTACAGGGGTATGCGATTGTGATCCACTTTTTAAATTTTATTTTCCTCTCACATCTAATTTGTTTTCTTTTCTGGATCATTGTCTGGACTTTAGTCTGGACAGACTCTAGAGCCCTTAATAACGAGAGTCTCACTGTCCTGAACATACCCTGTCTCATCTGACCTGAGAAACTGAACAGAGTTGGGCCTCTGTAGTACAAACGTGGGAGGATCACCCCAGTGAGCTGTTTTAGGATAAAAAAGCTTTGAACGCTGAGATTGGTATCGAATAACTTCTGTTTTAAGCGTTTATTTGATAAAGTTTGTATATATTTATGATATACAGCATGATGTTTTTTAAATTCGCATGTCTCATGGAATAGATAAACAGAATTCATACACATATGCTTTATCTCTCATATTTTTTGGTGATGAGAACATTTAAATGTATCACTTAGTTATTTTTAGGAATTTAACACATTGGCATTAGGCTCAACTGAACATTGCCTTCTTCCCAGGGAGTGCTTTTTCATAAGTAACTATTTTTAATGAAAGAATGCAGGTTTAACATTTCTTATGTTTATATAGAGATAACTGTGAACTTCAAAAAAGGGAATGACTTCAACTGTCCTCTTAAAGAATCTTAGAATATTCAGACAAGAAGGTTGTGGCTCAGCCCTATCAGCTGGCTAGATTTGGGTTATTGCTACCTGTAAACATGTGTATCAGACTTCTTTATGTGTCTCACAAAGAGGGAAAACAGCGTCACTTGTGTCTCTGGCTGTACATTTTTTGCCAACCAGAGGCAGTGCAGTTTTCCACCTGATTCTGGCCAGTCTCACACAGTTGGGTACCAAAAACTCACCCTCCCCATAGTGCCAGGAATTTTTCTGTCTGGCTCTCTCCAGAGACATTTTCTACTTGCCATGACTATACAGCACCGGTGGAAAGAGAAGCTATGACAAAAATAACTGCAAAGAAGAGTAGAACCCCAAGAACAGTGTCTGTGCTGGAAAAGGCTATTTCAGGACTAGAAGAAGACGTAGGAAGAAAAGATGTGACACTTGATAGCATGCAATACAGCAAGGAGCAATACCAGAGCTCTTAGCTTCTCGTCTTTCTTTTCTTCCAAATTAAGGAATGCAAACTCAGGAGAAGTATACCTTGCTCTGTGAGGGCCATGTGCATCCCAAGATGCAGGAGAAGCACCTTTTTCTGGGAGGGTCATGTGCATCTCAAGATGCAGGAGGAGCACCTTGCTTGAGGAATGAAGAGTGAATGGGGGTGTGGTGGTTTAAATGAGAATAGTTTCCTTTTATATTTAAATGCTTGTTTCTCAGTTGGTGGAACTGTTTGGAAAGGATTAGGAGGGGTGGTCCTATTGGAAGAGGTGGTCACTGGAGGTAGTTTTTGAGGTTTCAAAAGCCCATGTCAGGCTAAGTCCCCCTGCAATACCCCCTTTCCCTCCCTGCTGCCTATGGATCAGGATGTATAGCTCTCAGCTACAGCTCTAGCAACATGCCAGTCTGCTTTCTGCAATAGTCGTGGACTAACCCTCAGAAACTGTAAGTGAGCCCCAATTAAATGCTTTTCTTATGATCTGCCTTGGTCATGGTGGCTTTTCACAGAAACACAACAGTGAGTAGACAAGGGGTTGATAACTATGCCCCAGCCTATAGATTCCGATTATTTATATGTCTAGAACCTCAAAGCAACAGGGAATATGGTCATCACATAGTGTCAATAATGTTCATAGAATCATGGAAAAAATGTTGGAAAAATTAAGGATTTCTAAAAAAAAAAATCCTCAGCAAAAATTTGGGGATGGATTTTGAAATTGGGAGTGTCATTAGCATTTGGAAAGTTAAATGGCAATCCCTAGAGGTCAGCATGTGTTTATCACAAAGAAACACTCCAATTCTACCATTTTCTTCTAAAATAATGAGATTTGAAGCCAGGGAGGTAAAGGTGCTTGCTGCCAGGCTTAACAACGGGAGTTCAATCCTTGCAGCCCACGTGGCAAAGTGAGATAACCAAGTCCTGTGGAATGTCCCCTTACCTCTACATATGGGCTGTGGCATGTGTTCATGTGTATGTTAACACAGATATGTAAACACACGTTACACAAAATTTTATAAAAATAAATTAAAGCCAGGTGATGGTGGTGCATGCCTTTAATCCTAGTACTTGGAATGCAGAGGCAGGTAGATCTCTGAGTTTGAGGCCAGCCTGGTCTACAAAGTGAATTCCAGAACAGCCAAGGCTACAGAGAGAAACTCTGTCACAGAAAACTAAGAAAAAAAGAAAGAAAGGAAGAAAAAGAAAAATAACTAATACATCGAGATTATGGACCTTAGCTTCCAAGACTTTTTCTGTTTTAGATATTTTATCATTGATTTTTATTCTTGGAATATAGTCATAAAGAAAACTGAGTTTCTACCCTCGTGGAGTCAAATTGCATTGGGCATGATGGGTTAAGATATAAAGAATGAAAAAAAAAGTATATGAAGGATGGAGCCAGACATGGTGGCTCATCCCTTTAATTCCAGTACTTGGGAGGCAGAGGCAGGAGGATCTCTGTGAGTTTGAGGTCAGCTTGATCTACAATGTGAATTCCATGACTGCCAGAGCTGTAACACAGAGAAACCGTGTCTTGAAAAAACAGTAAAATAATGGAATTTAAATAAAATTCACCCATGCATGAAGAACAGTATTTAGCCTCTTTGTGCCGTTAGCACTGATCATATACACATGGCTTCTGTGGACTGCCTTTGCTCACAGTAAGTCTTTAAGATGGGCATTGCTAATGAGTTTGACCCTTATCTGTACTCATAAAAAGACAATAAAGAAAAACGAAACCTCAGAGAATTCAACGAATTTATACCATCTTCTTTGTAAGTACCAGAATTTAGATAGAGCTATTCTGACAAGGCCTACACTTATTTCTTGCAGCGTATCCTTCATAGACATTGTGAATGTTGATTTCAGCCAAATAATTATGATAATCTTTAACATTACTAATTGGCCTGTAGTATTTAAGTGATACAGTGTGGCATTTTGAAACACGTAGACAATACTTAGATCAAGGTAACTGGTGCATCTATCACCTCGGACATGCCACTTCTCTCTAGTCATTGTTTTGAAATATTCAGTAATATTTTTTTTTTTTGCCCGCCAGCACTATCTTATTATTCTATGATGTCTTCAAGGTTATCCCTCAACTACCTTCTCTCCAGTCCTCTTTCCCCAACACCTTTCCCAAGCTCTGGTTACCACTTCTATATTTTCTACCTTTTTTGAGATCAACTTTTCAGCTTCTATGTGGAACTGAAAACATCCATTGTCTTTCTCTGCCTGACTTCTCTTAGCAATGTCCTCGTCCTCTAATTCCACCCATTCTGCAAATGACAGAATTTCATTCTGTCCTAGGGATGACTAGCATAGCCAAATCAGTATTGATCTCCTCATGGGATCAGTGCATGAATATTATGATGTCATGATTGGTCGAGTCAGTTTAAACTATTGATATTGATTCATGACTTGATAGCATTTTAGAAAAACAATCAGTTGGTTACATTTGTCCTAGAGTCTCTTCTTGTTCAGTTTTGTTTAGTAATTTTTAGCAATACTTAAATAAGAAATGAGAATGACCTACATATCAAGTAATATCAGCATACTGTGTAACTCTGATGTGTACAACTGTAATTTTTAGTTTTGCTTCTAGCCCATTTCATTAAGTTGACATTTTATGTGCTGGTGTGTGTGCTTACATGTGGAGTCCACAGGACCTTGGATATATAAGTCATCAGCTCTACCTACTTTTTTGTCGTTGTTGTTGAGACAGGGTCTCTCGCTGGCCTAGAACTTGCCAAGCAGGCTGGTCAGCAAGACCTAGGATGCTCTGTTCCTAGAAATCGCATCCCCCAGCCCAGTTCTTTCATACATGTGCTGAGGATAGGAGTCAGGTGCTCATGCTTGCGATGTTGGCACTACCCACTGAGCCACCTACCAGCCCATGCTGATTTCTACTGCTAGTCTACCGCATTGTCTTTTCATGTACTTTTAGATACGGTGTGGTCTTTCAGAACACCCTCCCCTTCCTTTCTCATAGAAGACACGCACACAGAGGACGCTCTCGGCAAGAGCACGATGGCTGTGGGAGGAGGGCCCTCTAGCTTCTACACCTTCTGTTGGTGATGAACTGGGTTCCATCTGGCCTCTGAGCATGGCCCATTCTCTACCCTTTGAAAATCCTACCACAGATTCACTTGGGATAAGCTCACCTTCTGGGTCTCGTGTGCGCTGTTCATGTTTGTAGAGCACAATGTTCCAGTACCACAAGGACTGTGAAATATTGTCTTTCCCCGGGCTCTGAGTCTTCCTCCATGACTCAGGAGTTCAGCGGTTCTCTGTTCTAGCTACCCTCAAAACCTGCACTCCTGAATTGAAATGGTAAAAGATTGCAGGAGATGAAGGTGGTTAGAGCCCTTTTGTAGGTCTGCCTTAGAAAAAGAATTCCCCAAACTTTTCATGGACAATTCCCTATGCGCTGGAAACATAGCTTTCGACACAAGGTTGCCTCGTCTCAAAGACTCAGGTGTCATAATTGGTTGGTGCTTATGCTGGCAAGTTTTTTGCTAACTTGACACAAACTAGAGTCATGTGGGAAAACAAAACCTTAATTGAGGACTTGCCTCCATCAAAAGCCCTGTAGGCTTGTCTAAGGCATTTTCTTCGTTGCTAATTGATGCACCGTGGGTGGTGTCATCCCTGGGCAAATGGGCCTGGGCTATATAGGAAACCAAGCTGAACAAGTCAAGTCGTTCCTCTGTGGTCTCTGCCAGGGTGCATGCCTCCAGGTTCCCATCAGAGCTCCTGCACTGACTTCCCTCTGTGAGGGGTGCAACAAATCCTTATCTCCCCTAAGTGGGTTTTGATCATGGAGATTATCACAGCTACAAGAGGCAAACTAGGAGTGTGCTCAGTAAATGGGAGTTGTTCTGAGTTCCCTCCTGGGCGTTTGGATTGAGAGCACATCTGCTGATTTGGCTGAGCTTCTTTGCGACGGCTTGAATGTTCTCTCCTAGCTGGAGAACTCTGTTGTCCCGGGCACTTCTTCACCTGCTCATAATGTGAAAGCAGGGTCCTGGATCTAACTATTTTGTTCTGTTAGTTTATGTATTTTCATTATTGCTTATTACTTTTGCTTGTTTGGTGTTTGAAGTGCTGTGGATCAAACCCAGGGCCTTACATATGTCAGGCAAGTACTGAGCCACATCCCCAGCCCTGTTTCTTCTTTAGTGAAGGATCTGTTATCTATGTTTCTACAGGTGCCAATCATGCCTGGTCGGTACTGAAAGGTGGAGGCAAGGTCAGCGTAGAGAGGCTGGGAAATGCTGCTGAGTGTACCCAACAGTTCCCTGTATTGGCTTGGCCACGTTACAAAAGATGGCAACAGAAAGTGAGTTCCTGAGAGGTGGCACGGCAAAAAGTAGAGAAAGGAAATCTACATCTACCATTTGTCTCATTAAAATCTGTCGAAGGCAGAGGAACAGAAGGCAGCAAAGAGTGAAAATCAGATGTCGCTAGCTTTCAGAGTATGTTGACGTGTGTGTGTGTGTGTGTGTGTGTGTATTTGAATATGATGGTGTGTGTGTGTGCGTGTGTGTGTGCTCGCATGCATGCATGCGTGTGTGTGTAGAGAGAGGGGGACAATGCAGCCTTCAGTTTCTTGGGCTCTCAGCGAATAATAACAAAGCCATCTGACAACCTCAGCGAGGAGGCTGACAGCAGTCTAGCATGGAGAACAGAAGGTGCCAAGGACAGTTGCAGCTGATGGGCAATAGGACCTCGGGGTGACTTCCTCTCCATCTGGAAATGTTTCCTCGTGTTGACATCAGCCTAGGAAAGCCACTGTGACTTTGGTAGGGAGATAGATGTTCTGTGAGTCAGGGTTCACCACAAGCAAGTCAGTCGAGAGACCCATTTAGCTGTGCTTCAAAGGGTGACGTGATTCACACTTATATTAGAGAAATAGCAGGGCCTCACACATCCAGACCGGTCGAATAAATACTTTGCCTACACTGAATGAAGTTGAATAAAGGTCACGAGGTATAGTGACAGTGTGGATCAGGGAATAGACATAGGAATTCACGTTGGCTGCTGCCTTCTTTATTGAGTGTGGCAAATTATACAATTCTTAGTAATCCAATTTCTCTCATATATGAAAAACTTTATTTCTTACTTTCAAGGTTATTATGAATACTCATATGGGCAATGGAATTAGCATAACAGTATAAGTACATAAGCACCGAATAAATGAGAAATTTCTCATCTTGGGTATTTTCTTTGTATTTTAGAATCTATACTTGATCTTTGTCTAGAAGTCAAGAAGCAGTTATATTTTAGAATCTACTTATTACTCATCTGTAAGTCAAGGATCACTTTGGCACTGTGGTTACCGTAAGCTAGTCTGTACTCCCGGCTACATCTTGCTCTGTAGTTTCTGAACACAGCACCTATTTTCTCTCGGTCTTGACCACATCATACCCTCTTGCTCACAACTCTACCAGAATGGCAGATCCTCAGGAATAGGGGGTGTTCGCATCTCTTGGCCTGAGTCTTCATGTAAGTATTGATCTGTTGCTGGTGAGACCGCCTTTCGGTGATGAACAGGGAAAACACGAGTAAATACAGAAGTAACACGAGTTTTATTGACTAACGAAAAAATCAAAGTCAAGACATCTGGTCTGATAGGTCTGTTTTGGTTTTTGAAAGTTTAAATACAATCTTATGAAACTGTAAAACATGTGAGCTCCTATGTTTACAAATGGCTGTATCTTGAGGAATTATAATAAACAAAAGGAGAACATGTCAAAGCCTCGGCTGGCCTTAGAGAGCAGCAGACTTAACATGTTCTGTGGAGATAGACGGTAAAACAAGCTTGCTAGGATTTCATTGGCTTCCATAACCAATGACTCTTTTGATGCTATATTTTCTTTCCTTAAAGCAGCTATACATTTTCCCTTATTCTTTGAGAATGCTAAAAGAAACCTTTTACTGTTAAAAGTTGAAATTCTTGGCACTTAAACAAAATAGCCAGCTCTCTTCCTTCCTCCGTGGTCAACATGAATTTTTTGTTACATACAATCAGCAGATCAAACTGGTATATGTAGAAGCATTTATAAATTTTTGCTTTTACAACCCAATCAACGTTTCTCCTTCCTCCCCTCTTCCCAGCTCCTCTCCAACCCCTGCCCCATCCTCTCCTCCTACACTGTTACTCTCTAGAAAAGGGCAGGCCTCCCATGGATATCAGCCAGCCATGCTATATCAAATTCCATAAGACTAGATACTCCTATTCTATTAAGGCTGCGTGAGGCAATCTAGTAGGAGGAATGGGTCCCAAGCGTAGTCAGCACAGTCAGAGACAGCACCCACTTCCACTGTTAGGAGTCCCACAAGAGGACCAAGCTACACAACTGTAACATATATGTAGGGTGAGTGCTTAGGTCAGTCCCATGCAGGTTCCCTGGTTGTCATTTCAGTTTCTGTGAGCCCCTGTGAGCACAGGTTAGTTGGTTCTGTGGGTTTTCATGTAGTGCCCTTGATACCACTGGGTCCTTCCCTTCTTCCTCGGGATTCTCCAAGCTCAACCTAGATGCCCTTCAGCTGAAGAATGGATAAAGAAAATGTGGTACATTTACACCATGGAGTATTACCCAGCTGTAAAAACAATGGCATCAAGAAATTTTCTGGCAAATGGATGGAACTTGAAAAGTTCATCCTGAGGGAGGTAGCCCAGATACAGAAAGACGAACACAATTGGTGCCTAGCCCAACTGACATCAGAGAGGTCTCACCCAGCAACTGATGGAAACAGATGCAGAGACCCACAGCCAAACATTAGGTAGAAATTTTTAAAGCTCAGATCAAATGGTGTAAGCTGAAAAAAAAAAAAGTCTCGGCTTCCTTATGGAGTTCCCTTCCTATATGACAGAACAATGGGATATGGAGGGGAGCATTGTCACACACTCCCATGGACACTGCCACAAATTCTCTACACTGGCTCTTTCCCTACTTACTAACTTGATTTGGTTTTTTGTTTGTTTGTTTTGCTTTTCTTTCCTTTCCTTTCTTTTTTTTTCTTTTACTTTTTGGTTTTTGAGACAGGGTCTCTCTGTGTAGCTTTGCAGCCTATCCTAGAACTTGCTCTGTAAACCAGGCTGGCCTCAGACTCACGGAGATCTGCCTGCCTCTTCCTCCCAAGTGCTGGGATTCAAGGTGTCTGCCATCATTCCCTGGCTCTGACTTGTTTCTTACTGGCTGTGTGCATCTTCCATGAGATAGGAAGATGGCTGTTCTGTCTCACATACCTCCTACCACCCTGGGAGCTGACACTGGTCTGGCTGAAGCTACCTGGAGAAGCAGTTCTGATGGACCAGTTTGGTTTGGGTGCTCTCTCCACACCCTGCTAACCTCCCCTACCCTCTGCCTAGTGCATTCAACCATGACCAAGGTCAGGAAACAGAACTACAGCTCCCAGTTAGAGGGCAGTTATTCTGGGCAGAAGACTTAAAAAATATGAGGTCCAAACTGAACAGCTCCTTAGAGGGAGCTATAATTTTGTTTCTCTTCTGAGACTCAGTCTGTCTGTGCTGCTAAAGGGATGAGACAGAGCCAGTCTGCCTGGGTGAGAAACCTGCCTCTTTCGTCACTGCTGTAGCTTCCATCTTAAATGTCCTCTAGAGCTTGTGTGTTAAAGGTTTGGGACCATTCAACAGTGTTCAGGTGTGAGCCCTTAGGGTAACTTGGGAGGCTTTAATTTCATAAATGGATTAATCCATTGATGAATTTATAGCTTAAAGAACTAACTATTGAGGAGTGGTAAAAATTAGTAGGTGGGGCTTAGGTTGAGAAAGTAGGTTACTGTGGTATGACCTTGAATAGTTTATGTTGTCTTCGAGCCCTTGATTTCCCCCCTCTCTTTGACTCCTGTTTGCCATGAGTTGGGCATCTTTGCCAGGTACAGTCATGTGGAACAGCAACCATTGTCTTTCAGAGTTCAAAAAAGGCCATTTTGTGTCCTGAATTTTAGACTTTCTATTGAGAAGTCTGCCATTATTCTGATGACCTTCTTTTTATATGTGATTGGGAGTTTTCTATTGCAGCTTTCAGCATTCTTCCTTTGTTCTGAGTACCTGGTGTTTTAACTATAAAGTAGTGTTGGGGAAATCTTTTCTGGCTCTGTTGAATTAGTGTTCTGAATGGCTTCTATGTCTAGATAGCCTTCTCTTTCCTAGATTTGGGAAGTTTTAATTTTAGATTTCATTGAATGTATTTTCTATGCCTTTGGCTTAACTTTTCCAACCTGCCTAGGATTCATAGGTTTGGTCTTTTGATGATGTTCTGTAGATCTCTTATGTTATGTCCATACTTTCTTATTATCATCTTCACCATTCCTGGAACATCCAAATTCATCTACCTTGTCTTAAAGCTCAGACATGCTGTCTTCAAGTTGGTCCATTCTGTTGGGGGAGTTTTTTTGAGACAGGATTTCTTTGGTAGCCTTGGCTATCATAGAACTAGCTCTGTAGACCAGCCTGGCCTCCAGCTCACAGAGATCTGCCTGCCTCTGCCTCCAGAGTGTTGGGATTAAAGGTCTGCACTACCAGCACCCAGAAAGATTTCATTTTTAAGTTCTTACCTGATCATCTGAAAGATGAGAATTTCATTGTGGCTTCACAATGGAAATACAACCAAAAGTCTGAAATATTCTCTTTACCTCAGAGCCCCAACAACAGGAGGGAAAGTGCTTGATAGCTAGGAATCATGGGACTTTTCAGTTTCCCTCTTTTCTCCAAAGTGTGTTCTAGATTCAGCCTTAGACATCCTCCATGTCCTCAGTTCAGCTTACACCAGTCTCCCGAACTCTCCTCTGACCATTTCGGACTTTTGCCCTCTCAATAAAATATTTATTTTATTTATGTGTATGTATTCCACTTGTGTGACAGTGCTCACAGGGTCCAGGAGAGGGTGTCAAATTCCCTGGAGTTGGAGCTACAGGTGGTTGTGAGCTGTCTACCGCTGGCACTGGTAGCAGAGCTCAGGGCCTCTGGAAGAGCAATCAATGCCCTTAACTGTTGAGCATCTCTTGCGTCCCACTTTGGTTTCTCTTTAAATATGAAAAGCTCCTGGAATTCCTACTCCAATTAATTCATGTCTCTACTATTCAGTTATTTATATAGCAACATTCTTGGACCACAAAAGTAAACAAAATGATTTGCAAACTAAAGTCATTTAGAATTCAATTAAATTACCAAAATAATAATAATAACACCAAGTGTTGTAATGCATTCCTAATACCAGCACTCAGGCTGTAGAGGCAAAAGGCTCTTGAGTTCAGGACCAACCTGGGTTACATAGGGAGAAACTGTCTAAAAGAAAAAAAATCTTTCCTACACACACACACACACATACACACACATACACACACACCGAGGTCAAATAGTTTTGCTCACATATGTGTTGGTTTCAGTCTGTCTACTATACAATGGATAATCTGACAAGGGTCCTGCCCCGAGAGCTGACTTTCCACAGCACCCATTGACTTCCTGTAGCTTCTCAACTAAGGGTGCAGCTTTTCGAGCATCCTTGCTTGATCATACAGCCAGATTAATCGTGTGTAGGTCTTGTATACTCATCCACAGCTGCGGAGAAGTCCTCTCCAAAAGAGATTGCTTCTCAGCTGTTCTCCCTGCTCTCTGGCTCCCGCAATCTTTCCGCACCTTCTGCAGTGTCCTTGCACCTGGAGGGAAGAGAGTGGCATAGGTGTCCCAGTTCCGGAAGAGCACTCCGCAGTCCCTTGCTCTTCTCATTTGAACCGTCTGTGGTTCTCTGTATCAGTCTTTGTCCACTGTACAAAGACGCTGCTCTGGTGAAGAGGCAGAGGCGGACTCCTTTAGGCACAGTGATAAGTCGTTAGAAGGCAGTTAGATACGATATCAGTTTAGCAAAATGGTAGTAGAAGCCTCCCCAACCCGACCCCTGGAGGGCTGTGATCTCTTTATAGCCTTGGTTCTTGACCAGGTTTAGAGTACCAGGCATGAGCTCCTTTCTGCTGACTGGGCCTTAAAACCAGGGTTATCTCCCGAGATATTTGGGTCACTACTGCACCATCTATGTGCATATCTTGCTGGATGAGTAATTATTGTGGTTCTCAAGCTGCGCAGCTGGGTAAGAAAGTTAGCGCCTTTTCCTTTCTACTGGCAGCCTGCCTGCTTTCTTGTTTTCAATACAGCTTGTGCTGGATTCTTTGGATTCAAGATACAGTGAGCACTTTGAGGGGTTCTCGTGTGTTTTCCATTGCATTAAAGTCATGGAGTATCCCACACCCCCACCCTGCTCTTTTATTATTTTAAAAATTATTGAATACACACACAGCATAACCTTTATTGTTTGTAAGGATATACTTGAGTAGCATTAAAACATTTATAATATTGGGTAATCACTACCATGCCCTACATCCATAACTTTTAATTTTCTCAGTGTCGATCTCAGTGTAAACAGTGTTTCCATTAAACATTGAGTTCTTAGTACCTATCCTCTCGGCCCCTCATAATCGCTTCCTATTTATAAATTTTCTCGTTCTAGGCACCTAGTATAATTTTCAGTCTCACAATATCTGCTTTTCTCTGTCTGGACATTTTCACAGTCCACTTCGTTGTACTTTCATCAGCACCACATCCCTTTCTTATGCTTAAGTAATTCATTAGCACACATTTGATTTGCCCATCCATCTGTAAAATTACATGCCTCTCTTTTGGTTACTTTAAGTAGCATTTCTAGAAACATCATGTACCAACATCAGTCTGAGATCCCAGTTTCATTATTCTTAAATACAGCTCTGTTGGGTCCTATAGGTTGCTAAGGATCTGTTCAGTCATTTTCCAGAGTGGCTGCCTCATTTGCATTTCTACTAGTGATGCACACACGGCTCCCACTTCCCCACGCCCTTGTCAGCACATGCTAGTCTTCTTTTAAAATCAGAGTCATTTCAGGGGAAGTGTTAAGTAGTCTCTCATTTTTGAATTTCCCTGATGAATAATGATGCTTATTATTTTTCCTTGTGCTTATTGACTATTTGTGTATCTTTGACAAAGATGCCTTTATTCATTTTTACATTGGATTATTTGGAGGTTTTGTTGAATTATAGGAGTTCATTATTGAGTTTGGATTTATTATATTTATATGATCTAAAATGTTATCTCTCATTTTTATACAAGTATATAAAAATAGTCTCTTATGACTTTTAAAACTTCCTTTGTTACAAGAATTAATTCCAAGATCGGAGAGATGGCACTCTGGTTAAGAGTATTGACTGACCTTCCAGAGACCTGGGTTTGGTTCCCAAGACCCATATCAGGTGGCTCAATTCTCCCTGTAACTCCAGTCCCAGGAAATCCCATGTCTTCTCTAAGCTTTCAACATTCCCATTTTATCTACTGAGCACTGGGATTGCAGGCCTGTGCCAACACACTGAACTAGAAATTTTAAAATTTCTGTTTGATTTTCTCTTTCACTCATAACTTGTTTAATAGGATATTTTGTAATCAGGGAAATGGTTTCTTTGTTTCATAATAGTCTAGTATCTCAAAATTCTAAACAGAAATCGTTTAAAACGTTTGTAATTTGTTAAACATTTTTTGTAAACTAAAATGAGAAACTGTCATGAATAGTTTAATATGCATACTTGAGAAAAAGGCATATTTCCTATTGTAAGGACATGGAATTTGTTGTAATCAAAATATAACATATACAGAAGTCATCACAATCCGCATTCTTTATAATCCTTTTTGCCCAGTTGATCTAAGCCTTAGATCAACCTAAGGGGTCAGTTTGAAGTGACATTAAATTCCTCTGTAACTAATGTGGTTTTGTTTGTTAGTTTCTGAGATGTAGTTTTTGCTATATCGTTGTGTACACGGAAGGGTTTTGTGTGTGTAGGTTTAAATGTGCCATTATTTTGGAAGACTTTCCATGCTTATACTTTGAACACTCACATCTGCTCCACAGTTATTTGCTTTCTTTAAAGACTCTAGTTGTCTGGACGTTTGATCTTCTTCACCGTCTTTTCTCTCCAACTTCTCTTTTCTTCTTTCTTTTCTCACTTTTATTTTCCAAGTTATTTTCAATATGTCTCCTTTAATCTCTTTAGATTGCTCTGGAAGTAGTTAGGGTCTGAAGAGTATGCTCAGCAGTTGAAGGCACTAGCTGCCCTGGAGGACCAGGCTTCAATCTCAACACTAACATGGTGGTTCATAGCCAAGTGTAACAATTGCTCCAGGGAGTCCTGTGCTCTCTTCCGACCTCCACTAGCACTGTACACACATCACACACAAACATGCAGGCAAAACACTTATATGTATCTAAAAAGAAAAGACTTGGTAATTTATAAATGGAGACACATCTCTCTCAATATTTTAAGGCCAGACAAGTCCCATGGGCTGGCTTGTTTTTGGTATCTGGTGAAGGTCCCATTATTAATAGTCAAAAGTCTGCATACCCTCAAGTGGCACAAAGGACATAGGGACAACTGGATGCCCTGAAGCTGCATTATTAAAGACTTTAATCCCACTCTAACTGTGGAGCCCTCTTGGTCTCTCAAACGTCCACCTCTTAATGCCATCATGAGCATTGCAGTCTCAACCTGTGAGCTGTGGAGAAACAGAAACAGGACTGTGGCATGTCATGAAAGCTTCACGTTAATCTACTCCATCTGTGCAGCTTGTAATTTCATCTTTGTTTTTAAGATAGTCTTTTCCCTAACTTCAGTAATGTTGAGTTTCTTGCAAGTTTTTCTGTTTTTAGTCTTAGTTCTCAAATTCCTAGTCATGCCCATTAAAGGAAATCTCTCCAAATAGCTGCATGAGGATATTTAATTTACTTTAGAGGTTAGTTATGATTTTTTTCTTTCCTTTTTCTTTTTTTTTCTTCCCTTTTCTTTGAGTGGAAGAGAATGTTCAATAGAAATTCATTTTTGTTCACTTATTCTTCTTATAGGGTATGGCATTGAAACCTGTTGCTTTGTTGGATTTTATTCCTAAGCATTTGGTGGATAAGGCTCCTCGTTCCAAGAGCTCCTTCAATAGTACTAGGCTATGCAGATTTGCTGACAGTGGCATGTTTGTGAGACCAGCATCTGAGCAGCATAGTCTTTAAAAATAGGGTTATATTTTGTTTCCTTTTATTTATCTCTTTCATTTAGCTGTTGTATCCCCCAGGGTCACCATATTTTCTATATTTATCTCATTCTTCTTTAGGAAATAGCAATGCTTTCCTGAGGTTTCCACTTTCAATGTATTTCATTTTTAAGCCCTTCCACATAGATCAACTTGTAAAATATTAAGTCCCAGGACTTTGTTGAGCATTTTTGCAACTAATGCTGAACTTTCAGAGAGTGATATTGTCCCCTGTGCTGCTGCTGCTTCTTCGCTGCTTCTTCTTCTTCTTCTTCTTCTTCTTCTTCTTCTTCTTCTTCTTCTTCTTCTTCTTCTTCTTCTTCTTCTTCTTCTTCTTCTTCTTCTTCCTCTACTCCTCCTCCTCTTTCTACTTCTGTTTTTCAAGACAGGGTTTCTCTGTGTAACAGCTCTAGCTATCCTAGAACTAGCTCTTGTAGACCAGGTTGGCCTCCAACTCACAGAGATCCACCTGCCTCTGCCTCCTGAGTGCTAAGATTAAAGGCCTGTGCCACCACCATCCAATATCCCCTGTGCTTCTTTTGTGTTCTCTTTTCATTTTCATGGATCTTCTCAAGCTACCTCATTCCATTTGCTGAATTCACAGACAAGTAGGAGCAATGAAACTCTGCAGGAATTTGAAAGTCAGTGTTCATATGGGAAATTTGGAATATATGGTATTTTCAGGTAATTCTAAATGTATGTACAAAGTATAGAATTGTTTATTTCCTTTTATTGATCATATAGTTTGTATATGTATTTAATTCAACTCACCAGAATTATCCTTAATGGAAGACACTAAGTTAAAGTTTAGTATATTTTGTATTTCTTCTATGTCTTTTCCAGTTATATATCAAAAACATGAGTATTTAGTGGATTGCAAAAGTGATTCTATCTAAGTAAATTATAATGAATCATTCTTTAACATCTTATGTATTCCTGTTTTGAACAGAACTAATAAGGGCTTTAAAAAATCTTATTCTCCTTTCTTTACTGTAAAGATAATTTACTTATTAAATATACTGTATTCAAAAAGTGTCTTACTTTATTTTCAAATGATTTGCACAATTCATTCTATTCATTTACACATAGAAACACTGAGTGGTGGTTTGAATGAGAATGGTCTCTATAGGTTCTGTGTTTGAATACTTGATCAACAGTCAATGACACTGGGAAGGATTAGAAGGTGTGACCTTGTTGGAGGAGGTGTGTCACTGAGAGCGGATTTTGAGGTTTCAAAAAAAATTATGCATTGCCAGTTAGCTCTCTCTGTGTCCTGCTTATGGATCAAGGTGTTGACTTCTCAGCTGTTCTTTGCTTTGCTATCATGGACTCCAACCCTCTGAAACAGTAAGTCCAATTAAAGGTGTTCTTTCGTATGCTGCCTTGGCCATGGTGCTCTGTCACAGCAATAGAAAAGTAAGTCACACTGAAGATTATGGAAAACAAAGAAGAAAGTATATTTTAGTAGCATGACAGAGCCAATACACCCAGCCCTTTTTCACCTGCGTTGAGACAGTGTGTTACTGTGGAAAGCAGACTGGCCTCAAGCACACCACTATTCTCAGCACACTAATCATTTGGTTCCGTTGGCTCTGGGAACAGATAGAAGTCATTTACTAGGAAGATTTTCACTTGTAAAGTATCACTCCAACCTGTAGGGAAGTCTGGGCTGGGTGCCTAGTGCTCTTTGGTCATGTGATTCCTCGGGGACAGGACAGGAATTCAAAAGAGTTAATATTTCAAATAATTGTCAACATTCTATGGTGATTCTCTCAAAAGGCTCAAAAGTAGGAAATTCACATGGCCTTATTCCTCTTTAGATAAACAAAGGTCTCATTGAAACCTGAGCCACATGGGAAGCACCAGTCTGACATTCATGGATTCTGCCAAATGTGTAGCAGGTTGGATACTCATCACCCCAATGGTGTTCTTCTTATATATCTGTGCTAATTAATCTCTGGTTGATAATGTGCCCTAGATGATCTGACAGATGAAATTTCTTCTCTAAGGCTCTTCTACTTTCACAGTACGCCCACAACTGTCTGGGTACAGTAACCAAATGTGTTGCAAGGAGAGGGCCCTTGTTCCATCCTGGTTGGCTAGCTTACACCCAAAATAATCACACAGAAATTGTATTAATTAAAATACTGCTTGGGCATTGGCTCAGCTCACTTTCTCCATCTCATCCGTTCCATAGTCCCCTGCTGAAGGGCACCACCCACAGCAGCGGGTCTTCTTACCCCAAACCAGCCAGGATAATTCCCACAGGCATATCCAGAGGCTCCTTCCCAGGCATTTTTAGTCATTATCAAGTGGACAACAGCAATCCACCATCACAGATGATCACCGAGGAAATCCATACCACTCTGGCCTTCCTTGTCCCATCTCCTCCAACATTGCGAAGGTGGCTTGAGAAGATGGTACTCGAAATGGCTGCAGCCATTCTGCAACTGTGGAGGAAGCCACGGCACTCAGAGGGTGGCAGATAAAAAATCAGCTGGGAATTGTACCTTGAGTTTCCTTCTGTTTCCTAATTTACTTTCAGTTCCTGACATGCTCAAATGTGACATGTCCTTCATAGTCTTATGTACTGAGGGCTAGATTGCCAGTGGTGAGCAATTGATTGGTGGCTTTGGAGAAATGACAAGTGACTGGATCTTGGGGATCCTAGCATGTGAATGAATTCATCCCTTGATAGATTAATAACAGGAAGGCATTATTGGAAGTGAACGGTAGAAGCCTAGTTGGAGGAAGTAGGCCATGGTGCCTCGTGGGCAGGCCTGTAGGGGCTCTGCCTTGCCCTGATCCCTTCTTGTGTTCCCCGTCTTTGCTTCCTGTTCACCATGAAGGAAGTAACGTGCCCATTGCTCCTGTTACCTTGAAGGAATACGTAAATGAAGCTATTCTAAAGAGACACTTTATACGATTAAAACAACGGCTCTGACAAAGTGAGATTGTCCAGGAGTCTCGTGCTGGGAGAAAGTGCCGAGGGGGCCTTGTCTCCCTGAAAGAGATTTCACACAGTTATGACAACATCTTCCAGAGTGAGGCTGAAGCCCAGATGATGCTGACTGGGGCTGTGTGGGACCACACCTTGACCAGGACTGCTTAGATGTGCACATTCCTGGCTCTTTCTTTAAACTTTAACCTCTTTGCAGGACCCTGGAAAGGCCCTGGAGGAGTCCCTGGATCTCTTTGTCCCTCTCCCCAAGGTCTTTCCTTCTGTTTTTACTATTGATTTGGCTCTTTTAATTGGCTTATAGTGGCTGAGTAGCCAAGCCTGGCTTGGGATACTGACTATGACTTCAAAGTTTAATATCACCATGGGGTCAGCAGAGCCAAGGACCAATCTGGAATCCAGTTTAACAAATTTTTCCTTCCCTTAAGTTGTTGTTGTCAGTAGTTCTGGTCAGTGTGATTAACAGTTAACATAGTTAGATATTTTCTCTTATGTAGTCAGACTAAGTCAGGTATCTAGTTTTTTTTACGCTCAAAAATACATGACTAGTGTGGTGTGCAATCCACCAGGTTAGCTGGTTGAATATCTTAGTCACATGGTTTCCTTTTGTCATCCTGAGTTCCAGGGTCTTCTCACAGCTGGAGCTTGAGAATTCCTGATCTCCAGATTCTGCCTCCCTTCCTTCCTCTACCTCATTAAAAACACGAAGCCATTTCTGTTCTCTTTGTCAGGTCCCCTCATCTGTCACCCCTCCTACTACTCAACACCGCGTCCTCCACTGGGTTTGAAAGGGTCGTTTGTCCCCACAAGGTGCTGCACTGCCCAATATGGCTTCCCTGCTTACCATCTATCAACGGGAGCTTTTTCTCCGCTCAGACACCACAGGGTTTTAGTTTTATTATTTTTAAAATATACCCAGGACTTCTTTTATGGCTTGAGCCCTAAGATCGTGCGTATTTTCAGAAATCGGTCACACTCACATGTATAAAGTAACCGTAGATATTAGACTAAATTAAACAACTGACGCAATAATGGAGTGGAACCGCATCCACCAGACTAACTTAAACAAATGGGATAGGATGTGCAGATTACAGCTCTCCCGTGGAATCCGAGCTATGTGGCTGCATGATGTATGCATAGCAATCCGCGAAGAGCTGCTTAAGAACCGCCCTGCTGATTGCACATTAATCGTGGAATGGCCGTCGTTTTTCCCCGTCAAAATATTTAAGACCTTTAAAATGAATATGTTTATATTGGAAATTCAGAGAATCAAACAAAAACGTCCCAAGTTCCTGTATTCAAAAGCTGTCGACACGGCTGCACTCTACTTGGTCCTCTTCTGCAGAGGCTTTGGGGCGAATGTTTGCCTGTCTGCTGGCAGCTGTTGGCAGCCAGAACTGAGACTGCAGAGGCGGAGGAGGCAGAAGACGCCAAGGAAAGCTTCCGTGGACGTGTTGAATTTCTACGAATCATGGGACAACTGCTAGAATTTTCATTGTTTATTATGCTCGCAATGATGTCCTCGGATTCTCAAAGTAATGTAATTATGAAGTGGCGTCACTAGTGATAATTTAAATTTGGCACCTTCCTCAGATAAGTGAGACAGTTCCCTCGAGGTAGCACACGCAGATGGTGGGTCCTGGATGACTGGAGTCCACAGCTGACTGGACTTCCAAGCAGGTGTTTCTCTTTCTCTCCTGTCTTCAGCAAAATGCTAATCAACATGATCAACAGGGAGTAGGGATTGGGTTGGCATTCTTTTTTATTTTTAGATGTGTAGACTGTCAAAAAGAATGCACTGGAGACCAGGCCTTTAGCTTTAGCCCTCTTTGAGAGGTTTAAAGCTCATCTACTTTCTTTGCTTGGTCCTTCTGACCCTTAAATGAGTGTCGATAGCCTCCGTTGGCCATCTTTCTGCCTTTTCTCTAACTTAGGGGTCAGTCGTGGGCAGCAATCACTCCAAATGGTGAGAGCCAGCCATCACAAAGACTCTAAGAATTTGGAAATACTCCTGACAAATGGTGGAGTGTTTATTTGATTTCCTCTGCTTGAGGTGCCGTCCCTGAAGACAAAAGCATGGCTCGCATCCCATCCACCCTTTGAGCAGGTTAAGACAAGGCAAAGCGAGAAAATTCTAGAACCTGAAGCTGACAGATAGACCCAGCCAGCACACTGGATGTGTTTACTTTCTTAAGCCTGAATTGTGGTCAAAACCTGACACAGCTGTCGTTTCTCAAGGAGATTTCGTTTCCAGACCGTGTGTTTGGATTTGAGCTCATTGTTTAATCGTTCTAGAGCTCAAGCTGTCACCTCGAGGCAGGAAGGTTAGCACTCTGGTGAGATGGATGGGGAGTTCGCCCTTCTCACTTTCGCTTTGTTTCTTCGCTTTTCTTTCCATTTGCCTGCAAACTCAGCAACACTGAAGCACGGTTGCACCGCAGCCTGTTCTTACACCCCATGGGCTAAAAAGTGGATTTACTGAACGGCATGTGGATTTTCCGAGAAGTGGATATATCCACAGAGAGTTTTAAAAATCTGTAAAATATGGCAGGATTATGAGAGGGAAAAGAAAAATTCACTGAGCTCCTTTGGTTCTTAGATCTGTCTCCAGCGAGGTTAGAAAGCTCGTGGAAGAGAACAAACCAGCCCCTTTCTGTGACAGGGCACAGGGGCACTTTTGGTCTGCTGCGATTCACAGGCGTTGATTCAAAGTGTCAGGGAGAGGGTTAGCATTTGCTGAGTACCTGTTCTGTCACCCTACCTTGTCAGACACCGTGGCAAGAATGGTTTTGTCCCTTCTCTCTGGTGGCGGAAACATACATGCTATCTCTGATGCAAACGAGATCCTGGGCAGAGTTATAGATAATAGCGCTTCACACAACGACACCGTGAAGGAAGGAATGAGCTCATTTGGGCAGGGAGGTTTTGAAAAAGCTCCTTGGTGCTGTGATTCAAAACCCATTTGGAAGACCTGGGAAGAGGAAAATTAACTAACTGAATGCAGAGCGCTTTCTAGAAGGTTTAATGTAAACCAGACAGATTCTATAGCATAGAGAGATAAGAGCTACACATGGGCTCACCCACCCCACTTTCTTTTCCTGAACACACAGAAAGGTGATGTTACCCAGCTTGCTGTGGAGTTAAGCAGGGTCATGTGACTGTCTTCTGACAAATGGAATGAAGGTTAAATGATGTATGTCTCTTCTTCTAAGACTCCTGGTTTGTTTGACTAATAGAATGCAGAGGATCCAGCAAACGCCTGGGAGGGCTTCCCAGGTTATGCCATCAAATGGAAGGAATCAGCGTCCTGGAATCAGAGGCCTGGTCGGGGGTGAGCGGGAAGGGTGAGTCACTGATGTGCTGTTGTAGCACTGGGGACGGAGGGCTGCAAAGGTGTGCCTGACAGACCTCGGAAATGCCCTGGAAAGTGTTAGAGTCATGGCAGTTGCCACCTTAGACATGAGGAGGGCTCAGATTAATGGACGCCAGGGTTAGGAAGATCATTTAGACTCTTCTTTCCTCTGAGGATGTCTGTGAGCCATTTCGAGGACAGGGTCAATTTTGTGCAGCCATTAACTTGGGGTTGTAGGTCAAAATGAGTAGAAGCAAAGCAGGAGGTTCACTTCACCAAGTGAGCGTCCTCAAACATCTTGAAGTCTATAGGAAAAAGGGAGGTGCTATAGGGGGAGATCTAAAGCTTGCTGGTTCAGGACTACCACCCACCACCTTTGTGAGACAGGGTCTCAGAGTGTAGCCCTTGCTAACTTAGAACTTGCTATGTAGATCAGGCTAGCTGGCCTCTGCATCCTGAGTGCTGGGATTGCAGGTGTGGGCCACGATGCCTGGTTCACAACTACTTAAAACAAACTTTTTAAATCTCTTTCAAGTTTAATGAAACTTTTTGAAGTAAATATATTTATTCATTTTAGTTAAACAAAATAAAGTTGAACTGCAAAGTTCATTTAATGACCATACTAAATAAATTTGTCAATTCTTTATTATAAAGCCTGATTGAGTTAATAACTATAATGCACTTTAAAAAATTTTTAGTTAAAATATAATTCTTTTATTTCTTCTTCCCTTTTCTTTGCACACACACACACACACACACATAACTCTTAAAATATATGTAAGAGTAATACATGTTCCTTTTAATTAAAAATAAAAATATTGAAAAGTCAAGGAACAAAACCATAATATTTCTAATCCTATGTTGCTGTAAAGGGTTTCACTGTAGTGCTTCTTGTTTCTCTGTATCTAATATTGCACAAACACAAGGCACCCCTGCATGAAACAGACACAATGCACCCCTGCATGAAACAGACACAATGCACCCCTGCATGAGACAGACACAATGCACCCATGCATGAGACAGACACAATGCACCCACTGCATGAAACAGACACAATGCACCCCTGCATGAAACAGACACAATGCACCCCTGCATGAGATAGACACAATGCACCCATGCATGAGACAGACACAATGCACCCACTGCATGAAACAGACACAATGCGCCCATGCATAAAACAGACACAATGCACCCACTGCATGAAGCAGGCCCAATGCACCCCTGCATGAAACTGGCCAGTGCACCCCTGCATGAAACAGACACAATGCACCCACTGCATGAAATAAAAGCAATGCACCCTGCATGAAATCAGGTTAATTATAAACTACAGAACACATATGCATGCAAATATAATCTGCTATCTGTTATTAATTTTCTGTTCTGTTTTATTTTGTTGAAATGGGGACTCATTTTATTATGCAGCACAGCCTGACCTGAACCTCACAATCTTCCTGCTTTGACCTTTTGTGTCCTGAGTTACAAGCAGGAGCCGTTGCAACTTTCTAGACTTAATTTGTAAGAAATAGCATCCCCCCCTTTTTTTTTAAATTTGGGGATTTCCTATATAAATACACTGTATTTGCATCATCCTAAATCCCAATCCCCCTAACCTTTTTTACATGTAAGTACAATTAAAGTTTTAGCTTTTGCCAAAAAATTAGACACAGTTATTTTCTGGGAATTTTGTTGTTGTTATTGTCATTGTTGTTGTTGCTTTAATGAGAATAAATATCACTTGTAAATATTTACTCGGATTCTTAATTAGTTTTTTAAGATAGAAGATAAAAATGTTTGAAAATATGTTGAAATAAAATATATCTCAGTGTGTGTGTTAGTGTGCGTGTAAAAACAGTCCTCAAAAATTACAGTATTTAGCATTCCAACAAATAAATATGAAATCATCAGATTTGTAATATTTTTAGTCAAAATGGAACAGCAGCATTAAAAAATCTATACCAATTTTATTATTATATGTCAGAGTCTCAAGTACATTACATTCATGATATATTTGGCAACCTATTTTCAGTTGACAAATGACTGTCTCCTGCCAAAGTGGGTATAAATATTTCATTTTAAGCAATTGTGGGCACCCTCTGATTACAGTATGGGGTTAGTCAACTGCGTTTAACACAGGCTGTGCTTAACCATGAACAAATGACCAAATCTTAGTGGCTTAATGTAACAGAATTTCAGTTCTAGCTTAGGGACTGCCAGTCAGTTTTAGATTTGTTGTCCGTCATAACGCTTTAAGGGGAAGAGAGAACATTGCTCACACCTCTGTGGCCATAGCAAGTGGCACATGTAACCACACTGAGTATAAGGAAGTAAGAAAGGAGAATGTGGTAGAAACATCCAATGGGCAGGGCTAATGATACCATACTCTATCTGCCCTTAACTCTGGGGCAGGGGCTGCACCCATAGGCATCTTCTCTGTAGTGACCCCAAAAGCATCTCTCAGTATTATCTTTTCTGTTGAATTTTTAGGATAAGGGTCAACAAACCTTGACCTTAGGCTGGACGTTTGTTTTTGTATGGTCTTCTAGCTAAAAACATTTTTTTTTATATATTTTAAAATGGTTGGAATAAAAAGAAA
This sequence comes from Chionomys nivalis, assembly GCF_950005125.1. Taxonomy (NCBI): domain Eukaryota; kingdom Metazoa; phylum Chordata; class Mammalia; order Rodentia; family Cricetidae; genus Chionomys; species Chionomys nivalis. Next base: position 57,612,310 of record NC_080096.1, read on the forward strand.
ATTAACATTGGGTAAAAGCATGACAATTGTGAAATTCAAATGTGTGTTCATACATAGCCATATTGGAAGGCAGTCATATGTACTTGGCTGTGTGTTGTCTATTGCCGACGACTGGTTCCAGGCTCTAGTGGGAAAGCAGAGGATCCATGGTAGAGACTCCATGACCTGAGAACCTAAGCTCTGATCTTAGACATGACTGCCCTCCCCATCACTCCCTGGGAAATAATTATTTTCTGGATGCTTTACATCCAGTTCGAATCTTTAGCTGCTAGGTGAAAGCAGAAACGCTTTTAAGCTTTATGGCTGCTGTGCATAGTCACCATGGCTGTACAGAGCCACGAATAGAAGCTGAATGGAAATGGAATCCCAATGGCTGGCCTGGGCTGGGAGCAGAGAGAAAAGAAACTGGAACTACTGGGGAGGGAGGTTGCTAGAAGGAGGCTTCAGTCGCATGCTGGACTAGATGAGCTTCTTGCTAGACTTTCCAGCCCCTTGAAGATATATCATGTAAATCTGCTCAGTGTTATAGAATTAACATGGATATAAACACAAGACTTCAATGATTGTGGATAAAATACATACATGTAGACATGTATACATACATACATACAAAAAAGAGAAAAAAACATTAATTCCTCAACTAGGGGAAAGAACATTAGATTTTGCCATCTACTTTCCCAGCTCATTGTTTCTGGGACTATTTCCCTTTCAACTCTGATTTGTAAAAATGTTTCAACTGTCTCTTAGAGGTTTCATATGTATGTGAATCAAGCTGACTTTCTTGGAGACTTCACTGGCTGAGCTGTGTGAGGTATTTAAGGAACATGGGTCCATGCGTTGCCAACCTATTGCTTATGCTAAACTGAGGACTCCTGAAGTAATATGTTGAACTCATGACACAATAAATTTTTCTTCATTTAGTGTTCAAATAATTCTGCATAGTAAGGATGGCTAGGACTGTAACAGAAGACATATCACATATGTGTTCCAACCAAGGTAAAAATCTATTCTCCTGAAACACCCCAAATGGCATTCCAGAATACCCACGTGTATGGATTTCATTAATTTGTGCATTTAAACCAACTCTTAAAATACAGCTTCCTGTGAGAGGCATTCTCTTCAAATACAGTCCTAAGTCTCATCCAGTTCTGAGTGGAAGATGCCATCTCTGACATCAGAGGCATCAAAGCCTTTAGGTCATATCAAAGAGTGGGTTCTCCCCCATCTGGAAACAGGCACCCTGGCTCTTTTACCTTCCCCGAGACAGTTCTAGGTGTTTTTTTCTTCTTTTCATACTTGTTCAATTTTATTGTTAATAAAATATTTTTGAATGAGTATTCTATTAATTGAGAAGATAATTCTTGTGATAAAATATTGTTTGTGTACAAGACTCAAGCCACATTATATGTACTTGTACATCTTATTCAGGGCAGAGTGGACATCCAGATTTTTTCCAGCACTGTTTGTTGAAGATACTGCCTTTCCCCCATCGTATGGTTTTAGCATCTTGGTTAAATATCAGATGGCTGTAGCTACATGTGCTCATGTTTGGATCCTCTATTTTTTTTTCCATTGGTCTACATGTCTGTTTCTGGGTAAATTCTACTCTGTTTTTATTGCGATAGCTCTGTAATATATCTTGAAATCTGAAATGGTAATTCCTCTACTGTTTTCTTTTTGTTCAGGATTACTTTGGCTAGTTTGGGTATTTTGTGGTTTCATATGACTTTAGGATTTCATTTTTCTATTTTTATGAAGAATATCATGGGATTTTTACTGGTATTACAATGAATATGTAAATAGGTTTTGGTTGAATGATATCCATAATGCTAAGTCTAAGAGTCTGTGAGCATGGGAGAGCTTTCGATTTTCTACCATCTTTCTCAATGTCTTTCCTTAGTGTGAAGTTTACATTGTAGAGGTCCTTTGCTCTCTTAGTTAGGGGTATTCTTGGACTTTTTCCCTTTTAGGCCATTGTGCATAGGAGGTGTCCATGAACTCTTCCTTGGTGTGTTCATTGTTGGTTATAGAAAGGTTAAGATAGGTTGATTTTGTATCCTCCCATTTTGCTGAAATTGCACCATAAACTAAGACAACCACCTGTGCCTGGTTAGTTGTATTTGGTGTTTGTGTTAGCATTAGGGTTAGGATTATGGGTTAGTGTTAGGGTTGGAGGTAGGGATTTGGATTAAATTTAGAGTTAGGATTTAGATTGGAGTTAGAATTAGGGTTATGTTTGGCTTTGGAGCTATTGTTATGGTTATAGTTAGTGTTGGTGTTGGGTTAGGGTTGGGTTTAAGTTTAGGCTCATGGTTAGGGTTAGAGTTGGAAGTGGGGATTGGTATTAAATTTAGGATTAGGTTAGGTTTTTGCTCAAATTAGGTATAGTGCTAATGTTAGTTTTGAGTGGAGTTCAGTTAGTTGTAAAGAGGGTTTGTTATTATATTCAGGGTTAGAGTTAGGTTTGGAGCTAGGGTTAGATTTGGTTGTAGGGATTAGGATTAAATTTATGGTTATGATCAGGGTTGGAGCTATGGTTAGTGCTAGACTGAAGATTGAGTTAGGTTAGCTTTAGAATTATGGTTGTTTTTAGGGTTATGTTAGGGTTAGGTTTCTAGTTTGGGTTGGGGTTTTGTTGAGGTGGATATTATGGTCAGTGTTTGAGGTAGGGATAAGATTAAATTTAGGAATAGAATGATGGTTAAGCTTAGGTTTTGTGGTTGAGGTGTATTTTGGGATTAGGAGTAAGGATAGTGATAGAATTTGGGAATTTGATTAAAATTTAGCTTCAGTGCTAGGGATGGAGCTAGATGTGGAATATTCCTTTATGCTGTGTAAATATATGTCACTGTGATTGGTTTAATAAAGAAGCTGACTGCCTGATAGCTAGGCAAAAAGAGGTTGGGTGGGAGAGCCAGACTTGGGCGGTACTAGGGGAAGCTAAGGCAGAGTCAGGATTCACAAGCAGACACAGAGAGAAGCAAGATGGGCATGCTGTAATGAGAAAGGTATAGCATAGATAAGAAATATGGCTTAATTAAATGTAAGAATAAGCTAGTAATAAGTCTAAGCTATTAGATGATCATTTATAATTAATATTAAGCCTCTATGTGGTTATTTAGGAGAATCTTGTAGGATAGGAATACTCCACCTACAACTAGGGATAGGGTTAGGGTTGGGGTTAGGGTTAGTGTTAGGATTGTGGTTAAGGTTAGGATTAGGGGTTAGACTTAGGCTCAGGGTTAGGGTTCCAGTTGAAAGTAGGGATTGAGATTAATTTAGACTTAGATTTAGTATTATTATGAGGGTTGGAGTTAGGTTTAGGGTTAGGTTAAGGTCTAGGGTTGGGATTGGAGTTATGTTCATAGTGTGGATTACAGTTATTTTTAAGGTTAGGGATGAAACTATTATGGTTTGGGTTAATTTTAGAGGGTAGAGGTGGAGACTGTGATTATATTTAGGATTATGATCAGGATTGTAGCTAGGTTAGGGTTATGATTAGGTTTTAAGCTGGATTAGGGTAAATTTATGTTTAGGGTTAGAGTCATGGACTCATTTTTTCACTAAAACTCACTATTCAAATAGAAATGCTTAGTACAGTTTAAATAAAATGTGCTTCTTTTCACAGAAAAGATTGTACATTTCTTTCAAGAAAAGTTACTATTTATGGTTATGGTTAGGGGTTAAGGTTAGGGTTAGTGTTGCAGGTAGGGACTGGGATTAAATTTAGTGTTAGTGTGATGGTTAGGGTTAGTGTTGGGGTTGGAGATAGGGATTGGTATTAAATTATGTTTACAGTTAGGATTGGAATTTGGGTAGGGGTAGAGATTCAGAAAGCTAGTTTACAGAAGCCCCCAAATTCCAGATACTGATTCACAGATTATATCCTCTTAGGTACTGATCTAGGCCCAGCACTTTTGGTGATAGTGGATAAATAATTCATCCTATGAATTCCCAGGGCTGGTTTAAGTCAAGTGTTACTCTCTGATCACCATCTTTGAACTCGAGTCTACCATTCTTCATCTTTGGAGGGACAAGATTGATTGCTTGGGGCCTTTTCAAATCATTGAATCAAGTACAGGAAGCTATCAGAATAAAATGAACTGCCACTAAAGTCTCTTTCTTCCTTGTCCTTTCCCCTCCACCCCTTTTCCCTCCAAGCATTTCCAAAGAGTATTTACACAGAGTTTTATGAGAGCTTGCCGACAATAACATTGAATGAGCAAAACCTTGCCTATGAGGGCAGCCATATAGTTAAACCCAAGCATGAAAGATGGAATGACCCCACTGGCAACCCTTGCACTCTGTTTCAAACAAACAGGATGAGGAATGTGGTCCATGCATAGTTTGCTGGGAGATCTCTGCACCATCCATCTCCTCCTTCCCTGATTTGTGTGTGTTTTGTTAAAAAGTGGGACTTGCTATGCTTTTCAGAAAGCTGACAAGACGCAAACTAAAAATTAAAAATGGGTGCCAGGAGGTTTTACGGGAGTCTAAATAAACAACATGGCAGGAAAGACGTGTGGCAGGCTAAAGTTTCAGGCTAGTGGTCAGAGCGAGTTAACAGACATCCATGGAACAGAAGGTTGTGTTTGTTTTCCCTGTCCCTGCCCTACCAAATTTATTGGGTTATCTGTCTTATTTTGACATTCGGGTGTTTAAGGTTTCTGTTGTAGGTGTCTAAAGACATAAAAGAATTATTGTACAGTTTACATTTCTGGCAGAAGCTTTGACATGGGTTATCTGAAAAGTTCCTATCTGCCAGCAACTTCACAGCAAAGGCCTTGGAGAGTTGTGTTTTCCTAGAAGTTCCGGGAATCATTTGTGTAAAGCGCCAAAAATCAAGAGCTTCATTTAAAAAAAAAAGTTGCTCATATTGCTTTAACATCGAGCAAAGTGTGACTTTCTTTCATTGCTTTGTTTTCACTTCTCATGTGGCAGAGAAAGGAGTTTACCTGTGTCATGTAGAAGCTGCAGATGGTATTTTCATCAGGAGAGCCTGCAGTCAGCATAGACTGACCAGATACACTTTGATTTTGTAGACAGGTCAGGGGTGCATAGGTGTCTAGTGAATTCTGGATAATGCGTGCATAGTCAGATGCTATTCCATACGTAGTTGTATGTAGAAAGATTTGCATTTTGATGACTACTGCACCAAGCCACTCATGAGCCATGTTGATATATTTCTTCTTTTCAGAATGCCAATTTTGAAATCTTTTACTTATCCAAAATTTACATCTGTTCTTTTAAAGGGAATGGGTACTGATGGAGGGATTTACACCTTTCTTTGTCAGTTTGCTTGTAATCTCACTCATTTGAATGCATTCAGTAAATATTCATGTATGTAGTTATTGACATGCAAGAATTGTACATGGAGAATGATGTGGGATTCCCTTCTGTATGCTGTGAATATGTCTTACTGCCATTGGTTAATAAAGAAGCTGCTTTCTACCGATGACTTAACAGAGTAAAGCCAGGTGGAAAGTTCCAAGTAGAGACAGAGGAGAAAAGAAGGCAGAGTCAGAGAGATGCCACATAGCTGCCAAAGGAGATAGATGCCCAGGAATCTTGTGGTGAAATACAAAATAATAGAAATGGGTTAATTTAAGATGTAAGAGCTATCTAGAAATGCTGGAGCTAATCAACCAAGCAGTGTTTCAATTAACATTGTTTCTGTGTGATTATTTCGGGCCTGGGTGGCCAGGGGCGGGGGCGGGGGGGGGGATGAGCAGCTACTGCCTACAGGAGAAAAGTAATTTTACACTGTAGCTTAAGAAATGCTTTTTCTAGCTGCTGTGGAAGACAAGCTTGTTGGCATAGTTGACTCTCAAGATATTGGTGATCAATATCAAGACAAGGCAAGAAAAAAGACAAAAAAGGAGCCTTAGTTTTTCCCTAATGAAATGCTTCTATAGCAGCTAGGCAATTTGAAGATATTACTGATCCTTTCTTTGTTCAGTCTTCCTTCTCTTTGGTGTCTTTTTTTTCCTCTATGGCCTCAGATTGAATATGGTAGCTTGGCCTGTAATCTCTGATGCTCATAAAGATTTTGGCTAAGAGTTCATATCCAGGTCATTGACTTGTTTTGTCTTGGGTTCGTCGCCTACACTGGCATGCCCTTTCCAGTTATTGGACTGTTGGTCAAAATTGCCTTCTTTGTGTCTGTGAATAAAACAAGAGTTTTAGAAGCAGCAGACTTGAACTTGATGGGGTTATGGAGATGGTGTGTGAGCACATGCTTTCATGTGAGAACACATGTGCCTGGAGAAACTTGATTCCTAGTTCTGAAAGTGATTCAGAAAGACAGCTTCAGGAGAAGCTGCAGTCCCAGAATGGGGACCAGACATGAACCAATGAGGTAGACACTTAGAGTGCTTGAGTTGAGGAATGTCTGCCGAAACTTCCAGAATTTATTGGCTGAAGTATGATCATAGCTGCCACAAATAAGAATCAAACAGTGGAGACCCATCCAGGACCAAGGGCAAGACAGCTGTGCAAGGCATTGATGATCATTTGCCTCCAACACTGCAGACTGGAGGAATTCCCAGTATGCCTCCTTCAGTGGGTCCAACAGAGGAAAGGGGTTTTACAGTCACGTTGCAGGAAGATCAGATTGGGGGTCTGTCCATCCCCAGGATCAGTGAGGTCGTAGAGTCCCCAGAATTCCTATGAAGCAAAGAGCTAGACATGAACTACTCCTGGAGTCTATCTACCCTAGGAATGTTTGTTTTCCACCCTAGGAATATTTTCTCTATATGGGTCTAATGAGAAATCTTCACAAGCTCCTTCTCTCCCAGGCTGTGTGTCTGAATGCATTTCTCCATGGCGCAATTAGGAAGTCCTCATCACAATCAGTTTTCAGTTCTGGAAACAGGATTGCCTCCAGCAACTTTGTATGGATGGTACTCACTTCCTCTAAGGCCACCTGAACCAGATGCTCATATGCCTAAGACCCTTGGTACCCCTCTTAATAATTAGCTCTCGACATCAGACCTCACGTATTTGTCCCAGTGTCTGACATCCATCAGCTTGACCTGAACTTGAGTGGTGTCACAGTGAACTTCATACACCTGAGCTCCCCACCGAGTTCTGTTAGAGTTGCTCCACACTATGACCATAAACTTGGCCAAGTGTTGCACTGGAGACTCCTACTCATTGCTGTCTTGCCTGCCCTAAGCCACTGCTGCTTGTTCGTCACGTTCAACCTCTATGGAAATCCTATCTCCATGTCCACTGCAAAGGACCTGCTCTGTCACATGGCTAGATTGATGCACCTAAGTCTAGAGCTGTATGCTTTCCCCTGAAAAGATATAGTTAGTTATGTGAATGCGACCCTTACAGGGTAATTGCTGAACTCACGGACACACTTGGAATCAGAAGGCGGCTGAAGATGGCCTTACTCATTGTAGACTGTTCCCTTTATGTGGCAGCCAATATGTCTGTAACGTGAAGTCTATTCTCTGTGGCTATAGAGCACATGGCTAGTTGGGTAAAAATGTCAATAACTTCCTTCTGGTCCCTGGAGATAAAAGTCGGGGTCTAGGTGTCTTGGTCGAGGGGTTTGGAATATGAGACTTTAGGTGCTTTTTGTGGGGTGGAAAAGAAAGGCGACATAGGGGAAAGGTTCCCATGGGAAGATGGAACCTGGTAGGCAGGTATCACATGGAGTGAGAAATAGGAATCTGAATTTCTGAAAGCGGGTTTTCATGAAGACTCTACCCCAGCTGGTAAAGTTACAGTCAGAACCTAGAATCTGGAGCTCATTCTTGGTGTCCTCAGCACAGCGGCCCGTTTCCAGAGCTGGAGTGTCCTGTGACTGTGGGCAAGGAAAAGGAGCTGTCATGTCTGATTACTGAGGCCAAAGCCTGAGAACTCAGGGCATAGCAAAAGGTGGAGCCACTCTGATAAAAATGAAAAGAAAGCAGGCAGACAGGAAGGCATAGAGGGAGGGAGGGAAAAAGGGAGGCGGAAGGAAGGAAGAAAGGAAAGAAGGAAGGAAAGAAGGAAGGAAGGAAGGAAGGAAGGAAGGAAGGAAGGAAGGAAGGAAGGGAGGGAAGAAAGGAAGGAAGGGAAGAAGGAAGGAAGGAAAGACTCTCCAAGAAGAGGAAAAATGAGTGAAATGTTATGTACTTACTTGGCTATAAGACTATCTTCTTTTAATTTTTTAATTTTTATATTTTTGTATATTAAGTGAAGAGAGACATGAAAGGGCATGAAAAAAGACTTTGAAGGGACTTCTATTTTCATGAAGAACATACGTCAATTACTGAAGTGAAAGTTAGCGAGGATATGTCTCTCTCGATGTGTTGGGTCATGGTGAGAGTCATGAGAAAGATGTCTCCAGTAGACTGGTTAGGATAGAAGCCAGGTTATAGCTAGTTGGGGTTGAGGCATAGAACTAGCTAATCTGGTTGTAGCTTAGGAAGGTGTCCTAAACATAGGAGACACCAGAGCAGGAAATTATCCAAAATGCTCCCAAAGAAAGATAATTGTGGAGTCTCGTCTTTAGAAGCAGCAGTAAAGTGAGAGGGCATAGGCAGCGGTAGTCAAGGGAGGCAAGGAGAAGACAGAAGAGAGATGGTCATGGGGCTCTGATTTTCTCCCTTTCAGCATACATGCCATGCACACTCATCTCCAATTCTAACCACGGTGCTGTGTCATTGAAATGACAGTTTTTAATTTGTAGGTGTGGTAACTTATCTGAGTTCACACAGCTACCAAACGCATGTTGGTGTTTGGTTACCTACAAATCCAGGAAGTAGAGGATCTGGGAATGTGAACAAGCCTCTAGGGGATTTATATGAGTAGCCATGGAGGTTAAGGCATAAAGAAATGTTAGGGTAAAGGGAAAGACTTGACATTTTCAATTTTAGAATGGCAGAGCCTTCATGGGTAAAGCAGTACTGGAGACATGATGCAAGGTAACAAGAGACTTTTATACTATAGATGTAATTCATAATATGTATTATACAATATAATATATAGCCGGGCGATGGTGGCGCACGCCTTTAATCCCAGCACTCGGGAGGCAGAGGTAGGTGGATCTCTGTGAGTTCGAGGCCAGCCTGGTCTACAGGAGCTAGTTCCAGGACAGGCTCCAAAGCTACAGAGAAACCCTGTCTCGAAAAAAACCAAAAAAAAAAAAATAAAAAAAAAAAAACCAAAAAAAAAAATATAATATATAATAATATATAAATAGTTATAGGACAGAGAGAAAAGGTAGAAATGAAATAGATGGGGTAGCATCTACTGAACAACAGGTATAAACTGGTGGGATATCTCACACTCCTTAGCATCCCCCTAAACAACTTCATTATCGTAATCTTGCATAGCCATTTCCTGAACTTGGACAATCTAGTAAATGGCAGAAGCTTTGACAGGGGCCAGTGATGGTCAGAGGGTAGCCACTGGTTTTCCTGAAGACTAAGAAAAGGCTTCAAGCATTTTTCCTGAGTCAGCACTGGGTCTAGTCTGGATGCTTCTTTAGTGCACATAGTCTTGTCATGTTCATGCTCCCCAAGCTGAGAATGAAGAAAATACAGCCTCTTCCTCCACCATTGTGTGTATATTTTATAGTTGTGTGTCTGTGTATGACTGAATATGTGTTTGCTTACATAAAAAGATGTCACTGAGAACATTTTTTTCTTTGTGGGGTTCAGTTGTACAGAAGAAAAGAATGTGTTTGCTATAATGAATTTAAACTTGTTACTTGAGCATCCTAACCTCTGTGTCTATAGAGGGATGGTGGGAAGTGATGACACCCACACTTACACTTTTTGAATGATGACATCCTAGTGATTTCAGATGAGTGGGTAGGGATAGTTCCCTTGAGAAGGAAACATGGAAAACTTGGGGTGCTTCTTACGTATCCGGGCACTGGAACTGTTGCTCTTCTTTGCTTGGAGCCTAGCTGTCTATCACTGGGTTCTTCTTCCCCCTGAGCCTTCTCTCCTGTTCCATTTCACCCCGTCTCTGTATCTGAGCACAGGACCTTCTCTTCAGTTTGCCTCACTCTTTGCACTGGAGCTCCTGGGCTGCATTTGTGACTCTGCTAATCACCTCCTGGAACACGAGGGAATGTTTAGATCCCTTCTATACAAAATAGAACAAGGGTTGCCTGCTTATCACTTCAGGCTCTCTCCTTTTACCTAGATCCACAAGGTCAGCACTGCTACACCTGGCCTAAGTGACTCCCTTGGATTTATGTCACCTGATGAAGACGAGTTCCTGGTGCAGCCCTAGAAAATGGGGACCTTTTCCTCTTCTCTCCTTTTCAATTCACCTACCTTTTCTAGCCTCCAAATTGGCTGCATCCTGGATGCTCGTGAATTCTCACCTCTTGATTGTCCTTCTCCCTTCTCTTTGACTTCCCCTCAACCCTCTTGGTGGACTACCATTCCTTTTCTTGTTAGATTATTCCCTGACTTTAGTTCCTTCATCGTTTATTCAAGCTGCTCGATTTGGCTATAATGTCAGAGAGAATTTTAGAATAACTTCGTATAGATATTATATATATATATAAAATTATATGATTTATAAATGTCTAATGCATAAGGGTTACAACTTAGCAGGGTTATCAAATGAAAATTTGACTACTCATTCCAAATGAATTCAACAAAATCACATATAAAGAAGGCAAAAAGCATCAGAATTGACTTGAGATAAAGAATTCTGGCTTTGAGAGAATCATAATCTTTCAGGTGAATAAGATTATTTGGTCCATGAAAAGGAGGAAGTATCTATAGGAATCTATAGGTTAAATAAGTCATATCAGGCTGAGATACCAGGAAGGACATGAAGAACCTGGCTTTGGAGCGGAGCCTGAGAGAGTGGCTGATGGCCAAGGTTGTAATTAGTGATATTTAAATTAAGGCTTCTCTCCAAGTCTTGCAGAAAAGGTTCAAAAAAGAACAGGTGTTTTATTTGTTTGTTTAAGATGCTTGAGGGAACCCAACCCTCCACATACATCACTGAGCTCCTAGTCCCTAGCCGTGGCTCAGAAATGAACTTGGAAATGGAGTGGATAAGCAGAGACAGTTAATGACGATCCTTGGATGTAGCTCACCTCAAAGAGGTCAAAATACAACCAGAAGTTTGCCTCGGACTGAAGAGGCAGAGGATGGAGAGACAGGGCAAAGATGTTCTTAGTGGGAACTGCAAAATGCTTGAGAGCAAGGCAGGGGATAGAGAGGAGGACCATCCCAGACTCAGGCATTGGTGCCACAGAATAGCTCACCCGAAAGGAGGCGTGGGTTAGGCAGGAGGGCAGACATTCTGAAGTTGGAGTTTCAGGTGGCTGATAAATTCATAGCTGAAAGTGGATGATAATAATAGTTATGATTATTATTATTAAAATATAATAATTATTATTACAGTACGCCCATTGGAAGGAACTGCACTCTATAACTGTTAACACAGTGACCTATATTTGTCATTGTGCCTTAGAACAATCACCACTAGAAGATATCAAGTCTAACCCTCACCCAGCTGTGTCCAGCTATGGCTTTGCCAATGACGGCTGCCACCACACCCTCCCGTGTTACTTGGTCAGCCTGTCCTGCTCTTTGTTCGAATGCCTTCATCACAAGCAGCAGGGGTTGAGTGAAAAGCTTTCACTCTCTCTGCCTACAAATCTAGAAGAAAAAAAAAAGACAAAAGTGTCCAGGAACACCTGAGTCAGCTTCCATAGCTGGAGATGTAGCAGTTTAACACCGAATAAAGGCCTGCTCAATGGCTGGCGAATCAAATTAAATTCTGAACAAACAACTCTCTAGCCGCATCTCAGTCAGTTCTGAATCAATGCAGGTGATTTACGATTCCTTAGGGTTGCATTCCGTTTGCAATGTGCTGGGATTTCCACGCGAAGCTACCATTTACCACTAATGAGCAGCGTGAGTCGGTCCCAGGGCGCCTGCAAGGAAGGCACCACGTGGATTTTACGCTGCATCGTGGGCTTTCTGTGCTGAATGGGCTTCTTAGATAGGTCAGGGGCTGGGCCTGCCAGGAAGAGCAGTTCATGCCAAGCGCCAAGAGCCTCCAGTCGGCTTCTCCCAGAAGCACCACTGCCTTTTAATTTAACGGTTCTCTGGTGTGTGAGAACCGTTTGGGGCAAATTTGGCTCCAACCTCAGCACACGGCTTCAGACAGGAGCTGCACAGGGCCAGAGGCTTTTGGCTTCCCAAACTGCGTTTTCCTTTGTTGATAACTGACAAAAGCCCATCGTAGGAGAAGAAAATAGTTCTGTCTTAGTCTGGAGTAGAGCGAGCTCCACAGATAATTGTGCAATACGCAGTGGGTAGAGATACATGTGTATCTCCGGAAGCAAGTGTTTGCGAATTGTCTGAGGAAATTCTGAGAGACAGGAGGATGCTAACCAGAGAAGAGGCACTGTGGCGAGGCAGCTTTCCTACCGCTCTCCCGGATGTCAACCCTTCTCTAACTCTTCCTTCATCCCCTGCTCTTGATGTTCTTTTTCAGGAAGGCATGGCCACTTCCGTTTTATAGATAAGATAGATTGGAGCACAGAGGGACTCTGGTCACACAGGTAGTATGGTCTTTATCATGCAGGCCCTCTGCTTACACAGGCCCAGTATTCCCTATGTTACTGGGGATTACCTCAGGCTACTGCGATTTGCTGCCTGAGCTTCTCACCACTCGCTCCTCAAGTCTGTTAAAAGACTAACGGCACTTCCAAAAAGACGTGACCAAAGAAGATGTTTTCACAGCCTCTGAGTTCTCAGCTTCCATAGCAATTAAAAATGTTGACGTAAATTCATTCGCACAATTGGTTTCAGACCAGAGAGAGTAGAGACTGGCGGTGGGGCGGGAGACACGGGGTGAGAATAGATCTCCATGCCGTTCTCAGAGCAGATGGTTACGGTGTAAAGTGAAAATGGAGGAGGGAGGAAAGGCGGGAGCCACGTATGAGGACTTCTACCTGAACTGAAACCCTCGGTGAGGTGGGAACTTGAGCCTCGGCCATTTGGGGTAGCCTCTTCTTGTGGAGATGGACAAGTTCCCTGCTGTCTTCAAGGCGAAGTAGGTGTGCACAACAATAGAATAATGAGGACTCTGAAGGAGATATTTGGTAAGTGAACCTCAGTGTCCCAGGGAATATCTCTTCCACAGAGCAAAGAAGCCCCCATCATAGACCAGGATGTCTGGCTCCTAAAATCCTGTGCTGAAGATTTGTCTACTCTTGCTTGTGTTCTCCAGTAAAATGTCTTCTCTCAGAAGTGACTTCCAGTTTCTTATAGAGATAAAGTACCCACAGACATCAATACCCACATCAAAGAGTCTACAAGTAAAATAAGAGTAAAGCGTATTGGATTATGTTTTCAAATTCAATCTAACATTTCAGGATTCAGAGTTCACGAGGAAAAGACAGATGCCTGTTTTAAAATTTTATTTAAGATAGTTCCTAGGAAAGTATCAAGTAAGACTAGTGCCTCCTGGGAAGAAAAGTGACTGCTAAAACCCGAAGCTGTGGTGTGGGGATTTTTATGAATGAGCACCATATGGATTAAATTACTCATATTTGAAAACAATTCAAATGACAAAGCACATTTGACAGTTTTACTGAACCTGCTATTTGGAAAACAGTCCCAAGATACCTTACAGGTCCCAAATGGGGATGAGTTTACCAACCTTCTTTGGAAAATCAAATTTAGCTACTCCAACAAAAACAACAAAAAAAGATGGCTTCTCTTGACACATATCGAAGCTAGAATGAAAAAGGTGGCTGATCTTCCTGCCTTCTTGGGGCTGCCACACAAATGGCACATACAAATCCTACAGACTCGTGGATGTGCAGCCCGAAATGATTCCTAGTCCTTTGGTCCTCGATTTCCATTCTTCTGGCTTCATCTAAGTATGAATTTTGATGGATGGGCTAGACTCCTGGCTAAAGACCTTGTTCATTATTTTTGAATTGGTATGGTCAATGCTAAATGCCTTAGACACTGTTCTATTGATCTGAAGAAACACCATGACCAGGGTAGCTTATAATAGAAGGCATTTAATTAGGTGCTTGCTTACAGTTTCAGAGGTTTAGTCCCTGATCGTCATAGTGGGGGCTGCCATGGCAGGCAGGCATGGCCCTGGAGCCGGAGCAGAGAGCTTGCACTTTATCCACAAGCACTAGTCAGGAAAAGAGTGAGACTGGGCCTGACGTGGGTGTTTGAAACCTCAAAGCACACCTCCAGTGACACACCTGCTCCAATAAGGTCACACTAATAATCCTTCCTAAACAGTTACCAGCTAGGGACCAAACACTCAAATATATGAGTCTATATGGGTTATTATCATTCTAACCTCCACAGTGAATAAGATATGGTTCCTGAAAAATAACCTGTGGCCAGTTAACTGTACATATTATGATTCTTGGGATTTTCTGTCATTCAGGATGTGGGACTTCGGAGAAAACTCCAACTCTTTCAAAATCTAGTTACTGTTTAAATATAGGCAGCTCTAAAAATATTTTAGACTTCCTGAACAATGAATAAGTGGAGGTACCCAAGGAAAGTGAAAAACTCCTTTTTTGTTGTTATTGTTTGTTTTTTGTTGGTTTGTCTAGACATGGTTTCTCTGTGTAAATCTGGCTGTCTTGGAACTCAGCCTTGAACTCAGAGATGCATTTGCCTGCCTCTGCCTACCAGTGCTTGAAATAAAGGTGTGCACTACCACTGCCTGGTAAAGCTCCTTTATTGCTAGTTATTGTCAAATATACCAAAGGATTGAAGGACTTGACCATTGACTGACAGATGGGCAAGTTACATGAGATTCTTTGACTTCCGTCTTTACTAGAACACAGCTAATCCCAAGTGGAGACAGAAAAAGACTATTTTGAAATTCCTGACAAATACTATGAAGTGTCGAATATCAAAGATATCACTTGAGATCTATAAATGTTTAAGCCTTATCTGTCAAGTGGCAGGACCTGAACCCACATAGGACCACCAACTGGGAATACATGAGTGTGGTAGTTTGAATGTACTTGATCCCCATAATCCCAAAGTGGGTGGCGCTATTAGGAGGTGTGGCTTTGTTGGAGTGGGTGTGGCCTTGTTGGAGGAAGTGTGTCACTGTGGGGGTGAGAGGTGGGCTTTGAGGTCTCTTTTGCTCAAGCTTCACTCAGTGTGACAGACAAACCACTTCTGTTACCTGCAAGGTGTAAAACTCTGAGTTACTTCTCCAGCACCATGTTTACCTGCATGCTACCGTGTCCCACCATGATGATAATGGACTGAACTTCTGAACTCTAAGTGAGCCATACCAATTAAATGTTTTTCTTTATAAGAGTGCCATGGTCATGGTGTCTCTACGCAACAATAAAATCCCTGACCAAGACAATGAGCCTATGGGGGAGCTTTCTCACTCAAACCAGTGCATCCCTCTTACTTAGCATAAGCATAACAAACTTACTGGTCATACCCAACTTGTCCATCTCCCTTGCTTACCCACAATGCAGTGGTTTATAAGAGGTGAAAATGTGGGATGGGCAAGGAAAACTCTAGAGCTAGAGTTGTAGGAGCTGGGTTCAGGCATGCCACCAACAAACACACCATAAACTACAGGCAGGCCCTTCTTTTACTTCAGTAAGATGGCCAAGAAAACACATGTTTTTGGCAGTGCTCAGATTCCCTACATTTCCAAAATCATTGCACTCATTCTTGATTCCTCGAGAGAGGTTGGGACTGGAGAGCAAAATAGTGGCTATTCTTTGGTAATTTAAGGATAAATGTTCTCTTTGCTTGAGAAAAAGAATTGATAATTAAAAAAATGGTCTAGAGAGATGTTCAGTAGCACTTTGGTAAGTCCTCCTTCCAACAAGCCGCTGGTTTAAGGTGGCCACCTTCTCCATGTCTGGACACCTGGCTGCAGACTGCACCTTGTAGCACATGAGCATCATCCCAGAGCAGCTTGGGCTGAAGAGGGGTGATCCGAGTGTTGATGTGGGAGTCCCCTCTGCATGTTGTAATTACCATTAATGAATAAAGAAACTGCTTTGGACCTATAGCAGGGCAGAACTTAGGTAGACGGGAAAGATGGAACTGAATGCTGGGAGAAAGGAGGCAGAGTCAGGGAGCCGCCATTGGAGTCAGACATGCTGAAAATTTGCAGTTAGGCCACGACCTCATGGTGATGCGCAGATTATGGAGATGGGTTAAATTAAGATGTAACAGTTAGTCAATAAGAAGCTAGAGCTAATGGCCCAAGCAGTGATTTAAATAATACAGTTTCTATATGATTATTTTGGGCTAAGCATCCAGGAACTAACTAATGGCCTCCTACTAGAGTGTCGTTCTACAGCTGGTGCCAGAAGGGCAAAAGATTGACTGTTCCCCAGGAGAGGAATATGAGAGAGACTTCAGGGTCTCCATTCCCCGGCGAGGTGTGTGTGTGTTGCATTCCTTCCTTCAGAGCCCCATTTTGCTGATTCAGGCTATAGGAACCCCCACTTCACACGCTCTGCTCATCAGTCCCCTTTCCAGAGGGTAAAGCCTTCCCCTCTGTGACTGCTCTGGGTTCTCCCATTCATTCAAACTAAGGTGCCAGCGCTGCCTAGGGATGGTCAGCAGAGGGAAGGGGAAGGAGGAAGGTGAAGAGAATGTGAGCTTGGACCCCTGAGGTTTTGGCAATTGAAGTTTTTCCTTCACTGAGGAGGGATGCAAAGTTGGGGTGCAGGAAGAATGGTGAGGGGGTTCGAGAGTAGGTGGAATAAAGTGCTGACACTGACCATTAGTCCTTTACTCACCATCTTTTTCCTAAAGAAGGAAGCCCAGAACATGGTGAAACAGGTAAATAGACACAAACAAATAAGAAAAGTGGTCTAAATGAGTTTAACAGTCGGTTTCAGAGAGTGGAACACAATGTTAAGTGTGGAGTAGTTGTTTGGCCTACCGCTGCTGTTCTGGTCATTTCTCTGTTTTTGCAGACTGACTTAGTTACTTTGGTTCTTTTCTGTGACTGTGATAAAATACCCCGACCATTTATTAATAAAAGGAAGAGTATTTTGGCTGATGGTTCCAGAGGGAGAGGCCCTAACAGTGCGGGAAGCGTGGTGGCAAGCAGTGGGAATGGGAAACAGAGCCATGACATCTTCAGCTGCCAAAAGGAGGCAGAGAAAGTGAATTGAAAGTGTGGTAAAACTATAAAGATGGCCCCAAGAGCACTTTCTCTAGCAAGGCCGTCCCACCCTGTAACCTCCTCAAAAGGTCCCACTAAAGCAGGGACAAGTGTTCAAATATGTGAGCCTCTGGGAGACTTTTCTCATTAAAGCCATGACTCAGACTTTTTCTTGCTGCCCATAGGATTCACCTATTTTGTGTCTGGCTACCCCTCTCCATCCTGGATGACACCATTAGATCACTGTGTCCTCCAGAAACTTTCTTCATCTAACCGGCCTGACTTAGATGCCTGTTTCAGGCTTCCAGGGCAACACAAAACTTAACATTTTTCTAGGATTTCCTTGTCCTGTAATATGAATATATTTGTATATTAAAAGAAAAAAATGACTTCTTAGGTCCAAGGATCATGTACACCACGCCTCTTTGTATACCCTACCCCTCAGTCCAGTGTCTGGCTCAGGAGAGCCTCACTGATGTTTGGTTCCTAGCTGAGTAGTAGGAAGCGGTATTGTTGCACACCCATCCCAATTATACACAGAAGAAAAAAGAAGCGGCGTTCTTTTATGATACTTCACAATAATGCCTTGCTTCTAGAAAAAGAAAGCCAACACATTCCCAGCACGTGGAAATCTACGAGTATATTTTAAAATTTGAAGCATGATGCTTTATCCAGAGAGGAACACTTTAGTAAATCAAAAAAATTTTAAGAATACAAAAGTCATTTGATGCTCACATCCCACAACAAAACCACTTAGTCAAAGCACAGCATTTTCAGCCTCATTCGCGTACTGATAGGTTTCTGGACAGTTGCAGCCCCTCTGTGGTTCTCACTTAAGAGGACTCATAATTGCTTATTAAACCTCTTCTGTGTACCAGGTGCAATGGCAAGTTCTGTGTGGGTTATTGCAGTCAGCACACACATGGCTTCATGTTCGTGCTAGAATTGCTATCTTTGTGCTGCAGACAACATCGTCCCGGGTAAGCAAAGTGATAGTTTACTGAGTGGCAGAAACAGTGCCATTTGGCTGAGTAATTGAGCATTTAAAATTTAAGTGAAGCTTAACTTGTTTTTACAAATTAAAATTAAAAATAAATTATTTCATGGGTCACATTTTTTAGAGTGAACCTGTTAGAGTTCATGATTAAAAGTCTTGGCTAAGTTAATTTCCCAAAAGATGAAGACTGTAAGCATCTTCCCTATCTGGCGGTCGTTTCTTGGAAACAGATATCTGAGTTTTATCTTCCTAACCTCGGCCTCCAGGGCTGGTGTGTGGAAGCTTCTGAACAGATGTCTGATGAATGGATTATCAGATAAATGGATACAGTCCCTGACATTTTAGCTTTTCTTTGAAACCCACATTGCGTGATACTTGCAAACTTACAAAAGGCCGATGGTTTCTTATCCCGGAATATAAGAAGATGATGAGTTCTTGGAAAGCAGACAGACTGTTGGAGAAGCAGTTAATGTCTGTACTTGTGTAAGCAGCAGAAAATGTCCTTCTCGCTGCAGATAAGAACTTGGTGACTCACTCTGGAAGATCTCTCATCTGAATAAGACCAGTTTTTGCAGGCTGGTGCACTCAAGACTCAGGGTCCAGTGAGCAAGTCAAGTAGTGAGCAGTTCTGGGCTTTACTGGAAAATTTCAATGAGAACGAAACTGAATCCAGTCACATTCTCAATAACTCTTCTCCAGTTTTGTCATCTGTATTAAATTCTCTCATCTCTATTAATCTCTAAATCTCCATCCTCAAAGCTTTATGCAAAATCTCCTGACCTCTTTAACGTGAGGGTCCTTTTGGTGTCTCATCTTGAAATCCCTGCTGCAGGAACTCTGGTTCTCTGGTCTCCATCATCTGGGACTTCTCTTCCTTGCCCTTGGCAGAATATTCCTTTTGCTGTCTTTTTTGTTGTTTTTAAATGGTGATTCTCCTGGACACATTTCGCTCAAGGGGCTAGGGCAATCCTGCACTTTATTGCATACGCTCTGGAGTTGAGTTGCAGTGTTTGTAATTCATTAGACTCGAGGTTTCCTCCTCGTTTAGAGTAGAGTCCTCTGGCAGCTTTTCTGCAAGAAGCTGCTGGCTCCTGGGGCTATTTGGACTCTATCCTTGCAGTTTTCAGCCTTCCTGAGCATCATGTTTTCCCGGCACTGCGATGTACGCTGCTTCTATGCACTTCGGCCTCCATAGTCTTCTCTTCCTGCCCCCTGTTCTCTTCACCACACACACCTGCCACTTGTCTGGGCAGTTTCTCCCCAAACAGCAGAGGTTCAAAGAAGACTTTACCTTAGACTAAAATGTACATCCAGACAATTCTCCCTAGTGTTTGTTTTTATTTTTGTTTATTTATGTTTTGTTTTTATTGAGCTATATATATATATATATATATATATATTTCCTCTGCTTCTCTCCTCTCCCTTCCCCTTCTACCCTTTCCCATGGTCCCCATGCTCCCAATTTACTCAGGAGATCTTGTCCTTTTCTACTTCCCATGTAGATTAGATCTATGTTTATCTCTCTTAGGGTCCTCATTGTTGTCTAGGTTCCCTGAGATTGTGAATTGTACACTGTTTTTTCTTTGTTTTATGTCTAAAGCCACTTATGAGTGAGTACATGTGATATTTGTCTTTCTGGATCTTGGTTACCTCACTCAATATGACATTTTCTAGAAATAGAGCCTCGGACACATTTATAAATTGTAATCTCTTGAGCTGGGTTTTGTAGATTGAGATGGTCATTCTACCACTTGACCATTTGGGTGAGTTACAAATCTACCTGACTCAAAATCAGGTTGACTTTTATGACGTAGAGAAGTGAAGTACCTTTGGCAATATATTCAACTATATATAGAGGAAAAAGGAAGTAAAGAAATCAAATTGTATTTTTGTGTTATGAAGAATTAAGATAATTTTGTAACCCTGTTTGTTATCTTAAACATTTGAAATAGTAAGACAATTTTGAAGTGTAATTTATAATGTTTAACTGCTGTTAGTTTTGCAACTTTTAATTTAGAAATAGGAATAGTATGATTTGTTTTTAAGCTGTGTTGTTTTAAAGACCATCTGATTGTGTGTGTGTATGAGTGTTTTTGTGTGTGTGTGTGTGTGTGTGTGTGAGAGAGAGAGAGAGAGAGAGAGAGAGAGAGAGAGAGAGAGTCTTGTTACTTGGTTGGCATTAAACTTTAGTGGCTCAGTTTCACAAGCACTTTGATTACTGGCATGTGCCATGAGACCTAGCTTCAAATTTTGATTTAAAAAATATTTATTTAATTTTATATGTTTGGGTGTTTTGCCTGCGCATATGTCTACTCATCACATGTGTGCCTGGTGTCCAGGGAGGTCATAAGAGGGCACTGGATCCCACTGTTATGAAATAAAAGTTCGATCTGCATTCTTAGCAGGTAGATATCTTAATTTTTCAAGTCCCATTTACTGAAGACCTAATGCTTTGCCCACTGAAGTAGTCTTAGCAGCCATGTTGGAAACCAGTTGGCCATAAACATATTTATTTGTTTCAAGGCTCATTTACAAAGTAAATGTTGCTTTATACTACAAATGTATTTTGAGATATTGAGAAACAGGACCTCTGAAAATTCTAAGTTCCAGTTGTAATTAACTGGCTTTGTCCATATTAGTGAAATGCAGCCCAAGAGTCAGGTCAATTGTAAGTACTGCACTTCAGGGATTCAGTTTTCTGCAGAAATGATACTGGCATTGTTATTTTATAGTAACAATAATAGGAATTTTAGGCAGTTCTTTATTAACATGAATGTCAGCATTTTTAAATGCACAATCCAATGGTAAACACTAGATTAAAGTTTCATAGCCTAAGTGTCTTCATTTGGTAATATTGGAAAGGGCACATCTCTTTAAGGACCAGTGTGATGGTTTGAAAGATAATGCCCCCCTTCCCATAGGCTCATATTTTTGAATGCTTAGTTACCAAGGAATGGCACTATTTGAAGAGATTAAAACGATCAGGAGGTGTGGCCTTGTTGAAGGAAGTATGTCAGTAAAGGTGGGCTTTGAGGTTCCAAAGGTCCAAACCTGGCCCAGAGTCCCTTCCTGCTGCCTGCAGATCTGGGTGTAGAACTTTCAGCTCCTTCTCTAGCTCCGTATCTTTGTGCCTGCTGCCATGTTTCCCACCATGCTGATAGTGGGCTAATCCTTTGAAACTGTAAGCCACCCCAATTAAATGATGTTCTTTGAAAGAGATAGTGTCTCTTCACAGAACTAGAACACTGACTAAGACAGTGATCCTACCAGAGTGTTGCTCTTCCTCCTTGAGGCTGTGGCCCATCTGCCACTGTCATTACATTCTCATTCTTCAGAACAGTTTTTGAGCTCAAGAAATGTTTGTTGAATAAATGAGTGATTTGAGTCTAAACAGGGGAATTCAGGAATTCTAGGTTAAGAGAACAGCATGTTTAGAACAGAAAGTCTGACTCATTCACCAAAAAGAGAATAGTGGGAATCGCCTGCTTGTGTCCAGGAAGCAAGACATAGACAGGAAAATAGCCAAGAGTTATGCAGAATTGAGGGGTTTGGAGATGATTGTTTATGATACGAGGAACCCTAGACTGTGTAGGAGCCTGGGTTGGTGACACAGGTAAGGGACTCAGTCATGTGAGAAGTTGCAAGCATTTGTAATCATGGAGAACTGTAGACAAAGTATTGGCACTGGTAGGTGGAAAGACAATTTATAAAATGTTTGTGTTCTTTTTAGTACAAATTCATGATCTGTAGTTCAAGAGAAGATTAAGGGAAACTTGAACAATGTTTCTGAACACAGAAAAGGCTCAGGACATTTTGTAAGTGAAATGGAGAGGATGAGGCCTGGCTGCTATTTTGAGGATGTGTGTGGATTACAATAACAATAAGAACAACAATGACAATAACAATAGCAAGAGTGGACACGGGAATGAGACAAGGAGAAAAGCACTGGGCTACGTGGTAGAAAGAGTGGGTAGGGATATGAGTCAGCAAAGAGATTGGAAAAGTCAAACTCTAGGTCTCTCTTGTTTTGCTACCAGCAAGTCTAGAAAAAAAAAATCATGCTTTGGTAAAAAGGTTTTATGTAATGTCTTAGTTACTGTTCATTGCTGTGAAGAGACACCATGACTGAGACGACTTATAGGAGAAAGCATTTAATCGGTGGGTTGCTTCCAGTGTCAGAGGGTTAGTCCACAGTTATCATGGAAAGGCCTTGGCAGCGGGCAGGGATTGTGTTGGGACAACAGCTAAGAGCCTATCATCTCCTGATGATCTCCAGGCGGGAGGCAGAGAGACTGGGCCTGGAGTGAGCTTTAAAACTTCAAAGCCAATTCCCCAGTGATACCTCTTCCAACAAGACCATGCCCCCCAATCCTTCCCAGACAGATCGACTAACAAGTCAAAACATATGGATACTGTATCATTCAAACCACCACATGTAACCCATGGATTTGATGGTCCAGCCCTGAGACTTTCAAACTATTACTCATCCAAGGTTTATATGAGCATCACACCCACTTGGAACATTTATTCCTTAAGTATTTTATGTTATTAAATACGCTGATGTTACAACAGTCCTAGTCTTGTGTCACAGACTTTATATCTTTCATTTCTTTGCTAGTTTATGGAGAAGAGGTTTATTGTGTTTATTGTTTGACAAAATTTATGCCCTGGTTAGAACTTACTCAAGGCCATATCTCTGTCAGGTAGACCCAGCGATAGAATTTGGTTCCTCTACTTTATAATCCACATTTCATTACTAAGCTAAAGTTTAAAGCCTCTATTACAACTAGTTTCTATTTGAATCAATTTAATATCAATTCATATTTTCAAAAAAATAAAAATTAAAAGAATCTGTATGTATCACATCTTTCTTCTTATTGTTTTTATTGTGCTATACATTTTTCTCTGCTTAAGCCTCCAAACAGAGCGAAGATTCTACAGTGTGAGTGTCTGTGACTGGGGTACAAGAGGGCTGCCGATGGCCCTTTAACCTGGGATAGAAGAACATTCCAAGGAGGAGGTAATTTTATTGCAACTTAAGATGGTAAGATTTGCAAACTAAATGGAGAGAAACTCACAACAATCCCACTGAAATCAGGAACAAGACAAGGTTGTCCACTCTCTCCATATCTATTCAATATAGTTGTTGAGGTCCTAGCTAGAACAATAAAATAACAAAAGGAGATCAAGGGGATACAAATCAGAAAAGAAAAAGTCAAACTCTCACTATTTGCTGATGATATGATGGTTTACATAAGCGACCCCAAAAATTTTACTCAGGAACTTCTTCAGCTCATAAACACTTTTAGTAATGTAGCAGGATACAAGATTAACTAAAAAAAAAAAAATCAGTATCCCTCCTGTTCACACATGATAAAGGGGCTGAGAAAAAAAAATCAGAGAAACATCACCCATCACAATTGCCACAAACGGCATAAAATATCTCAGAGTAACTCTAACCAAACAAGTAAAAGACTTGTATGACAAGAACTTTAAATCTTTGAAGAAAGAAATTGAAGAAGACACCAGAAAGTAGAAAGATCTCCCATGCTCTTGGGTAGGTAGAATTAACATAGTAAAAATGACAATCTTACCAAAAGCAATCTACAGATTCAATGCAATGACCATCAAAATCCCAGCAAAATTCTTCGTAGACCTTGAAAGAATGGTACTCAACTTCATATGGAAAAGCAAAAAACCCAGGATAGTCAAAACAATCCTGTACAATAAAAGAACTTCTGGAGGCATCACAATCCTTGACTTCAAACTCTACACACCTTTGAACACCTGATTTTTTGACAAAGAAGAAAAAAGTATCAAATGGAAAAAAGAAAAGCATATTTAACAAATGGTGCTAGCATAACTGGAAATCAACATGTGGAAGAACGAAAATAGATCCGTATCTATCACCATACACAAAAACTCAAGCCAAATGGATCAAAGACCTCAACATAAAGTCAGCCACACTGAACCTTATAAAAGAGAAAGTGGGAAATAACACTTGAATGCATTGGCACAGGAGACCACTTCATAAATTTAACTCCAGTAGCAGAGACACTGAGAGAAACAATTAATAAATGTGACCTCCTGAAATTGAAAAGCTTCTGTAAAGCAAAGGACAGGGTCAACAAGACAAAACACAGCCTACAGAATGGGAAAAGATATTCACCAACCCCACATCAGACAGAGGACTGATCTCTAAAATACACAAAGAACTCAAGAAATTTGTCATCAAAAGAACAAATAATCCAATAAAAATGGAGTACAGAACTAAACAGAGAACTTTTAACAGAGCAATCTAAAATAACTGAAAGACACTTAAGGAAATCATCAACATCCTTAGTCATCAGAAAAATGCAAGTCAAAACAACTCTGAGATTCCATCTTACACCTGTAAGTAGGGCCAAGATCAAAAACACTGATGACAACTTATGCCAGAGAGGTTGTGGAGTAAAAAGAACACTCCTGCATTGCTGGTGGGAGTGTAAGCTGGTACAGCCCCTTTGGATATCAGTATGGTGATTTCTCAGAAAATTAGGAAACAACCTTCCTCAAGACCCAGCAATACCGCTTTTGGGTATATATTCAAAGGATGCTCAATCGTGCCACAGGGACATGTGCTCAACTATGTTCGTAGCAGCATTGTTTGTCACATCCAGAACCTGGAAACAACCTAAATGCCCTTTGACTGAAGAATGGATAAGGAAAGTGTGGTACATTTACACAATGGAGTACTACACAGCAAAACAAACAAACAAACAAACAAAAAACAAAACCAAATCAAAACAACAACAAAATGACATCTTGAAATTTGCAGGCAAATGGATGGAGCTAGAAAACATCATTTTGAGTGAGGTAACCCAGACCCAGAAAGACAATTATCATATGTACTCACTCATTAGTGTTTTTTAATCATAAAGCAAAGAAAACCAGCCTACAAATCCCAGAGAACCTAGACAACAACGAGGATCCTTAGAGAGACATACATGGATCCAATCTACATGGGAAGTAAGAAAAGATAAGATCTCCTGAGTAAATTGGGAGCATGGGGACCATGAGAAAGGGTTGAAGGGGAGCGGAGAGGGGGAGAGGCAGGGAAGGGAGCAGAGAAAAATGTAGAGCTCAATAAAACAATAAAAAAGAAAAAGAAAGACTTTGAACTCAAAAAAAAAAAAAGATGGTAAGATTTGATGGACAGAAATCCAGGCCATTATGGGTGTGGGTGTTAGATTTCATTCAGAGTAGGCATGTGGGATCATCTTTATACAAAACCAAGAGGTTGAAGAACGGAATAAGTCTGGGTTTCTGCATAATAGGCACCCGTCAATTAGGGACCACGAGCTTCACTTTGCTTTCCTGAAAGAACTGCAGGTATCATTGGGAAGTTAGCAGTTTGAGGGGAAAAGGTAGATATTTGTAAGGCAATGACGTCGCTCTGTTTAAGGGAGTACCTACCGTGGGATCCAGGCGGATCGTGGTTGATCCTCAGCCTGCTCACTGCCGCTGTTCCACCACTTCGTCCAGAGCAGGGTGGCTGCCATGGGGCTTCCTTGTCTCTCATCAATCCTTTTCTCTGCTAGGTAATGTCCTTCGGTTAAGTCACAAGCTACAATAGCAAAGACCTTCCTTTTGTTGTCTTATTGGAAGCCTCGAGAACTCTCCCACATGCTAAAAGGGTTCCAGAAGAGGAAACCGAGGCTCAGAGGGAGGCTCTGCCCTGGGAAGAGATGGAGCTGGGGTTTGGAACCACTACTTACTGAGGAGAAGATTCTTTATTTTTTCCAACACGGTCTTTCTGAAGATCCTTAAACATTTGTACTTAGAAGTTTTTATGACTTTAAAGAGGCCTCTTAGTTGTTAAAATAACTTTTAAAAATTTAAATAATGCTTTTTTTTTTTTAAAAAAAAAAAGATGCTTTCCTAAAATAGAACATTTAAAGTTAAGTGGAAATGTAATCAAAATCACTCAGTCAATGAAATGGTTTCTCCTGTCTCAGAGTGTTGACTGGCGTCTTTGGCAGGGACTCAGGTAATGGAGAGGATTAGAGCGAACGGATGAAGGAAGGAAACATTGCCCTAGGCAGAAAGGGAGCCAAAGAAATGAGAAAATGTTTCCTGAGAAAATAGAAGATGTGAGCAAAGGAAAAAGAAAGCCTAGATTTTAAGAGGAGAGGAATTAAACATTAGGTGGGTGAGGTAAAGAGAGAGAGGCTAAGGAAAATCTATAGACCAAAGGGATGTAATCAAAGTTCGTCTGGCTTTAATTTGTATCTGTTGTCAAACCTTTGAAAGCTGTTCTAAGCATGGAGATCCCTGGGTAATGTGAGTAACCAAAACCAGTTCAGAGTGAGCCTCTCTCCTTCCCTAAAGATTCAGTGTACCCTAAAGACAAAGACAAACCCAATCATGCTCCCTGTCCTCCCCCACAATGCCTCTGTTCCAGATTACAGTTCAGAACTGGTATAATTAGGGGAATTAAGGATATTCATGAACATAAAATATGTGTGTTTAATTTTGCTGTTGAAAAAAAAAGACAAGTGGTAGGTTAACAGAATTTCCTTTTTTATTTAGTTGAAAACTTTTGATCCTTAAATACACAGCCATGTCCAGCACTTTCCCCCACGTTCGGGTGAGGGTCAAAGCAGAAGGTTTATTCAGTTGTATTCAGAAGTGTTTTTTAAATGCTGTACTTGTTGTGCTGGGGAAGAATTTAGAGATGATTAGGTAGGTGTACTTGGGGCCTGTTTCTACAGAATGAACACTGTTGGTTGACTTCCATATGCAAATAAGTAGACGCGAAGCTATGGCAATTAGCTGACAGAAGTTAAAATGATTTCTGTAGCACAATAAAAACACGAACAATCTGGTATGATGGGGCCTCCACAGCAGAAGAGATATAAATGTTGTCACAAACATGTGAGGAGATGCCCAACAGAATCGAGATATTACA
Organism: Chionomys nivalis; assembly: GCF_950005125.1. NCBI lineage: Eukaryota > Metazoa > Chordata > Mammalia > Rodentia > Cricetidae > Chionomys > Chionomys nivalis. The sequence continues at coordinate 57,639,384 of NC_080096.1, forward strand.
AACTGAAAGCATGGAAAGACATTTGCACACTCACCAGCTTGTCATTAATACAGTCAACACCCAAAGCCGATGGGGAACTAGAGCAGAGGAAGCCTCTTGCAGTGTTGCTGGGTTGGTAGGTGTAAACAAGCCAAATTACTTTCGGAGAAAGATTTTGATATGTTGCGATGGTATAAACTTGTGTATGAAGCCTCTGAATTTAAGAAAATTCATATATAAGGAAATATGATCATAGAAACCCTGTCTGTAAAGTGAAAAGCAAGGAAAGCCTTTTGATCTGGGTTAATGAGCTTTCTGTAATAACAAATACCTGAGATCAATCAACTTAAAAAGAGGGAAAGATTAGGGTCTGAAGAGGTTAAGTGGGTAAAGTGCTTGCTGCACAACCCTGGCAGCCAGACTTCAGTCCCTAGAACGCATGCAAAGGTGGAAGGAGAAAGCCCGTTCCACAGAATCCTCTATCTCTACATGCGTGTGGTGACATGCCCCCCACGCCCATTAATAGTGACAGATCAAAAGTCTTTTAACTAGAAGGAAGGTTCATTTTGGCTCACAGCTTTGGAGATTTAGTCCACAGTCAAGTGGTTCGGTTGCTTTGGGGCAAGCACATTATAATAGACAAAAGAGGAAGAGAAAGAAATTGGCATCCTACACCCCAAAATGACCCAAAACCTCCCTTTAGGTTCTATACCCTAATGTTCCTACCACCTCCTGACAGCACTAAGCTGAGGGCCAAATCTTTAACCCATGGATCTCTGGGAGTTATTTTAGATGCAAGCTGTATAGCTGTACAGGACCCAGCTGTAAAGAGTGGGTACCTGAGCTGTATTCCATGTGTTCAACTATAGCGCCGAGCAGAAGCACCCCACAAGATACTAGTGTGAGTCTATCAACATCAAGTTTAGATGCAGACAGGGTTTTAAATAAATGATCGAGGGAAGATGAAAATATTGTAGCCAGATAGCAAAACAAAGAACAGGGTACTAGTTAAGATCCGCACCAAGCTGATGCCCATCTCTGAACAGATAGCAAGGTAGACAGAACAGAGGGCATAATAATAATACTCAAAGGTATTATTTATATTGTGTGTTGTTAAAATGAGTGCTGAATGTGTGTCTCTTTGACAGTTATCTTTTGGTATGTTTTATATTCCCTTTTGCATGTATAAAATATCTCATAATATTTTCACCAGAGAAAAACTTAAGTAGATACAACACAAAAGCCGTGGTGCTGAAAGAAAGCCAGTCAGATTGGAGTTTAGTGGCTGTTCAGAGTGGTGTCGGAGGGCTCATCTGTTTAGACCCATACGGCTTGACTCTCCTGGGGTCATAGAGACCTAGAGGGCCTGAAGAATTGACCAACGTCTCAGGTCACTAGCCCTGGCTTGGCCACCTGGTCTAGGTGCCACCTTGTCTGCATTAGGAACTCCCTCTGCTCTCATAGGGTAGATGAGATGTGTGTAGGCTGTGTGAGCTGCAGAAAAGGATTCATGTTTTGCCTGTGCATGAGATGATTCTCTTCCGACAGAGACTGTGGTGAAAACCGGACTATTGGTGAGGATATTTCCATCCTTCGGGCCTCTCAGAGTAAAACAGTCAAGAGATAAAGAGTTTGTTGTATGCTTAAATTCCTTTTATTGTACTTTAATTGTTAGTATTGTGTGTATGTTGTAGGGAGGGGTCACGTACATCATAGTGCATCTGGGGAAGTCACAGGACAATTTGTGGAGTCACTTCTCCTTTCTCCCTTTGCACAGCTGTCAGGGATTGAACTGAGCTTCTCAAGCTTCTGTGACAAGATGCTTTACCCAGTGACCCATCTCACCAGCAGTATGTTTAAAATCTTGAGTCGAATAAATTCCTGCTTCTAATATTTATAAACTACAATGCAATGCGATTAGGATATTGGCATAATCACTATGAGGTTTTATCTTTCAAATTCCGAGTGTGAGAAAGCTGTATACTCCTGTCACTGGATTGGCTTTAAGTCACAATGAGTCCCTAACCATGTATGTATAGCTTCATTTGCTATATATCTTTGCTTTTACCTGTGATAGGCTATGATCTAAAGTTTAGACAAAGTTTCAAAATGAAGTCAATGAGGCTGCTTCAGTAAGATAACATTACTGACATCTAGATATAATTTTATAAATGGGTTTGAAATGTGTGCCAAGCATCCCTGTCTGGCTTTGCTGTTTTTTACTTGCGTGCTTGTGGCCAAATCACTTTCTTTCTCCAAATGTCAGTTTCTTCATCTATACAATATGTACACGGTCCCAACTTTCAATAAGAATTTTTTATTATGAGTTATGATTACATACACATTCTTTGAAGTATGACTTAGTTATTCTCTTATTAAACTCCCAAAAGATGCAAATTATGACTAATTCGCTAAAGAAAATCCAGCCGCACTTTGCACTTGGGCTTGAAAGGGAGCTCTCATTCTGGTAGGCTTTGTACACTTGCTATTCATTAAAGCCTTGTGGTGAACTTGTAAAACTGCATTTACCACTTCAGTGTGACTTGGAGCTGAGAACAGTTGGCCACCAGTGAGGGGGGAGCCTGCCTGCCTGTGCCCCTCAATACACCATGATGTCATCTCCAGTGGGATTGATATGTTTGTTTAATGAATTTCAGGGTCTTACTTTTAATGAATAGCTCTTCCCCTGGGCTCTCTCAAATTCTTACCCTCTGGTTTCCCTTCTGGAAACAACAAGGTCTTACAGTGCTGTTATTGACCGTGGGGGTGTGGAGAAGGATGTCGGAGGAAGCTTAGAAACAGTGCCGTACCCAGGAAAAGGTGCCAAATGTGGTTGGCTTTGAGGGTAGAAACTTGTCGTTTTAAATTTCTATTCTGCAGTGATTAGGTTTGATTTTCAGATTTTTTTTTTTTTGCTTTTTTTATCCTTTTTTTGTGATGGAGAAAATTCCTTATGAACTCTCATTTAAGAAGCACATTGCCCTTTCTATCTATAGGTTTTTAATATAGAATTACAAGTTAATTACAGGTAAGTTTTTCTTTATTGAGCTTATGGGAAACCTGAAAATATTCTGCTCTCAATCCCCCAGCCCTACATACATGACATTTTGCCAAACACAGGATAAATCAGAAGGAACTGAATCTTTCATGTCCAGAAGGAGGAACATGGGGATTATAATGTAACTGTGAGGAACATGGGAGTTATAATGTTACCGGGGGGGGGGAGCATGGGAATTATAATGTGACTGGGGGGAACATTATAACGGCAGGAACAAGTGTTATTGAGCATTCACCTTGCTGTGTGTACTTATGTCACCTCCACATGACAAATATATTAGTTTTTGTCATTATGCAATTGGGGAATATATAAATTCATAGATTAGTATTTTCTAATGTCCCATGCATATAAACATAGCCCTAATATGAGAAACAAGAGCTGTCTTCTTTTGATTGCATTATTTGACTACCTCTGTATGGTTTTTTTTCCCACATCAATTATTTACTCCTATGATACTGAACTTTGTCATTTAAAAAAGCAAAAAAAAAATTAATTCCTTTCTGAATAGTTTTGTTCTGAGGAGGAAAATCAATATACTATGATTTGGATGTTCGTAACCCTCAAAATTCACAGGCTGAAATCTTAACTCCAAGATGATGATGATGATGATGATGATGATGATGATGATGATAGGAAAAGGGGTCCCTGGGAAGTGATTAGATCTTGAGGCTATAACTCTCATAATTGGATTCACAAATTCATAAATGAGACCCCCAGAGACATAGCCTGACCCTTCTATGATGTCAGGACACAAGAAGGTAGCATTTTAACCAGAAAGTGCCCTCATTAGGCACCAAATTTACCTTGATTTTGGACTTCCCAGCCACAAAAAGTATGTGCTATAACTCCATTCAATTTATAGGCCACCCAGTCTAAGATATTTCATTATAGCAATTTGGATGGATACCGGCAAACATAAAGCATATGGGAGGAACTCAGTAGATAGAGCTCATTTTTCAGACAAAGGCTGAGAGTGTCAGAAAGAGCATTCAGAGACCAGCTCTCCGGGAAGGACCTGTGCTTGCGGTCTTTCTGTGAGTTAGTTCTAATTACTGTGCCCGAATACTTGACGTACAGTTTAAGCGATGATGCAAAGTTTACTTTGGTTCATGATTTCAGAGGTTTTAGCAGGGAGAGCATGGTCAAGCAGAGCAGCTCATTGGAGCAGGGTCAGAGCAGCCTGGAGAAGGTGGGCAGGGAGGGAGGGTGGAGAAAGAGGGAGGGAGAGAGAGGAAAGAGAAAGAAGAGAGAGGGGGATAGATAGATAGATAGATAGATAGATAGATAGATAGATAGATGATAGATAGATAGATAGATAGATAGATAGATAGATAGATAGATAGATAGATAGATGAGAGACAGAGGGAGGGAGGAAGTGAGGGAGAGAGGGACAGAGGGAGAGAGGGAGAGAGGGAGTGAGGCAGAGAGACAGAGAGGAGAGTGCTTCTAATAACTCTTATTTATTTGACCTTAAGTCCCAGTTATGGGAGGTGGATCTTTACTCTGGAACTTCTTCCTTTAGGGACTCTTCCTTTGGATGTCTCTCCTTAAGGACTCTTCCCTGGGAAAACCTCATGGATGAGCTCAGGGGTACGTACGCTTTACTAGTTTCTGTGTGTTTCAATACAATCCAGTAATAATCAAGATGAGCCATCACCATCAGCATCCCCGACTGTACATGTGTGCACGACTGTGGAGAACGGTCAAGAAAGGCAAGAAAGCTCTCCGTGCCAGAGAGAGAGCAACATATGCGTGCATCCAAGCTGGAGCAAGAGGAAATGATTTAAGTCAAAGGAGGGGATAAGTGAAAGATGATGAGACAGACTTTAAAACAAAACAAAATGAACCATCGTCACTGGGATAAAACTGTAATCAAGTGATGTCTTTCATCTGCCTACTCTCCGGCCAGAGCGCAAGAACAGCTGAGCAGACAGAGAATCAGGGTCCTTAAAAAGGGAACCTGCTTCATCAACAAGCAATCTTCCCGTGTGCACAGGGCGCAAGCTAAGAAGAGCTTCGTGTCATTGTTGTCTCAAAGCTGTCAATACGTTTGGAATAAAGGACCCACATTTTTATTTGATATCCATTCTACCAAATTATCTAGCCACTCTTTTTCTGGACCTTTGCACCCCCATCACTGAAAGGCTTTCAGTCGACTGCACACAATCCCAGGAGACACTTGGAATGTTCTGTTATCGGATTTCTCCTTTGCTTTTATTTCAGTTAGCACCAAAATTATACATAATATATTCTGCATATGAATCTCTAGGTATGCAGGAATGAAAGTAATATGGGAAAAAAGGACCTTGATTTTTTTTTTTTTAAGTAGGAAAAAATAACAGCACCGTGGCCAAAATACATATGTTGAACACAATAATACTCTGGAGTGATTTCCTTAAAGGGGAGTTTCAAATTCCTGCTTATGGGTAACTTGAAGTAGGATCTGGGGTTCTGTGTTTTCTGAAAATACCCAGTTATTTTCATGTGGAGATGAGGGTGAGAACCACTAAATTACAAAGCTACTGGGAAAAGGGCATTTTCCTGGCAAGTGTTATGCAGTGTCTTTAAAAGTCCTCTGAGTAGCTATAGGGCATTCACCCTGTACTCCTTTGGTGGCTAGAGCTTTGCCTATATATATATATATATATATATATATATATATATATCTCAGTTTAATTGACAGATAGGTGATCAAATGATCAAATTAAAGATGACTTTAATTTCTTTCTTGAAGGTCATTGAACACAAAATCCACTTCAAAGCTTTGGACTCTTTTAAAAAAAGTTTGCCAATCATGGGCAATCTCCAGATTGGCCTGTCACTTCAATCTACTTCCAGTTTCAATCCATACAGGCCTTTGCACGGATTCACAAGGTAAGTCTACATGTAACAAATACAGCCAAAACAACTCTGAGTAAATATAGAGGAAGAAGGAAAGCTGGAAGAGCTCTATTTCCTAATTTCAAGATTTATGAGAATACTTTAGTAGTTATGACAGTGTAATGTTGCCCAAAAATTAGCTGAATCCTTCCAGAGAAGAGGCTAGATCTTGCAAAGAGGCCTACGCACATATAGTGATGCGGAGGGAAAGAATACTTTCCACAGATAGAGTTAGATCCATTGTCTATCTGACATGGATACTTGTCAGGCTTCAAATTGAAATATTAATTTGAAATGGACCCCCCAAATTGTCATAGACCTATCCATGAAAGTTTAAAATGATTTCTATAATAATTTTGGGTTAGAAAAAAGAAATTGTTATTTATTTATTTTTATTTAAGTTAAAATTCTGTGTGTGCGCATGTGTGTGTGTGCGTGTGTGTGCATGCAGACACATGTGCATGCATGTGTTTCAACACTCATGTGAGGTCAGAAGACAACTCTGTGGAGTTTGTTCTCTTTCTTCAACTTTGCAGGTGTGGTAGTTAAAGAAAAAGGATTCTCCTTTTAACTCTCACCAGCTACGTGCTGGAATAGACAGGTCTTGTAAAAGCCACTGAACACATACCAATACCTTAGCATCAGGAGATTGACTCAGTTCTAGCTTCAGGTTACGAGAGGGTCCTGAACATTCCTTTTGTTACTGCTTAACAATTTAATCTAGGGACTGCTCACAGTTGAGCGGAGAGAAGTAGAGCAAGGAGCTCTAGAGTCAGCCAGAAACTGTTTAAATTGTGACCTTGCCTGTGGCTAACCCTAAGTCCCCCTTTCTTCACCCCTGAAGTAAGTACAACAGTGTTTCAAAGAGATGCCGGGATAATTGAACGAGTTAATTTATGCGCAATGGATTTTATGCGTAAAAAGTTTTGACACAGAAGAGATTTCTAAACGCTAGCAATTGCTGTTGCTATTGTTGGACTTCACAGTTAAGCAGACCTGGAAGCAGGTAGTTAACGTCTTTGAACTTTAATGTGCTGACTTCCAGAGCGGCGGGGCGGGGGGGGGGTCATAGAAAAGAACATCTTAGCATCATCGTCTAGCATGTTACCTGCTCCCTGCTCAGTACCTCCCAGACATGAATTCTCCTCCTTTCTCATTTCTCTGTTAGAAAGTATGAAGGTGGAGGTTGGTTTCTTGTTGCCTGTGTAACAGGCGTAAGTAAAGAAAAGGGCTTGGCAGTGTAAGAAACACTTAACTATCCGAACAACGAGCGCATCCTTTGTGTGAGGGACTAGGGTCGCCTGATGTCGGGGATGGAGATGCCTTGCATGCTTTTGCTCCTTACTTCTCCACACTATGTATTTCCCACACTTCCTGGGACAGGAAAGAAAAGAAAGAGAATGTGTTGCCGCTTCAAGGTATTTCTCCCGAGTCCTGTGCCTTGCTTCCGTCAGGTCTCCATTGTCTACAATCTAGGTAGCTGGCTTTTTGTGCTTCAGGGGACAGCGATGTTGCTTTCGGTGGGGCACAGTGGTAGGGTGATGTAGGTGGGGCCATGAGTCATTGACAAACTACATTTCTAGTCTATTCCTACTAGATGAAATGAGGACAAGAGAATAGATTTCCTTTTTCAAATAACGAGAAGTGTGATTCTAGGAAAATCAGAGTAGAAAGAAAGGACTGTGTTGACTTGTTCAACATATAAAGGCTGATATGCCAATAAAGCCAGTGTTGTGTTGGCTGATTGACAAGCTTCAGCATGGATGTGCTCTTTTTCCTCTCATTTCTCTCATATTCTTGCTTGCTAAGGATGACCCAAGTTACTACGGCTTATCTTCAGCTTTCATTGAGCACAGAGAAAAACAACTTTTTATTCTGTTCTCTTACTCCAGGTCAATGGACTGATCAACAAATGGCTGTCGAGCTTTTGGAATGCTCAATATTTTAGAGTTTACTAGAAAATACGTTAGCTTATTCTCGGTTATTCTCATTCCGTAAGTATCCTTTGAGGCTTGACTTTGCACTCCGTTTGGGACTAGTAGTGTATGCTAGAAACGTTCTCAGTGTCAAAGGCAGTCTAATTAATGATTGAGAGCGAACAGCATTGCAATGATCACAGCGGACTGAGGTATGCACCAAGACCTTGTAGCATCCAGAGCACATCCGAAGGATAAGCCTGGGATGGAGTGGCCCGTGGACAGAATTTGCTGCTTTGTTAGATGCGGCAAGACCTGGCCATTCTTTCTGGGCTCTCTCTAAAACAGCACATAGCACAAAAGGAGTATTCCCTTTGGAACCGTGCCTCATTAAATGCGTAAAGAGTTCAGAAACTTCCAACATCTGGGGAGGAGGGAAGCCAACAGGCTGAACTGCACAGCAGACGCTTTTGGATAAGTAAGTCTGAAGAAGGCTTGAACAGACTTGAAAAGGCTTGAACAGTGTGCAGATGAGCATGGCATCCCAGGGTGGGTGTAGTCATGACAGAATAAATGCTGGGTTCCTGAAGGGGAACAATGAACTACATATTGTCACTACATTTCCTTCAAGTGTTTTATTTTTTTGGCCTTGAGACAGTTTCAAAATAAACCTGAGCAGCTTCCGTCCTGTCCCATGCCAAACACAGGGCATAGGAATGAACAACGGCAGGGTTGTGTTGAATGCTGCTAAGTCTCCACTCTGAGTTGGCAGCCTCAGGATGTAATTTTCTTAGATAGAAAATCTGGCTTGGGATTTTGATTTGAGCAGAAATTACTTTCTCTCAATTAGATTCTAGTTTGATACAATCATCACTTGAAAATTGTGTCCAGTTGAAACCACCTAATAGCAAATGTTCGAAGAGAGAAGGTAGGAAGAACTTACGTCCCACAGACAGGCTATTCCCAGGGTCTGCAGTTCGAAATAGGAAAGCGCAGAACCTTCCATGTGTCCTACCTTGGACAAAGAATGCCATTGAACCCAGTAATGAGTTTTCATGGGTCTGGCACCAATCAAGTCAAGCCTATACAGGAAGCCCATGGTGAATCCATCCTTGGTAACCAGGTTAGACAGGCTCATCAGATGTGTGTCTTCTTTTCTCTTCATCACAGTGTGTTCCAGAAATGCTGTTTGGAGGAGGTTCTGAAGTTGGGCCACATCTGGTTCTCAAATCGTGGTTTCACACCAGCTCTGTGAACGCACTGTGGGGAAGAGAGTGCCTTTCCTAGGTGATTTAAAAATTATAAAGTCTCCAAGCAAATGGAAGGTGCTCATTCTGTTTGGATGAATTAATGAACTGACACTACTGTACGAAAGTGTCCCCTCTTTCATGACAGGTGAGCTCCTCTTTGTCTAAATGTCGCTCCACAGGTTGGCATGGAGCTCAGTGAGGAGCTGGTTCACACATTCCGGCAGATGGTAACAGTTAAGATCCCGGAGATGATTTTTCATTTCCAGGCTTGCTTTTAAACTCTGTTCTCTGAGGCCAGAGAAGACTTTAGTTTTGAGCTAATTTTTCTCCACAGTTAAGATAATTGCCTTCTGAGCGCTTTGCCATAACCCGGGTACTGAGAGGAACAGATTCTTCCTGGCTGAATGGAAGCGCATGCATGATTTTATGTCCTCCTCGGTGTGGCTCTTTCCTTGTCTCTGAGAGTTTCCTCATTCACACATGGTGTTTGGAGGGAGGGTGGGTTTTCTGTGAAGCTTTCCTTCTGTTCAGCTTCCCTCTCTCTGGCTCTCCCCTGAACGCTCCAGCTATGTGAGTCTGACTGAAGACTTCACCAACCCAAGGAAACTACTGGCGTCTTTCTATCTGTGTTCTCTCTTCTGGGGATGCAATTTAGAGTTCCCAGGCAAAAAGACAACGGTTCGTTCATCTCATTTGTTTCTGTTCTCGTGGAGAGCATTGTCTCAGGCTGTCTGCTGTCCAGTGTCTGAATTCAGTGTTTTGTATTCTTTTTGATTGCTTTAGTCGTTTGATGTGGAAAAATAAATCTGGTCATGGTTACTCCATCCTGACTGAAAGAGGAAGTCCATGCATAAGAATGTATGTAAAAGACCGCTCATCAAAGCAATATTGTTTATGAAGAGTAATTGGAAATAGGCAAAAAGCAAGACCAAAAAAAAAAAAAAAAAAAAAAAAAAGAAAGAAAGAAAAAGAAAACAGGAGTTGGGGTAATATACTGTGGCATCCATGTAATCTGATACTTAACAGACATTAAGAACCATGTTTTCTTTCTTCTCTTGAGGCAATGTTAAAGTTTATTAAGACAAGGTTTTAATATAGATGGAAGCATAAGCACAGGGGAGGGGGCTGGGCAGAGCTAGTTAAGAAAAAAAGTTATACATACCCAAGGCTAGAGTGGATGCCAGGTTTCTCAAGACACAGAGTCGCATTTGCAGTCTCCTAACTTATATACGAAACTTCATGTTTTCAAAGGATAATTGTTGGCATGAGGATGCAGTTATGTTTAATTAAAAAGGTATATTGAAAATAAATTAGATGATTTTTTAATTTTAAAAATGTACACATTCATTATTCTGTTACTACCACGCACAGTGCTCTCTTAGCAATATACTAAACTTCATTATGAAAAATATGCATTATAACAAGACACACTTAAGATGTAATTCACATGTATAATAAATTTATAATGAGTTTAATATAAAAATAAGTCATATAAATATGATGCATTTATGTGGTAAAAGGTATATTGTATAACATGTTTACTTTAGTATGAGATAATATTGTCATAGTTAATTTTGTTGCTGTGATAAAACAGCATGATCAAAAAATGACTAATGGAAGAGTTTGCTTGACTCCCTACTCCTGAAGGGTAAGAGCCCGTTGTGGTGTGGAGGCATGGCAGCAGGTGGCAGGCATGGGGGCAGGATGGGGCATCTGAGAGCTCATATCTCAATGGCAAGAGTGAAGCAGAAAGACACACTGAAAGTGGCGTGAGTTTTTAAAGGCTCAAAGTCCACCTCCAGCGGCATATTTCCTCCAGGAAAGACCATGCCTCGTAAACCTCCCACCCAGACAGTGCTTCCAACTGGGAATCGAGTGTTCAAATACCTGAGCCTATGAGGGACAGCTCTCATTCAAACAATCACAAATACGAAATATACAAATACATATTTATATTGAATTAAACATAAGAATGTATATGTAAATATTTGGTTAGACGTTTTAATATTTGTGCATGAGAAAGACCATATAATTGCCTTTAATGGATATGCATATATGCACATTTTCATAAGTATACTTGGAGAAATATCCAGAAACAATCCGTTAACATGCTAAGAGTTGTGTATTTTATAGGGTTTTTGAAACAAATATATAATAACAATCTAGCATTAAACAAACTCTCAAAAGTTGAGGATTTCACAAAAGAATGTGGAATGCTAACTCTTGACATGTTAAGATTTATTGATCATTTATGTTTGCAGAACATGATGCTCATTGCAATAAATACAAATACATCTATTTTATTTGCCAAACATTATCCTAAGTGCTTTAGTGTATTAATCATTTAAAGCTCAAAACAATCTCCTTAATAATAGTAATTAGGTCTCCACTGAGGAGTGTGGGCACAAAGAGTTTGTCCCTTTCTGTAGCTGCTAAGTGCAAAGCCAGGATCACCTCTGTGCAGTATGTGGCCCAAGTCTGTCCTTTGTCACCTTGCCGTGATCATTGCTCTTAAGAACCGAGGCTAGTACCATTTGATCTTAGACTGTCTTTTCTCCAGTGTATGTTTGTGACACTTTTGTCAAAAAATAGGTGTTCACAGTTGTGCAGGTTTATTTCTGTAGCACAAATTAATAAACCGCCAAAGACAGATAATGGGGTTCAGCCTGAGGATCAGGAAAGCAAAGCAACCAGTCACTGATTCTTACCTCTACTTCAAACTGAAAATGGGCGATCCTACCTCCACAAATCCTCAGATTGAAGCTGAGCTGAGACTTGTCTCCTCCCATTTTATATTTCTCTCTAGTGCTGGGATTAAAGGTGTGCACCATCACCGCCAGGCTTCTGTGACTAACTAGTATGGCTGCTGGGATTAAACGTGTGTGCCACCACTGCCTGACCTGTATGGCTGCCGAGTGTGGCTGCTTTGTGCTGATCTTCAGGCAAGTTTTATTAAAACACAAATAATATACCACTATAATTCCTGGGATCATCTATTCTGTTCTGTTGGTCTACTTATATTCTACCTTGGAGACTCTTGTACATCCATTTTTATTGTGGTATTATTCATAATAGTAAGGAAATGGGGCCAGCCTAAATGTCAATACGGTACATATATACACAGTAGAATTCTATTCAGCTGTGAAGAATGGAATAATATGATAAGCTGTATTATAATAGGGGAGTCACCAGATTCAGACAGACAGACAGCAGCTGCATATTTTCTCTCATACACAGAGCCTAACCTTCAGTGTTTATGTGTGTGTAACTGGGTGTGAGAGTTACAGGCTATAAAACTAGACAGGAGAGTAAAAGGCAAGGAAAGAGTGACTGTAGCGGGCATTCTAATTGGTCTTAATAAGAAAAACCCGTCAGATATAGAGGTAAATGCAGAAAGATTAAGAAGCAGAGCAGTCAGCCACAAGTTCTTACTGAATTCTCAGACTGAATGTGTGATTCGTTGTCTAGGAGTCCTCAGACTGAATGCCTTGAGCTTCTGTCTCCTCCCACCTTTTATTTCTCTCTCTGCCCAGCATATCACTTCCCATCTCCACCTCCCTAGTGCTGAGATTAAAGGTGTGAACCTCCACCGCCTGGCTCTGTTTCTCGTTTAGACTTATTCAATCTTGTGTGGCCAGGGTGGGCTTGAACTCCTGATCTTTTCTGCTTTGTTCTCCCAAGTGCTGGGATTAAAGGTGTGTGTCACCACGGCCTGGTCACTAAGGTTAACTAGTGGGCTAGCTCCACCGTCTGATCTTCAGGCAAGCTTTATTTGTCAGAACACAAACAAAATATGACCACAAGGGACTGAGGAAAAGGGGAAACAAAGATGTATGTGATATGAAAGAGGAAGGAGGTTACTGAGGGGGAAGGGAGCCGGGGGGCAGAGGAATGAAGGAAAAGGAGCAGGGTGGGAGAATCAACAATTACATGGCCACATGAGCTACCTTCTTCACCTGTGATTATTAACTGTCTATGACCATAAGTCTAAATCTAGGGACTGGAGACCTGAACTTGCTTTCCTGTGTTATTCTGACTACATAGAAGAACGAAATAGTGGTGATGTTGTGTTCAGGCTGGCAACTGTATCGGCTTTAACCAGGCCCTCTGCCAGAGGCTCAGGGACAGCAGCATCAAAGCGAATCTGAGCAGGGAACACAAGGGCTGGCAGATGGCAGATGTCCATATAGCCAGGGTTTACTTTGTGTCCCATACAAGCTAGGGCTATTGGCTACCTAATGATAATTGAGAACAGAGTGCCTCGTTACAGGCTTAAATCCAAGCTATAAACCAAGCATTTCTCCTTTAATATGAGAAACTTTTAGATGGTTTTTCAAGAAGACTTGATGCAAAGGAGTCAGAGAGCTGCAGTCAGGAGGGTGAACCATCGAAGCTTCCTTTCTATAAACGTCTTTATCCAGCAAGGGGTCTTTAGGTCTGGCTATATATACTGCGTGTCTCATTTTCTTCTAAGGAATGTGAAATGTTTTAAATGGACCAGAAAATTCACAGAGCTCCGAAGCCTCCCTTGGAGTCTCCCTTGCTCTTTGCACCAGATAAGTGTCAAAAATTATCGAGGATTGCGTTCTTAAATTGACTAAATGTTCTTTTTGTCATCCAGAGCAATCTTGTTTACAATTAGTTCTTCATTCTAAATTCCAAACTTCCAGTTTGCAAAGGTAGAAAAATCAATATGAATAGCTCAGTGCTGACAAGCAAAGCTCCAATTACCAATACTTACAGCCAATATGGCAGATTCTCAGACAGTTAGCTTTACTTTTTTTTTTTTTTTCAATGATGTTTGGCCTAGGTGGACCTAGTTGTTATTCATGACTAGATTTGTAAGTAGTGTTTTTCTTCCAAATATGTTACTGATTTTTAAATGAAATCATTTCAAAGATGAGAACAAACCACTTTTACATAAGATTCTGAAAGCTTTCCAGATAATGATATTTCCATTTTAGATTTTGTATTATCTCTTTGGTCTAAATAATAAATATAAAAAGAAGAAGAAGAATTCCCCAGTGAATAGTGAGGACCAGACAACAATCTCTTAATAAGCCATTAAACATTGGTGCTAGATTTGATCATATCCACTGATATGCAAGGCGGTGCTTCTCGAACTTCAGTGTATACACCAGTCATCTGGAGATCTTTCTAGGCTAATTCTGACTTGTCAGGGAGGGGAGCCAGTGGTCCTCTGAGCTCTCAGCTGCTGCTCAATGAGAAATAAAGAACATCGAGTCTAGCAAGCTTCTGCTAGACATGGATATGGACTCGAATTGGCAATTTTGAGGAGCATTTAGGAACGAACTTACAAAGGTGTGGGCATCATTTAGGTATACAACCATTAGAGCTGCAGAGACAGCATCAACCCTACATCTCCTGGGGTAAGGTAGACAATCTGGCTGGTAAGCTACTGTTTTGCTATTCAGTGGATACTCTAGCCAACCTTGATCCTGCAGGAGAAAAGGAAGGAGTGGAAAGACATTCTGTCTCAGCCCCTCCGTACCCTTTGTCTCTCTTGCTAGTGTCTCCCTTTTGCCAAATCAAACCAAAAGCAGTGAGGTGAGAGCCTTATTGATGCCATCTGTATGAACTAGATTCTCAGGGAAAGAGGAATCGCAAGTGTGACAGGAAGATACACACTTAGACATTTAACTTAAAATCACAGATTTTTTAAGCATTCCCACCAAAGCTCATCTTACAATCATTCATAAGAGGCACAATTTCTAAAGGAAATATCACCAAAGGGGAAAGTGCATCCAATTAAACAACGTGGCATTGATTAGTAATGGACCTTGAACGAAAGGATGTTGATGCTTGAAAAATATGCCTGTCTTAGCATTGATGAACTATGGTAATAGCTTTTCTTTCTCATTAAACCTTGCCTAAAACCAGTCAAAGGAGTGGCTTACATCTCTAATGTGAGCTCTTGGGAGGCTGAACTAAGAAAAACACCCATGAACTTGAGGCCAGATGGACAGTCTGGGCTACACAATGAGATACCCCAAAACAAATCTTGTCCAAAGTCAAGGAACAGATAGTGTAAAACTGAACCAGGCATGAAGTAGCTACTGTGGCTGGAAGCATTGGCTCCACTTGGGCCCACAGGGTAACTAAAGGCTGAATGAAGGCTTTGAGTCTCTGCCTTCATTTTGTTGTGCCTCCAACACTTCAGGCCACCTACTCAGCTCTGTAGGTTGGCAAATTCATCACTCCTTTGTGGAAACAGCTCCTCTGTTCCAAGGCTGAAGACTCAGAGATAAGTCATTGTCCTGACCCTGTAGTCACTTTGGATTCCAATAACATGTACAGGACAAATCCTGATTCCAAGATGAAGGTAATTATGCAAATTCCCATTAATGTGAGGCTGTACCTGCAGTAGAAGTGGTCGTCTTGAAGGAACCAGATCCATCTGCTCGAGTGAAAACAGTGACAAGGATTTGAGGACTTAAGACCACCCTACAGACCCAGCTAAGCCAAGGATGGGTAGAACTACACCTTGACTGAGACGGCTTGATATGTACACCTGTTAACCCAATTTCCCCCTTGTTTAAACCTAGTAAAACTCATTCCCGTACCCCTAAGACAAAGATAGACTTGGGGTCACATGATTTCTCTGTTTCTCTTCCAGTGCAGACCCACTACAGCTATACATTATTCTGAATTCCTCTTATAATGTGATTGCATCAATGTTGAGAAAAACTGAGAGCTCCAGTAATAAAATAGCTATTTTGCTATTTCCTTGCTGTAATATCGTCATGTAAACTGCTTAACACATTTACTTCATGCTTGGAATTTCAGGGTCTAGAGCATAGGCCTCAGGTTCAGGTTTATAGCTGTTCATGCTGACTTTCAATGGGGACACGATGGCTTCTACCTCAACAGTCTATTCTCCTGCCCTTTTTGGTGAGTTTTTTGCTTTTTTGTTTGTTTGTTTTTGGCAGCTAATAGCATCTTTCTTTAGTCTATTTCTTAACAATATATGGTGATTTTTTTGTGTGTGTGATCAACCACAACTCTGTTAAGAGTTCCCGACTGCTGTAATCTTGTCATTACAGAAAACATTGTTTCACCATGAACTAGACCTGCGTTTTGGCTCTTATAGTCTTTCTTCTTGTCTTCCATGATGGTTCCTGAGGCTTGTGATATAAATGTCCAGTTTGTGGATAAGCATGCCATAGACACAGACACTTAGTATCTGTGCTTTAATGAGTTGTGAGTTTCTGTGTTAAGCACTGTCCACTTCACAAATAAATTAATTTGATGAGATATGAGAACCACACTAATCAATAAATATAGAAATACAAATTTAGGAGGCAGTTTGATACTATATCCATTCAGCAAAATAATAGAGTAGGTTCATCCCTGGGGCCTATGAGCTCCCCAACCATGAATTTAGCTAAGGTACCAGGCAAGCACAGCCTCCTACGGAGTGGACCTTAAATCCAATCAGAAAGTGGTTGGTTACTCATATAGCATTCCTGCCTCTCTTCCATCCAGGGGTGAATCTTGTCATATTGGCTATTAATGTAGCTGGCAGAATTCACCTGCACAAGGCCAAGCCAGTACATTTTCCAGTTTGGAGGTGGGAGGTACTCACCAGCGCCATATTCCTAGCTAAGGAGCTACTGATGCTGGTGACTGCTGGGTGAGGGGAGTCAGTTTTCTTTAAGGGTGTGGTCCCATCCCGGGTAGGTTAGGATGTTTGAATGAATGAACTCACACTCCTAAGTATAAAGGCAGTATAAATTGGGTTATAATAAAAATAAAAGGAAGACATAAAGTTGGGAAGGAGTTAGGAGTGGATCTGAGAGGAAACAGGTGAATACAATCAAAATACTTTATATCTATGAAATTCTCAAAAAAATAACAAAAAATATTGTATTAAAAAGAATATGTGTGTGTGTGTGTGTGTGTTTTCTGAACCCCAGTTGACATAATTTTAAGACATAAGTAGTTGTAATCTAAGGCACTAATCTGTAGACTGGATCTGGTTAGATATCCATTCCTTTTGCTGTAGGGAACTTCCCATCATGCCTATAAACTCACCCCAGAGACCTCTAAGTTGGGTCCCTCTAGAGATGCTGGGCAGGAAAGCATTTCGGAAACTAAGAAAGATCTGTCTATCATTCCTCCAAGGCAACAGCTGTCTACTTCCTCATGTTTCCCAACTAAAAGGCAATTCTTGGCCAGTACTCTCTGCTTCAAGGTAAACACTGCCAGCTAACACAGACCACAGAGCTGGCCCCGGCACCTCAGCCTATGGTGGCTTCTCTCATGTTAGTGTCTTGTCAAAATAAAAGAAACAGGTCTGGGGAGGGTCATAACAGGCTGTCAGCTCAACCTTCGATAAATTATGATCAGGGACACTTCTGCTCCTCTAGTGATTTCCCCTTGGCTCCACCCGCTGTGGGATGCCATCACCACCTTCCCAATGTATTTGCAGAAAACCAGATGAGAACTCATTGAGAGAGTAAATGAGATTTGGATCAAAGTACTTGTCTCTGGCAAGGATTTACATTTGAAGTCACATTTCTGATTGAAAAATGCATTATCTCACCTAAAATGAAATTACCAACATCAGAGAGAGGTGGTGAAGGAAAATAAGATGTCTTTAAAATCCCAGAAATGAAGTCTCAGTTGCAGAGCAAGCTCGCCTTGCCTAACCTGCAGGAAGCACCACAGGGATTTTGTGCTCTTGGGACGTTAGCTTCCAGAGACATGACGGGGTGCCCAGGAAGAGCTTGTCTGTAAGTAATTTCTCTCTGTGAAGATAAAACAGCCTGAAGAACAAGTGGTGGGAAGGAGTGAAAAGGCAGCAAGATAGAAATCAGCCCTAAAAAGCAGAAAGTGAGCAAAGGAGAATTTTCAATGATTTCCCTTTATTAATGGAGCTACACCAAAGAAATGAAGGCGAGAATAACAGTTCAGTGTAATTGTCTAAGGAAGGAAGCTTTAAAATGATGGCAAAAGGTGAGTAGAAGAAAGAGAACTGAAACATAACAAAAGACGACAAAGGGCTGAAGACAGAGTTCAGCAGCAAAGCATTTGCCGGGCTTGAGAAGTAGATCCAGGCCCCAGTACATTGAGGAAGTGTGTGTGTGTGTGTGTGTGTGTGTGTGTGTGCGTGTGTGTGTGAATAATAACACGAGCAGTAGCTAGCATAGCACACTAAGACTTCATGACACCCTTGTGGCTTCAAGAAGACGTGGAACCACCAGGAGGAGAAAGACCTGGGTGTCTTTGGTCGGAGACGACAGCAGGTCAAAGTCCATATTAGCAAGTTGTTGTAGTGCATCACAGCGTTGTTCTTATAAACAGAATGGACCGATCCCTAGAACTGATACCTGGAAAACCCAGTTGGGTCTGATAAGTCCACCCTGGTGGCTGAAACAACTTTAGTTCTAACTTCTGATTGTTTTATGTAGTCTGGAATTTGATCTATCTCTGGGGGAAGCCTGAAAAGAATCTCCGGAAAGCCAAAGGGTCCCAGCCTTTCACTCGAGCACAGAACAGTTTCTCTTTATTTCATTATGCTGAAAACTAGCCCCCCTCATCCGTGAAAAGGAAGAGCCCTGGAATGTTATTGCAACTAAAAGGTTTTATGGGATATACATGCTTTGGTCAGGCTGGTAAATGAACAGAAAAGTCAGGACAGAAAAAAAGCACAAGCAAATTTTATCTCAGAAAAGGTGATGACCTTGTTGCTAAAGGGGGACACAAATAAAGACAAGCGTCCTTTTCCAAGTGGATGAATTATTGTGGTCATGCGATTTATGCTCATTGACTCGCAAAGGACAGACAGGAAACACTCTTCAGCAGGTTACCGTTTCCAGTCTCCAATAAAACTCTATTCACCCATTCCAAGAAATAATGTCAACTTTTCTCTCAAATACCTCCAGAGGAAGCCAAACAATCTTCTGCAGGAAGACTGTGTCGCGTCTTTGTCCTCATACGATGGGGTTGGCTGCTGTCTTGTTTCCTCTGGTGCCTAACCTAAGTTTGTTTGCTGCTACATAGACCTTAATTGTTTAGTTTAGTTTAGTTTTGTTGGCAATGGAAAGACAATTGTATCACCATCTTCATGATGGTGTTCTTGAAAACTTCAGCCCCTCTGTGGTCCTTCTTTTCATTAGCTGTGCATGTCCTAAATCAGTGGTCACAAAACAAAGTAGTATCCAAAGTCAGCAGCAGAAGAACAAGGAAAGTAATAAGGAGCCCTTCCGAAAACTCCAGGCAGAGTCACTGTTTGTGTCAGTAACAGATTATGAGAGCTTTCCCGTGAAGGATATTCCCTGGGGTGGAATCCAGTATTCTCTTCCCTAGTCAAGGACTGTCATGAGCTGTCTAGAAATCCCTCACAGATAGACTTCTGCCTGGGCTTCCTCTATCCAGAGACATGACAGACATGATTGTTTCTTCCCACTTGACAGATGAGACAGCAGCCAGTGAAGGTGACCTTAAGGAAGCTGATTTGTGGGGAGCAGAGAAAGCCCCAAGTGAAGTCCTGAGTAAATGTGTGTTTGTTATCTGACACTGGAAAGGCCATGTCAAGGACCCCTGCCTTTCACTCATAGGAAAATGGCAAAGCTTTTCCCAGGGTAGGCTCAGGAATATGATAAAGTTTTCCTTCCTGGTCCATGTGAGAATGTTGATAGTGTGTGCAGAAAATGTCCACCATCCTTTCCTCCCTGCTCCAGGGGTAATGGCCTGAAGACTGCTCTCCTACAGAGACTGCTCCTACAGAGCTGTGTGCAATAAACCCTGGCTCCCTGTCCAGCTGTAGGCAATGAACACACTGATGTGGGGTGCTGCTGCATCAGAGAGTCCAGTCTAGCCAACTCCAGCTGTTTCTGTCTGTGCTTCTCTGGGTGTCTTTTCTTCATTACCTTGCTATCCTAGTCAAGTCTGTTCCTGGAGCCACACTGGATGCAGCCCTAATGATGAATTTTTCATACTTAGAGCAAAAGTCGGTTTCCTTTTCATTTGCCCTGGATCCAGTAGGTGGTGTTTGATGAGCAAGTAGAGATGGCCAGAGGGGATGTATATAAGTGCATTGAAATATCTCAGTATTTAGCTGGATCCTGCTTCTTCTAAATCAGCAACCTACCCATTCACCTTGTCCTGGATTCCTATGAGTTCTAGGTTTCCCTGTTTTGAGACTCGGCATATAGCCTGCAGTCAATGAACATTTGAAAATGTATATAGATAAACAAATGGTCCTGAGTTTCATCACCCCCATGCTTGGCAATTTGTTCACTTTGGGGGTCTGATAATAAAGGGGCTTTGTTATCTGCATGTTACCTACATGTCTGTGCTTTGACACTTGGTCACTTTCCCCAGTTATTATGCTTACACCCTGGAGTCATCTGTCAAAGATCTAAAAACCCTAGACTCATTCTTGACATGCAACTCTTTGGCTGGTGTCCACACTGGGAATGCCTCCCTCACCTTGAAGAGGAATTGGGTAGTCTGTTCATCCCGGGAGAAGTTTGACCCATAGTCCTATGTGGGGACTAGTTCATAGGCTTTACAGAGCTATAAAAACTTAGACATTTATTTAATATTTATAGTCTCTATGATATGGTTCTATACCTATATCTAACTACCATATTTATAAAGGAACAGAGAAAAAGAGGAAAATGTTATCAACACTGATAAACCAATCTATTAGATAACCCAGCACTGGTGGTATCTGCTCATAATAAATGTAGTGCAGGTTTAAGTAGAGTGGAGACAAATTACTCAGAATTCATGTCAAGTTATTATGCATTGTGGGGCGAATGCTTTCATAAACACCCTTGTTGTCAATTATCAGATTATATTAATGAGACTTAGGGCAAGAACTGGGCGAGGAAGCAGGTACTGAATTGTGCAGCAGGTTTGGCTAATTCTCCTAGGATGGCTTTCTAGGTCAGTGTTGCAGTTAGGATGCCAAGATGCTATTTCCCATTGAATTATATTGCTTTACAGTGGTTGAAATCAGCTGTGGAGGGAAGTCACACTATTCCTTTGGTAAAGTAAATTTGAGCTCTGTGAAGGCCCACAGGGAGCCAGGACTGGATTAGGACGTAAAACATGTCTTCAACCTTCTAGGTGTATCTGAGAAGTAGAGAATCATCTCTACAGAGGGAGGGAGAAAGGCCAAGGTCTTTACCCCAAACAAAGTGTTTTCTGAAAACAAAACGAGTGACGGAGATGAAAAAGACTGTCCCAGTGAAGAGATTAGTGAGGAAAAAAACGTTTAAAAGGAGAAGAGAATCTAGCCTGGGCCAAAGAAAGAAACTGAAGAATCAGAAAAGACTAGATTATTTGAAAAATAGTGTTCACCTATTTAACTCAGAAGAAACCATCCGGAAAGAAGAGGGAAGAGAAATGCATTGCTTCTGAGAAGCAGAGCAGAAAGGAATGAGGAATCAATGCTAGACGATGAAGAAGAGGGTGTAATGTGATGCAGGAAGGGCAGCAGAATTGAAGCCCATGTACCACAGTTGAAAGAAACAACACGATGACAAGGATGATAACTGACGTAGAGTAGAGATGGGAGAATGAGACGGTAGGTAGCTGGTGTCCCCTAAAGGACAGCATAGATAATACCTGGAGGAAAGGATGGTCTGTAGTTGAAGATAGCTTTCCCAGAGTCAATGAGAGGAGGAGCACCTGTGCTCATACCTTGGCAATACTTTTAATAAAGGGATGCTTAATATGTATATAATAATAATTGTTGGCCGGGCGGTGGTGGCGCACGTCTTTAATCCCAGCACTCGGGAGGCAGAGGCAGGCGGATCTCTGTGAGTTCGAGACCAGCCTGGTCTACAAGAGCTAGTTCCAGGACAGGCTCCAAAACCACAGAGAAACCCTGTCTCGAAAAACCAAAAAAAAAAAAAAAAATTGTCAATACTTTCGGGCTAACAATCATTATCATATTAACATTTAAACTGAAGGACTGAACAGATGCCCAGCAGTTAGGAGTGTACACGGTTTCTCCAGAGGACCTGAGTTCAGTTGCCAGGACCCACTTTAGGCTCCTCACAATGGCCTGTAATTTAAGGCCCAGAGAATCTGATATGCTCCTCTGGCTTCCGTGCATACCTGCAGTCACATGGGCACAGACTCACACTGACACACGAAGCTAAAAAATAGAAATAAACCTTTAAATTGAAAATTTAGAGAAAATATTTATTCATTAAAAATAATCTATGATCACATGTCTTTAATCCCAGCACTCAGAAAGCAGAGACAGGCAAATCTTTGAGTTCCAGGCCAGCCTGGTCTAAGAGTGAGTTCCAGGACAGCCAGGGCTACACAAAGAAACCCTGTTTGGAAGAAAAAAATATGTCCATTACATATTAACATAAAAACAATTTTTAAGAACTGTATATTTTAAAACAAAAATATTGCAATTGTTTTATATTTTTTGAAAGCTTCTTGCAGGACCTGGACTAGCAAAAGGCAAGAAAGAGCCATATCTGTTGCATTTATTTTTTTAAAAAAAATGTTATTTTATTTAAGTATTTTTTAAAAGTCACACATCACACACACATACTTTAAAAGAAAATATTTTAATAGCCTTCACAGATAATTATGAAGAGTATCAAAACACTATAAATAAAATTTGCAAGCTGATTTTTGGAACTGCGGGATGATGAAGCAGTAGGAGAGTAAGGTGGATGAGGGGGATGGATTGGGAATGACCGCAGTTCATTAGATACACTATGGAATTTTCAAAGAAAAGGTATTCTCCTAAGTTATGCAGCTCTTCCAACATTGACTTATCATCCCATGCAACTTTTAAAAACCATCTTAATTAGTATGAGCACCACTCGTATAAGAAAAGTCTAAATTTCATGGTTGGATTAAATTTTCCAAAATTCTGATGGTCATTTGAAAAGCTGAATTTTATCTTTGGTAAAAAATGAAGGCTCATCACCGCGTTAGGGTCTTGTGGTGCAGTGGTTACCTGTGACTCCATCCTTCCCATGTTGTTAAGCATGGCATGCAGAGACTCAAGTGCAAGAGGATTTGATCATTGTTGAGGCTCTAAGGCAGAGTACCAGATAAAACGTCAACACCATAGAAGAAAATGACATCTTGGCATTACGAGTGTAGTCTGATCTCACGGATTCCTAGAGATCTGTTGAGCACTCTCTAAGAAAGTTCTCTGTCAGAAACTTGCAGATGAACATATTTTAAAAAATAATTTTTAAAAACCTGCTTACTTCTGTAATACTGAATGTAGACCTAAGTGGAGCTACAGACGCTGAGAGACAAATTTGTGGTCTAAGTTGTTGTACTTATTCCTGGCAGGTTTATTTCTGTGCTTAAAAAATACTTTATGGGAAATAAAAAATACATATTTATATATAACTTTAAAGATACAGATACCATAAAACTGACATAAAGATGAAAATTATGAATAAATTAAAAAATATTAAAAATTGAAAGGGCATCAAATATACTTTGTATGAGAAGTCATTAAGCAAACCCAAACCAATGACTTACACCCTATAAAAAAGCCACTATTTAAACCAACATTACATCATTTTATTTGGCAACCAGCCTCTGGAAAACACTATCTTCTTGTCTGTGAGTTCAACTTTTGATTAGAAGATGAATTCATTTCTGGGAACTTAATGTACAACTTGGTCATTAAGGCTAATAAATCTGAGCTGCTCATTTGAAACATGATAGGAACAGATTTTGAGTGTTCTTATCCCTCTTCATCTTGCATAACTACTCATGATGACTGCATTAATTAATTTAATGTGGTAGCCAGTACACAGTGCATATGGACATAAAATTACTTTATGGTGTGTCTGAAATATATACATTTTTATTAATTAACAAAATAGTAAAATTAAATTGTCCATTAAATATTTATGGGTAAAGAGAAAAAAAGAAGGCAGTATTTTTTAAAGCATCCTCCACCCAAAATATTTCACGTATTAAAATAAAACTGATATATAATAATAAGTCACAAGACAGAGTAGAAATACAGCTTTTCTGATCATTCTTAGATCAAGTATGAAGGAAGCAAGGCAGAACATTATAAGACACATAGATAACGTACGTTAACTTTATATTGTCTTTGCTTGGAGCAGACCAAGACAACTTTCAACAATTCAGAAAGAAAACATTATTTCTCCTTAAGACTTGAGGTTTGTAGATTTGCATAGTTTCCAGAATAGTGAATCTAATATTAATACTGAAATTTTAGCTAGGACTGACCTAGGAACCTAGCGATCAGGTGTATCTTGAAAAGCAGGTAATCTAGAGTCCTTGAGTTCACTCTGTTTATGTCTTCTTGTTAACACCCATTCGTGTGTAAGCATTATATAGAAGACATATAATAAGCAATTAATAATACTTATCAAAGGCCTGAATACATAGAACCAGAATAAACCTGCAACTCTACTTCTAGTTCTAAAGCTAGCATGTTGGGGTAGGGCAGGGTAAGTGTTTGTACTTGTTTGATCCAGTTGCTACTTCACATGTGGCAAATAATTCCCATGGATACCTTTCGTAGAATTGAGCTGTATTATGTTTAGCATGGTTACCATTCCCTCACGATCTCATTCTAGGAAAGAGCACACCCTGGGACTCAGTGTTGGGTCTCAAGTGCCAAGTACTCAAATAACCTGAGCTTCTCTGCCACTCCACACCACTATGCAGATTCGTGGGCAGGGAGGATGGCTCAGTGGGCAAGACCATTGACCTGTAGGCACGAGGACATGGGTTCAAATTGCCATCATCCATGTCAAACTCCAAACACATGTGCCTTTATCCTTAGCAGTGAGAGGCAGAGACAGATCGATCCTGATGCCTCCATGTCTAGCCAGCCCGGTTCAAACAGTGATGAGAGACTCTGTCTCTAGACAACAAGGTAAATGACAGAAGAAGACAGTCAGTATCCTGCTCCTGCCTCTCCAGTACATGCACCCATATGCACACACCTGCATGCTCACTTGCATCTTTCTCTCTCACACATAGACGCACACCCCAATATTTCAATGATGTAACAACTTCTCAAAAAAGTTACCAATGTCTGGGCTTTAGAAGCTCTGGAGTAAAGAGAACCTGAAAGAAAAAAAAGAAAGAAAAGCAGTAACAGATGACTTATGGCCAAAGGCTGAGGACCCAAAAGTTGTTCTTCATGGATGGGAAAGCTAGACACAGCAGAAACACTACCTCCAGATGACAGGCAGTGCCGTAGCCACAGAGGAGATCACGGGTGGCACACGCTCTTCTTACATGGGAACTGCTCAGTGGCCCATGACTTATATAGCAAACTGAGAAAGGGCACTTCAACAAAATGAGCACGCTTCTCTTTACTGGTCAGTTGGAGGCAGGCCAAATGGGAAACTACAGCTGGAGTGCAGTTTGGATGTGACCGAGCTTGAGCTATGTCTCATTGTTGTGTGGCAAGCCTCCAAGTTCTGAGACATGGGCGCAAGAAGCAGGGATCTTGGCAGAATAGGGCCACACAGTCCAATAAATGACTGGGAGTGGGAAACAGGAGGATGAGCTAGCAGAGCCTGCATCCAGCAAATTCTAAGTTGTGGCCATTGTACTGTCAGAGAGATGGCATTGTGAACATCTTATGAGATCTCTAAGGACTCTGACTGTAGCAGAGGGATCCCTAGTCTGAGATGTAAGAGTGACATTTGATCTTATTGTCCAGTGAACTGTGTGTGATGTTCCGAACCTGCCATTGAAGCATTTTGGAGGCAGAAGCAGAAATGAGTTCAAGGCTAGCCTGGACTACACAGCAAGCAAGACTTTACCTCTAAAGTAACCATGTAAATAATTAGCCCCGCACACTATGATGGGTGTGGGAGCCAGCAGGTTGTTTTACTCTATGATCATCTCTTTTTCTTTTCTTTCTTTTGTTTTGGTTTTTTGGGACAGGGTTCCTCTGGTGCTTTGGAACCTGTCCTGGAACTCACTTTGTAGACCAAGCTGGCCTCGAACTCACAGAGATCCACCTGATTCTGCCTCCCGAGTGCTGGGATTAAAGGCGTGTGCCACCATTGCCTGGTGTTCACATGTCTTTCTAAGCAAAGAGTCACTGGTAGGATTGGAACCAGTTCTGGTCTAACTTCTCATGCATTTTTCTTTTCGTAGTTGGGTTGTGTTCATAGAGTGTTTTCAATGGGAAAGCAGCAAATACACAAGTTTTAAAAATTAATACTGTACGTTAGCCAGTTTAAAGAATATTAATGAGCACTGCTCAATGTCAGTATTGCTGAGCAAAGCATATTTTGGAAAAATTCTGAAAAC
This sequence comes from Chionomys nivalis, assembly GCF_950005125.1. NCBI lineage: Eukaryota > Metazoa > Chordata > Mammalia > Rodentia > Cricetidae > Chionomys > Chionomys nivalis. The sequence continues at coordinate 57,665,753 of NC_080096.1, forward strand.
TGTTGTGTGTTTACATAATGACTATTTCATAATCAAAGTCATTTGGCACTCAAACACACTACTTTAAAGATTTTTTTAAAATGCCCATTTTCCCCCACTTTTCCCTGAGCTCATGGACACACTGAGGACTGTAAGTCATGCCAATAGGCCTGCTTTACTGCTGAGAGGTGTCTGGATTGTTTGTGCTTGCTGTGTCTATAACATCTTCCCATTTGGTAATAAATAAGGAAAGCTCACTGCTGGCCTCTGAGAATTAAAAGCCAAGACTCAGGTGACTCATTTAAGGGACACAAAGCTTGTGCATCCAAACCCTGTTTGATCCGTATGGGACAGAAAACAGTACTGTTGGTTATAGTTTAAAGAGAGAAAGTTGTCATGGAGAACCAGAGACTCATGGGGACAAATGTCTTAACACAGTCAAAAAGACAATTCTCAATTTTCAAATGTGGCTTCTAGGAAGATGGGTGGATGAGGGATTTCTCGCTGGAATAATAGTAAGGTAAGAACATGGATGCTTCTGCTCTGGTGTCCTCTGCGGTCCTTTAACCTGCACTCCAGTTTCAAGGGAAACAAGGTCCAAGGAGGTAGGGAAAGGAAATGGGGCTGATGACCAAGAAGCCAGAGTTACAATATAAATTGGGGGCACTTTTTTTTTTTCCAAGACAGGGTTTCTCTGTAGCTTTGGAACCTGTCCTGGAACTAGCTCTTGTAGACCAGGCTGGCCTTGAACTCACAGAGATCCACCTGCCTCTGCCTCCTGAGTGCTAGGATTAAAGGCATGCGCCACCGCCTGGCTCTAAATTGGGACCCTTTGTTCACCATGACATCCCACTTCTGTTCAGTGGTCATGTACATAATGCTCTCAGCCTAAGGTTAGCAGTACAGATCCACCCACTGGCAAGAAGAAAATAGGAGATTTGCGAATGATAGGGGATTTCTTGCCAGAACACCCAGGCTGCGAGGGATCATAGGCACATGGAAGGGGATAAAACAAAACGATGTTCCAAAGGATCAAAATGGAACGAGTTCTTGAGGGCTTGCTCTTCTTCTCCCTTCCTTTTCCTTCCCCCTCCCCTCTCACCTGCAACCTTTTGGTTAACCACTTCACGTAAACAACTTCAATACGTGAACAAATGCCTCTTTCCTAGGCGAAAGGCTTGGCCTAACCCTGTGAACAGATGTTGAGCTTACAGGATTTGGATTGTTCAGATGTGATCTCCATGTTTGTTTGTCTTGCTTGGGGAGGCTTTTGGGCAGGCCATTGCAACCTTGCCGTCCTTAGCATCTGAAGTTCCTGTGGGTGGCAATAAAATAGTTTTGTAACAAGAAGAAACATTACTCGTGTGTGTGTTTGTGTATTAATTGTAGGCATAAGTGTGCATGTCAGTGTGGGCACCTAGGGAGCCTAGGAGAGGAAGAGGACATCAGAGCCCCTGGAGCTGGAGTTTCAGGCAGCTGTAAGCAGACGAACATGGGTTCTGAGATCCCAACCTGGGTCCCCTTTAAGAGCAGTGCTCGGTCTTAACTGCTGAGTTATCTGTCTCTCCAGCACCAAGCAATGATAACAACGAAGGGAGAAAAAGCTTTGTTTCGAGAGTTCCATTCCCGTGAGCCCTTTTTCTTCTCTATCTCATTGCCCTACACACCCAAACCTTTTGATAGTTGCTGAGTGTACCTCACAGCAGAGTGTTCTGGATGCATAGAGCCCCAAGTTTGATCCCAACACCCAGACAAAGGAACAACAAATCATTTTCTTTTATCCTTGATTACAAATACTGGTAAGTATTTAAATAATGGAAATCTGGCTCATTAATAACGAAAGCCCTGGACTACGGGAATCAGGAGCTTTGGGAAGATGGTAGACACGGTGGTAGAAGCAATCACGTCTTTGTCTCCTCCTTTCAACAATACATGTCACTTCTCGTTAGCTTTCATTACTAAATCCCTAAGATGCTTTTTAATTTTATTTTGTATCTTTCATAGCTGAGTATAAGAAGGCCCCTGGTACTTGAACTCTAGTATCTTCCTGTCATGATCTAAGACCACAAGAGGTGTTCCAGTTTTCAAAGCTTGGAAATGAGCCGCATAGAAATGGCCGGGCTAAGGTGAGCAAGAGCATGTATATGGTCAGCCTCCAGACACAGATGCTACTCAGCTGTATCTGGGAGACTGGTGTACTCTGCAAAGTCTAATGGGGTGGTAAGAAATGATACATGCCAAATACTAAGCTTTCTGAGATGACAGAGGAAAGAAGGAAGGAAGGAAATAAATTCTGATTTGCAACATTTCTCAATTCAGGCTACCAAGCTGTGAGATGCGAAGAGACGTGACCCATTGGAGCATTCGTATCAGAATCAATCAACCCTAGCACAACGAGCTTGGGATATGTTACTGAAATATTTATCTACCAACATTGATATCTATATCTATGTATCTATACCTACCCATCGATATTCTTATGTAGTTTAATGATTAGTTAGTCAGCTTTCAACACCCAGGCACCTGCTGAGAAAGCCATGGGGTTTAAATGGAACACCATCTTCATGGGGTGAGTTAGATGCTTCTGCGAGCCATGAGAGATGAAGCTGCTCATAAAACCTCCCCGTCCCACAAACACCAAGGTCTGCTGCCTAACGAGGTATTATTTTTGGAGGAAAGCAGGTGAGCTCTGGCCACTGGTTTATTATTTTAAATAATATATTGCCCTGGAAAATCATTAAGAAAGGAGCGATGGGCATATGGAAAGGAAAAAATGACTTTGGCACATAGCGTACAATATAACAACATGGAATTGAAGGAAACGGGATGTGGGAGTCTGAGTGTCAATCTGTAGGTAATGAGAGTCTGCATTCCTAAGGAAGAAGCCCACAGCAGAGCTCCGCATTAGCATGGGCCAATTTATCTCAGGTTCTAATATAGGCAGAGTGGCTCCGAGATGAATAATTGCTGAAGGGGCAATTGTGGGAATCATCTTTCCAAGAGACGCATTTTATTTTTTTTTCCTAGACCTCTGCAACTATGAGCTTAATAATCCTTTCAATTGGTATTGCGTTATCATAAAATAATCTAAATGCTACTAAATGGTATTTAAAATGATTTCCAGACACTGGCAGACTTGCCTGAATGGCAGTCCGGCTGCTAATGCATCTGTAATACAGTGGGTGAGGAGGGGGTGAAGCCACATCCCTGGCATCCAGCTCCCCTGTGATTCTTTTGGCTTCCTCTTTGGCTCCATCCTCTTTCTGGCACTCTGCTTTATCTCTCGCCATCTTTCTTCCGGTCCCGCCTAAACCCTGGCTGAGCACGGGAAGGACAACTCTCGCTACTCTTTCCTCCACTCCCAGCAGCTAGTGAGGCAGGGCATGGCTGCTAAGAGAGGGCACACTGAGATGCACACAGCCCCAAAGAGTCATAGATACATTGAGGAGCAGAGAAAAAAAGAGATTAAAATAGAAAAGAAGAGGTCCCAGCAATGCACTTCTGCGCATGATTCCCCCTTCAGAGACGAAAATGCCCAGGGCTGCATAGTAACCCGAGGTCAAAGGTTCTAGCAGCTCAGAATTCGTGATTCGGCTGTGTATTGCTCCGGAGAAGACCTACAGATCAATACACTTGATGTCCCCAGATGGGGCTGCATGGCCTGTCAGCACTTGGAACCCACCACTGTAATGCCAATTGGAGGCACTGCTGTCTTTGTGTTTTGCTGTTAAGATACATAATGCAGACAGGGATGATAGGATTTAGGGATCAAAACTGCACATAAATAAAGGTCATGTTGGGGCTGGAGAGATGACCCAGTGGTTAAGAGCACCAATTGCTTTTCCTTTGGTTGCAATTCCCATCACCCACATGGTGGCTCACAACCATCTGTAACTCCAGTCCCAGGAAATCTGATACTTTCTTTGGCTTCTTTGGGCACCAGAAACAGACACAGTGCATAGACATTCATGCAGGCAAAGCACTCGTACACATAAAATCAACTAATATAATAAATAACTAAGGCCATCTTTGTGGAAGGAAAATAATTAAGAAGGTCTCAGTTTTGTTCATCCTTTTAGTATGGTAATATACATTCAACTAACGTTTTAAAGTTGTTCTTAGAAAGAATGTTAAACGCATTCCACACCACAACCAGAAGCTCCCTTTCCTCACCCTTAGCATGGCAAATGCAGGTGGGAAACCGAGTGTCTTCTGTCTCCGGCTTCAGATTTCAGAACATGTCAAGAAGTGGTGAAGGAGGGCTGGAAACACAAGGCCATTTCCATCTCCCACTGCTGACAGGCAGCCAGCTGGCCATGGTGTCCAGAGCAGCCATGCAGAGAGAAAAGCAGCGGCAGAGCGTGGAGCCTGGTGGGAGCGCAGGCTGTAGCCCTGCTGGCAAGCTTGCCAAGAGAGCTATGAGAACGCCATTTGCAAGACAGCGAGTCTGCTGCCTCGGGTGTCACTGAGAGCTGCAAGCAGACTGTGAATAAACTGGGAGAAGCAGGAGGTGGGGGTGAGTGCCTCTCAGCCACTCCCTGACGTCTGTGGTTTCCCTAGAAAAAGACGTCTGAGCCAAGGGCTTCGGCATCAAAATAAAATCAGGAGCGGTAAAAAGAAATAAAAGAATAATCCATGACCTGCCTGCCACCTACATATACTGTAAAGACAGTGTATGTCTGTACAGTACTGGTGCCTGCAAAAAGTGAGTTACCCCAAATAAACACAGCGTTCTTCCCAGACAGGCAGGCCCTCTAGTTGACAGTATCAAGTTTGTACCGTAATTTCTAGAATGCTGTCAATCACTGCCAGATGATCACTACGTAAAATGTTAGTCAGTTGGAACAGAGACCTAGGGCACAACGTGCTACTGAAAACTTTACCCAGCATTAGCCTGATGAAGCAGCATGAGTTCATCTGGTGTCAAACACGATTTGAAAAAAAATCACACTATTTCTCAGGTCTTGGGGAGTATTCCCTCAATGGTGGAATTAATACCATGGTGCATATTAGGGCTAAAGGAACAAGATGGTATTAAGTCCAGGCATCTAAGTTTTCTCTCCCCATTTTCACTCAAGACCTCAGAAGATTATGAAAAATGTGGGCCAGTAACTGTTAGAAGTCACCTGCAATGTCTGGTGAGGGCAGACATAGGGAAATGATTCTTCTCATCCCCACCAAGAGGAAAACTCTGTAATCTCCCTTTTCTTCCCTTAATTTTTAAAAATGCGTTTTATGTGTATGAATTTTTTGTCTGCATGTGTGTCTATATACCACATGTATGCCCGGTGCCTGTGGAGGCCAGAAGAAGACATCTGTTCCTCTAGCCCTGGATTTACAGATGCCGTGAGCTGCTTTGTGGGTGCTGAGAATTAAACTCAGGTCCTCTGGAAGAGCAAGCAGTCCTCTTAACCGCTGATCCACCTCTCCAGCTCCAGCTCTGCTGTTGTTTTTGGGAGTAATTAGTCAGCACCTGCCTTTTGACCTATAGGCATGTTCCCAAGGGTTTATTCCACAAATATGAATGCCAACTACCCAAAAATGTATTTATATTATGGTTACTATCCCATCGTTCAAAAGCACAGCATCAGAAATGATTTAAATGTCCTTCCCCAGGGACGAGTTGAGTAAATAGTAATCTGTATACGATGTCAAAACTATGGCATTCAAGCGACGGGCAGAAGCAGGTTGGAAAGATGGCTCAGACATTAAGGGCTAAGTTTATAATCAAAACTAGAAGATGGGGAAGTCTGTATGTGGCTGATGTGTAATATGTCTGTGATATAAAAACAATACTTAGTGAAACAAGACAGTGAGATTTTTGTTGAGAGAATTAGCAAAGTGTTTGCATGTTTGTATTTGCACAGCAAACTATACAGAGGGTGATTAAAGGTCCTCTAAGCAGGTACACACGGAAGAAGCTGCTTGATTCTCTTTCTCTTCCCTCCCCTAGAGCAGTTTATTTGACTCCAGAGCTTACTCTTGTACTGTCTTTCACGATCCTCTCCTTTCCCGCCGTATCCATCGCAGATTATACCCAAGAGGCAATGACATCTCTTTCAATTAACAAGTTCCCCAAAACTGTCATAACACATCACCACCATCTTTGAGGCTTAAAACAGCATCGTCTTATTTTCTGAATTTTGAAGTTGAGAAGTTTCAGATCCTTGGAGCGACGAGTTCTTGTTTCCTCCAAGTGCGTTAATCATCACTTCTGCCTCTGTCAGCTCCTGGTGGCTCCAGGTGCCTCTTGTCTTGTAGAGACAAAATTATCTTTGCCTGTGGGGCTGAGTTTCCCCCCTTCTGACTCTTACTGGGGTAATAATTAGATGTAACTAGCATTTAAGGTACAGCCTAAGAAGTATGGTCACTTCGCAATGGTTTGAAAGCATATCAGACTCTCTGCTTTTATTAACATAGCAGCAATTAACATTTAAATGCTGGCTGACATCTGCCATGGCAACTGTAGGGACTTGTATGTAGAGTATGGTTATTGCTTTCTGGTGAGGAGAAGGGACAAGGAGGGAGTCTCTTCCCTCAAGAATCCCTCCATCTTAGGACAACCAGGATGGGCACTGCCAAATGGTTAGAGCCAAGTAGAAAGTACAACTGAGGACAACCGAGAGCTGAAGAAATTGGGCTGAGGGTGGGATTTTGTGGCTGTCACTCAGCTCTGATTGTGGTGGTGCACGCCTTTAATCCCAGCACTCAGGAGACAGAGACAGGTGGATCTGTGTGAGTTCAAAGCCAGCCTGGTTTACCAAGTGAGTTCCAGGACAGGTTCCAAATCTGATTTGGATTGTGGAGAGGAGAGGCAAAAGGCATGGCCATCTTATTTTCCCAACCAATGAGGAGACACAGGTGGGTGGAGCTGGGGTAAACAGTCCCATCAAAAGCCATCCTGCGCATGTGCATGGTAACGAGTCGGTTGGAGTCTGGGATTAGTGACTGAGAGGCGCTCTGATGCTGTCCTCGCAATGCCCTCTGCACCAGCTCTGCTTGGATGAGGCTGGACCAGTGAGCCGTCTCTGAAGAGGGGTATGAAGAACATCCAGAGTTCAGAGTCACTTCCTACTGCAACCGCCAGGGGCTCAGGCAGAGTCTGCCTGGAACTGTTGTGCTTTGGATTTTATGTCTCCTCAAAGCCCATATACTAACGACTGGTCACCAGTGACGCCGTCAGTGGAAGAACCGTTAAGTATTTGGGGACTGCCCTTGAAGGGATCTTGAGCCTCCGTGTACTTCCCCTTTCTCTTTGCTTCCCGGCTTCCATGAGACTTTTGCCGTGTTGCAACAGGTCAAGCAAACATCGATCGAAACTTTGGAAACCATGAGCTAAATTATTTCTATTTTATAAAGTATTTACCTCTGGTATACAGTCACAGTGATGGAAAGCTGAAACACAGAAAACGTCTGATATCAGTGCTCTTAAGCGCTCTTCCCATAGACCAAGGATAACGACTGATCCCAGATATTACTGGCAAGGCTGTGTGTGAACCGACACTGGAGGGTACCCCCCTCCCCGCGGCTGAGCTGTGCCACCCCTGAGCCCCTTTGCCCAGATTTAGACAATCCCCACCATGGGAGTAGCTACTTTCTAGATAAGATGCAGTGTCTGCACCCGTGTCACTGGCTGTCCCTGGCTCCCGTTTCACGGGCAGCACGAGCAGCAATGTCTCTGTTGTTTTTCACAATCCAAGAAGCAGCAACAAAGTCAATAGAAAGGGTTATGAGGAAGGCCTTGAGAACGGCAGGGGTCGTGTTCGGTTATTGGAGGCTCACTGGAACCTTTTCCAGGTCAACACAAGTCCCTTCCTTCCCGGGTCCTTCAGCTGTAAACAAGGGTTAATTCCTTGAAGCAGGAGCAGCAATCCCTCCAGTGAGGCTTAGGGTAAGACACGAACAGGCTTCTGAACTTCTCCCCACCCAGCAGCGTCCAGAAAACTAGGGGGAAGCAGGAGGGAGGGGCACTTGCTCAGAAGTTAGGCTTCCTATGAGCGGAAGACAGAAGCCCTGCACTATGACAAGTCAATGGTAAAACAGAACACAACTGTTTTCAGAACTAAGATTATTTAGATTTTTGTTTTTTATTTGGCATGTGCATGTGTGTATGTGTGTATGTGTGTGTGCCTGCATAGTATGTTTGTCCACCACTGTGTTCATGCAGAGACAAGAGGTCAGCTTTGGTTTCTTCCTTTCTTCCTCAATCTCTATCATTCTCCACCATTTTTTTTTTTAAGACAGGGTCTCTCATTAAACTGAGCTCACATCTTTGGCTAGACTGCTGCCTGTTGGCCCCTGGGATCTGTCTATCTCACCCCCAGCACTGGGGTTAAAGACCAGCTCCTACACCTGACTTTATGTAGACGGATTCCAAATTCAAATTCTGTTTGCTCACCAAGTACTGCTCCCACTGAGAAATCTCCCTGGCTCCTATTTTATTTATACTTCAAGAATAAGTTTTATTGTGTGTATTGCAGGCTCCCAATGTGATGCTCTTGTCAGATGGTAAAATACTCCAGTAGTGATCACGGTAAAGCGGCTCTTATCCACTCACATTTGTGTGCATTGTTGAAACCAACAAAGATTGATTAATTTAACAAAATCTTTAGTTAGGACAGTTTTATGAACTCTAGCCCCACAGTTGTATGTTACAACTTTATACCTGTGCACTCTACACATCCGCTACTGTGTGCCTTTTTACAAACGCACACCTTCGTCTTTCCTCTAGGACTTGTCCAGCCACTACTAACACTGTTTGAGATCCCCTGGTTAACTTCAGTTGCATAGTGGTTTTCTCTGTGTCTAGCTTATTTCATTTAGCGCAATTCTGAGTTCATCCATGTTGCAGCAAATGGCAGGATGGCCCTTTTTTTGGCTTTGTTTGTTTGTTTTTGTTTTGTTTTTCAAGACAGGGTTTCTCTGTGTAGCCCTGAGTATCCTGGAATTAGCTCTGTACATCAGGCTGGCATTGAAGTCACATCCCAAGTGTTGGGATTCAAGGTGTGCGTCACCACTGCCCGCCTGGGATGACCTTCTTTATTGGAACTGAATAATGGCCCTTTTCATACATGTACCATAGTTTGTTTATCTTTACATTTATATCCTCATGCCTGTGGTGGCACTGTTTACAAGGGCCATGGCATGGGAATAAGTCAACTACTGCCTTTGTACTTTTCTCCCCTGCCTCATTCTCTACTGTATTTTCTGACTATCTCCTTAGCTCCGTGTATTAGATTCCTATAGTCGTCATAGGAAATGGAGTAGCTCAAACAGTAGGGGTGTTATCTTCCACAGTTCTGGAGGCTGGAAGTTCCACTTCAAGATGCTGCAGGGTCATGGTCCCTTTGGAACCCGAAGGGAGAGCCTGCTGTGGCTCTGCCAATTGCTGCTGGTTTGCTACGGTTTGCTTGGAGCTCCTTGGATGGCGGCTGCAATCTCTGCCTCTTTCTCATTATTCCCTCCACCTTTCAGAATTCTCTGGAAGTATAAAAGGCAGCTCACCAGATGAGCCAAGAAGCTGGCATCAATCCCATTAGCCCCCTGTATAGAGAAGCTGTGTGATGTTTACAGGTGCAACGATTTCTCTCTTTTTATTTGAAACCTAGGAAATGGAAACCTATCTGTCATTGATCTATGTTTGCTTTGTTCACCTTAAATTTTTTATGCACCCTGCATTTATTTTACAACAATGTCTTTTAGATTGGGGGAAAATACAGGTATGTTCCTGTCAGCAATTCCAAACCAGTAAGTCTTTTGGAAGGCTGAAATGCACGGCATCTTCTAGGTTTTTCAGCAAATGAACCATGACTCTTAAAGTCCCCGGGAGGCTGACAAAGGTAGCAGAGATCCTGCGAGGATGACTATATTCCTAAGCAGAAGAGGGAGGCTCTGCTTACATTCCCCTGTAACCTGACAGTGTTGGGACGGTGACAGGTAACCATGATCCTGAGGAACACAGTCCGTGGGGTCTGGTAACACGGGCTTCCCTCTGAGCATTATGGCTGAGGAGTTCAGTAATATGACCTTGGGGAGGTCATCTGACCCCATCTATTTCAACCTCTAGCTCTGCGTCTGTGAAACTGAGGTAATAATTCTGAAAGTCTACCCAAAAATTAAACAAAATGTGCAGAATATTAGGCATGACAGTAGGCACATACTAAGTGACATTAGGCAGTGGCCTTCTATTATAGCTTCCCAATTCCATCTCTGCTTTGCTGTTATAGCTAATATGAGTGGTTTCCAAGCTATTGAAAAGCGATAAAAGTAGTAACCCCAAAGTAGTGAGAAGTTGTGTTTTACAAAAGAGATCCTGAATTCCATTTGGACCTAGTTCAACAGAATCAGAGAGCTACAGCACCAGATCTGGCTCCTGCCCCAGGCTTTTGTGCACTGCAGTAGAAACTGGAGGACCACTGAACAATGCAGCATAAACTGTACTGACCTGTGACTCCCTCCAGAGAAACCTTGGAACAAAAGCACCACAAAATATCAAACACAGCTCCTTCCCTGTTTCCTTGCTCTCTTTCCTCTCCCTCCTTCTTCCCTAATCCCCTTTTCTCTTTCTGGTACCTTCCAAGAGGGTGGGGATTAGGAATCAATCAGGATGTCAAACTGGAGCTGCAACTTAGTCCCCAACAAAACCATTGGTTGTCCCAAGTGATCAATTGTTGGACTCCTTGGTTAAGTGCCAGAACAGAAGTCTTACAAACAGTATGTGTCCATTGAGAACTGGGTCTGTGCTGATGTCATAGGCTCACATTCAAGTCAAGAGGGTAATATTAGTGCCTAATTCCTAGCGTTGGGAAATTAAAGCTTCCCTTTGGGAGTGGAGGGAAACACCAGCATTTGTGACAACTTGTGTTATAGTCTCCTGAGAGACATTACTAAGATGAAAAGCATATGAATCTGAATTCTAATACAGGGCTTACAAACGTGTGTTCTGACAAGCAAATGAATGTTATTTTATAGTGTAATGGGTAGAACATCAAACAAAAGTTCCCGAGGCTTGGATTTTGACATCAGGCTTCACTGTCTTGTTCTTTTCCTAATTCTAGGTTAGTTTTGCTTTTCTCTAAGATCCTCAGGCAGGAAAAAAAGAATAATTTCTTCCAAACCAATGTATCAATATGAAGATTTAATCTCATCAATATTCCATAAATATACAGAATATAATGTACACATATATTATGTAGAAAAATCATTTCCTTGGTTAGAATTTATTCTTAAAACAGTATTAGAAGTTTAGTTTAAAAACTAATATTTGATGAAAAACAGGATTGGTATATGAGCTTTGTAACATTTTTGAAAATCAAGTATTTACTATTTCAATTTGTTAAAAAATGGCATTGAAACAATAATAAGCGTCGTTTTGCAGGTCGGGGGAAGCAGGCTCTGTGATTCCCTAGTATTTCCATCCCTGAAGCATCCTAGTAGAATTACCTCTCCAGGACAGTGAGCAGGGTTATGGAGGGACTGGGATATCACTTCACGATGAGGGTATATGGTGAGGGTGAGAAGACCCTAAAGACGGAACTGAATTGTAGTTAATCAACAGAGAGTTTGTTCCAAGTGGGCTTGGCATGGTCACATGGTCTCTATGTAGAGATTTGAGCATCAGAGGTGGGAGGAGTCAGAGGCTCTCTCACCGAGGCATCTAAGTCCTGCAGTTTCCAGTAAATGAATTAAAAGAGGCTCCCGAATCTCAGAGGAGACCCAGTCTACGACAGCATCAGCAGAGATGCACGTACCTTGTGCCCGAATCCCTGACCCTTGAATAATGTATTGTTTTAAGTGATACTGTGTTATACATTAATAAAAAGTTAATGTCGTATCTTGACTTGGTTAGAAGAGATGTATGATGTGTGATTTGTTATCTATAGCTATAAAGTAATTTGTTATCAACAAACATAATTAATGGCTAAAACCTAAGTGAATGTATTCTCTTATAATTCTGGAGGTTAGAAGTTCAAAACCAGCCTTTCTAACTCAGCGTTAGACTGTCAGCAGGGATACTTCCTTCTGAATGCTCAGAGGGGAGGGGGAGGTTCTTGCCTCCTTGGGCTCCTTGTGTTCCATGGCTTCATCAGCCTTTAATGACTATCACTCCAATCTCCACTTCCATCACTCCACTGATTATGTCAAGACAATAGATAGTCTAGGCTACTCTTCCCATCTCAAGGGCTCTAAATCATGTTTGAATTCCCTTTGGAGTCTAAGGTGACATTCAAAAATTGCAAATATTAAACATGGACATAGTTAGGGGAATATTATTCATACTGTCAAAACCTTTCCTCTAGTTCTTAAAACTTCATACCCATGTTATATTTGGAATATGCCAAACTTGAGGTACCCCAAGTCTAATCCATTTTCACAGATGATTGATGCTGGGATGACTAGGTATTTGCTGTGGTTTGAGTATGGACAGTGCTCCCCTAAGGTCCGTGTGCTAATGGCTTGTTTCTCGCAAGGCCCTATTGGAAATGCTGTGCATCTTTAGGAAGTGGGATCTTAAGGGAGATCCTTAGATCACTGGTGAGTGCTTTAAAAGGAACTGTGGGATCCAAAGTGGGTTCCTGTTGGTGTCTTTGTTTTTCTTTCTTTCTTTTTTCCTCCCTGGATTAAGATGTGAGTAGTTTGTTCCTTATTATACAGCACTTTTTTTTTTTTAACCAGGAGCTGAAAGCAATGGATCCAAACTCAGACTTGCACACTATACCCAAGAGATGCCCTATCATACAACAAAAGTATATGCTCAACTATGTTCATAGCAGCATTGTTTGTAATAGCCAGAACCTGGAAACAACTGAGATGCCCTTCAATGGAAGAATGGATGAAGAAAGTATGGAATATATACATATTAGAGTACTACTCAGCAGTAAAAAAACAATGACTTCTTGAATTTTGCATGCAAATGGACAGAAATAGAAAACACTGTCCTGAGTGAGGTAAGCCAGACCCAAAAAGAGGAACATGGGATGTACTCACTCATATTTGGTTTCTAGCCATAAATAAAGGACATTGAGCCTATAATTCGTGATCCTAGAGAAGCTAAATAAGAAGGTGAACCCAAAGAAAAACATATAGACATCCTCCTGGATATTAACCTTCATCAGGCGATGAAAGGAGACAGAGACAGAGACCCACATTGGAGCACCAAACTACAACCCCAAGGTCCAAACCAGGAGCAGAAGGAGAGAGAGCACGAGCAAGGAACTCAGGGCCATGAGGGGTGCACCCACATACTGAGACAATGGGAATGTTCTTTCGGGAACTCACCAAGGCCAGCTGGACTGGGTCTGAAAAAGCATGGGATAATACCAGACTCACTGAACATAGTGGTCAATGAGGACTGCTGAGAAGTCAAGAACAATGGCACTGGGTTTTGATTCTACTGCACATACTGGCTTTGTGGGAGCCTAGGCTTTTTGATGTTCACCTTAATAGACCTGGAAGGAGGTGGGAGGTCCTTGGACTCCCCACAGGGCAGGGAACCCTGACTGCTCTTAGGGCTGATGAGAGAGGGGGAGTTGCTTGGGGGACGGGGAGGGATATGGGAGGCGGTGGCGGGGAAGAGACAGAAATCTTTAATAAATTAATTAATTAATTAAAAAACTGAGATAAATGAACCTTGTTCTAAGTTAACTGCTGCAGGCATTCATTGTAGCAATGCATCTCTGTCTAAGAAGTAGTGATACAGGTAAACTCTGAACCCTCCATCCCCTATAATAATGGAACTCTATCCAATTCCCAGTGTGACTGCTTAAAGCATTGGTTAGTAAGCATATTGGCTCAGATACATATTTGTCAGATGCCCTGGTATTGTCTCTCTACTGTTCTTAGAAAACAAATGTGAGGTCAAGCAGTCTTGTTCTGGATGTCTGTTCTAACTCCTTGGAGAGTTGCTGAGAATCGTTATTACCTGGTTCTAAGAGCCTATTCTTAGACCTTCTCAATGTCCTTTAAGCATCAGGTCTTTATGAATTGATGTCTCTGGACGGCTTTGCCTCTTTGTTGTTCTTTATGCAGTACTGGATTCTTTAGCAGCAGGAGGAGTGTTGTGTAAAGTCAAAGATCACTGCGTGTCTAACCTGATACTCTGTCTGTGGTTTGCTTGTTTTATTTATGAACAAACAAATAGTCAACGGTTGCTCCCTGTAGCAAACTGTGATAAGACAAGGCTGGGTTTGTTCTCATTGTGAGAGTGAGATGCGTATGGAGTCATTACCATTGGTCAGAGTCCTGTTGCATTTCAAAAGGCTAATTCAAGAGACTTACAGAGGCTTGGATACTTGTCTAGGGCAGGCTTTTCAATGTGAGGCTTGGTTGGAATGGTAAGAGCCAAACTGTAATTGCTCAGGATTAGTGGATGCACCAAAGCAAGACTGAGAGTCAAGGGTTTGGAGAATCTTGGAGAGCAAACAATTATTTTAGTTGCTCAATTCTGTCTATGAAGAATTGGACAGTTAAATGGCAATTTAAATGGATTTCATAAAAAGCTTCCAAAATAAACAATAAAGCTATTTGCAACCTTTGTCTTCCTGAAGAATATTTTTCCTGAATAAGTGGGGTCAAGTTGATGAAGACAGTGGCATAGTAAAGTTACTGTAACATTGGTTGGAACTGTAGATGCCGACGGCTTGGTTATCACAACAAATACTTTTAAAGCACATACCCAGGAGTGGTGAGAATTTAATGATGAGCAGAAGGGATATGGAGATGAAAGTCCACTACAGGAATAGCTTCAGTTACATACAAAAGTAGAGGTTACTCTGATAAATATGAACGGTGAGGGGTTGAAAGACTGACAACTAGCCTGATTATACCACAATGCAGTGGGCAGAGCCTCAGTCAATAATCCAGAGATGCAGACTTCCACTGACTTGCTCTTTGCGCAATCCTAGGTAATTCTGCTTTTCTCTAAGATACTTTATTCATAAGTATGCTTTTAACATAGCATACCCAAGACCTCAAGGTTAAGGCAGGAGCCCTGTAAAAAAAATAAAATTAGTAAATAAATAGAAAAACAAAGAAGAAAAGAATTTACAAAGCATACTCCAATTCTTACAAATATAAAAACATCTACCAAAGTGAGTCAGTCATGTTACCTAGGATGCATAAAAATCTGAAAACTCTGTGCTGCGGGAAGGAGGGCGGCATGAGTTACCTGGGATACCAGTGACCTTTTATTCCTTTATCGTTGTTTTTAATTATGCAAGTATTGGCATCAGGACCATTTTTAAACTGTGCTTGTGTACGTTTCAGTTTTCATGTTTACATTTTCACAGCAAAAATATGGATGACACAGCCAGTGTAATATGCTATCATCTGATGAGTGCTGTGACAGAAAGCTAAAAGAACGGTAGCAATCGCTGCAGCATTTTATGGCAGATTGAAAGTCAATGTGGAAGGCAAAAATGTGCTTTTGGTCAAAATTTCTTAAAACACAGTAAAGTGATATGTTATAATGTTACAAGCATCTCTTAGTAAATCCAGCAAAAAGCATAGAATTATGTTTTCATAATTTTAAAACATGATATTCATCAGGAAAGAGGTGATAATAACCTTGGTGAGGATAAATATTATTGAAACCAAAGAAATGTCAGTGACAATTAAGAAATAGGGGAGAGAGAAAAAAATTATCCTGAGTGAGGTACCTTAGACTCCCAAAGAATAATATAGTTTGTATTCTCTTATATGTGGATGTTAGCTTTTAAGTCTTCAATGGTCACTTTATAATCCATATAATCACAGAAGTTAGATACAGAGTAAGGAAACAAGGCAGGGAAAATAGTATATATAGTTATAGAGAGTTAGGAGGTTGCAAATGGGGGTTTCTCTGCCTTGCCCCATCCCATAATCACTTTTAAATAATCACACAGAGGCTTAGTATTAATTACAAAAATGCTTGGCCTAACGGCTCAGGCTTATCACTAACGAACTCTTACTTTTAAATTAACCCGTTTCTATTAATCTAAGTTTTGCCACATGTCTCATGGCTTTACCTGTGCTCTAATACATCTATTCCTCTAGATGCTGGCTGGCATCCTCCATGATTCCACCCCTCTTCATCTGACTCCTCAGTATGATTGTTCCATCTGACCTTATCCTGCCTTGCCACAGGCCAAACAACTTTTATTGTTAACCGATGGGAGCAATGCATATTCACAGCATGTAGAAAGATCATACCACAGCAGGGGGGCAACTGGAACAAGAGGGTTAAATGGAGGAGGGAGGGGAAGAGAGGGTAAGGGAGAAAATATGGGGAGGGATAACTAATATTAAAGGGTCACTTGAGGGATCATATGAAAACCAACTATAGTAGAAGGTTCTTAAAATATATACATATGTGAAAGAAATATAAATAATGGAGTCACCAAATAATGGAGGCAACAATATCCCAAATGTTATCCTTCACCACCAAACTAGACCTCCAGTACCACACATGGGTTACATCTAATCAAGTTATTGACCAAGGGGGCTCCATGGAAATTCTCACACAACCTAAGGCTACTGTTAATGTTATTGGTTGCTCTCCACAAACTGATAGTAAGGTCCTATTGCTGAGGGCAACACCTACACAACTCACTAAACACAGAGAAGTCAGGTTGACTCCTACCTAGAGCCCTTCCCCTTACTGACTAATATTCATGGTATGGAAGTTACTATGCACACTACCAGAAGAAAAAGGTAAACACCAACCTAGCTACAAACCCTTCCATCTACAGTGGTATCCTGACTGAATGATGCACTGGTACAATCGTGGCACAAAGCTTATGGGAGTAACCAACCACTGTTGAACTAGGAATGACCCACTCCATCTGATGAAACCCATGTCTGACACTGTTCTCTGTTGGCCAAGAAATCTGAGACTAGACAGGCCATGGACCTAGGAGAAAGCCAAATGACACCTGAGTACATTTCAGATACCCATAGATCAGTGTCTTATTCAGCCATCATTAGAGATTCTTCCTTCTGCAGTAAATGGTAACTAATAGACCCACAACTGGACAGTATGCAGAAAGTGAGAGACCTTGGAACACTCAGTTCTAAATGGGATGTTTCCATCAAATCCTTCCTCTTAAAGGCCTGGGAAGCTATGCAGAAGAGAAGGTGGAAAGATTGTAAAATCCAGAGAGAGTAGCAGCATATACAGGGCCTACACAGGTCCAAGCCAGATGGAGTCCCAGTGCTAAGAGAGTTAAGTGAGCATGAAATCCTACCCCTAACCAAGATGCTATTTCAACTGACAACCACTTATAAAGAAAAGATGAGTTTTCTTCATTGGAGTCACACTGGGTATATAAACTACAAGCCCCATGCCCAGCAGTAGTTGGCTAGCATGAAATGAACTCAAAGGTATTTTTGGAGATTTTTTTTTTACTTACATTGCTCTGTTTTGGCCGCCCCTTCTTGTCTTTTACTTGTACATTATGGTGTCAGATCTTATGTGTGAGTGTTGCGGCTTTTCTTTTTCTTTACATTTTGTTTGCTTATTTGATTTGTCTGGTTTTGTTTGTTTGTTTAAGAGAATAAGAAAGAGGGGATGGAGTTGGATGGATGGGATGTAGGGAAGAAATAGGAGGAGATGAGGGAGTGGAAATCATCCTCAGATATTTTGTATAAAAAGAAATGGGTGCACCTGGAAGTATGCCCAATGCAGCTATATATTTCTCAGAAAATATCTTTATGTAACACAGTGCAATGAAAATATATATATATATATATATATATATATATATATATATATATATATATACTCATACCAATGAACACCATCTTTAAAGAAAACCATGTGTTCATTAGGAAGAAAAAATAAATAGCCCCAAACAGAATTAAACAGAAAAAAGAGAATTTCATCAACCAATTTGGTAGTTACTTGGAAACACAATACTCTCTACTCTACACACGGCCTATATTTATGTTAGATGCTAAAATCCCCCTCTCTAGCTACAGTTTAATTACCACAATCATGAAACTGAACTTTGCTGTACTATTTTCCCATCCTGAATCTATATTCACATTTCATCAGTTATCCCAAATAGAAGCCGTTCTGTGTGTTTTTGAGGAGCCATCCAGATTGTGCTTTTTGCTTATGGTCATGCCTCACTGGTGTTTTCCATCTGGGAGACTCCTGAGATGTTGTACCCCTTGGTCTTGACACTTCAGAACAGTACAGGGTGGTCAGGTTGGGTGTATCTACTTCCTCATGGGTAGACAGAGTGTATGCTTTTCAGCTGGTACTTCAGATGTGCCAGCCTGTCCACATCTGTGAGTTGAAGTGGAGACTCTTGTTGATGTGTTTGGTCTGCTCCATGCCAACATGTCTTCCTTGAGCACATCCCACCTACCAGATCAGCTGCTTTCACCTGAAATATCCTCAATAACCAAAAAGAAAACTGAAGCATAAAATCCATATTACCTAATCAGAGGCAAGTCCTCAAGATGTTGTAGATTTTTAACAGCCCTGACTTGATGGTGATGCAGAAGCTTGTGGGGGTGGTGACGGTGAGTCAAGTCATTATAGCAGAGGTAATGGGCCTCTGACTTTGTGCCAATACAATAATGTCTTTTGCTAGAGGAATTAGATGACTAACTTCCTGATTTGGGCAGCGTCTTGGATTAAAATGAGTCAATTTAAATGATTATGTTAGCTGGATTTAGAGTTCTTAAGATACTTTCAAATTAGAAGACTATCCAACATAGGCACAAATCGGCACCATCTAGGAGAAACACAGAATCCAGCCACATGCCCCAGAAGTTTCTCCTTCAGCCACACAGTGTTTACCTTAAGGAGAAAGAGGAAAATGGAGGAAAAGGAAATGTGATGTAAGGACATCTTTATGAATTTTCATCTTTAAAAGGTCATCTGTCAATGAATATCTTTGCTGAGTTAATGTCTGGCTTCAAAGAACTCTTTGAGAACCATCTGAGATCAACAGTATCTACCTATCACTGTAATCAAGAGCTCCAAATCTCCAGCAGCTGAGGCAGCACCTCTTAGAATCTTCAGGTCTAACTAATGGAAATATGAAACAACAAATTAAATTTAAGTTCACATAAATGAAAAAATACTTTTCAAGAATAAATATGTCTCAGATTCTAGGTGAGGAATTGACCTATCCTACTCAGGAAAAACTATCCCATCTTGCTTTTCTCCCCTACTCTACCCCCGCCTGACTACTCTGGAGAGTTCTCAAGTATTTCTGTAGCCATCCTAGAAAATCCTTTCTAGAGTTCTAACTTTAAAAAAATTCTAGTTTTGGGGTGTTCACGCTTGTAGAATATACAATTTTACTTTGCTGGAGAGGAGTTTTCATTATAATGTAATTATAATTACATTATAATGTAAACCACCAAGATTGCTCAGGAGCAAGAGAAGAAAATAATTAATTTTTAAAAATCAGACATTAACTAGCAGCTACCAAAGACTAAGAAATCCCACAATTTTTATTGTCCCAAGTGTAGTGCCCCATTGTAACTAACCCATTGCCACTACTGTTTTATAGGAAGATCCCAGTACTCCCAGAAACCAACTTTGTATTTAGAATATTATTTAATAGTTTTATCCTTTTAAAGAAGTAATAATAGAATTAATAACAACCAAACACCATCAAATAAATAAAGCAATGATGACATATTTGAGAGATTTAAAAACCAGTAAATATAAGATGACAATGTTTGGTTGTTTCATAAAAAGGAAAACCTTCCTTGTGTGAGGAAAACCCATCTAGAACAAATTGTTCTTGAGACTTCCAAACCACAGTTTTCCTGCGGTTACTTTTAGGGTTGGTATGTTTCAGGTGAGCGTGCTGAGTTGAAATTATACGGATAGTTTTCTTAATGTCTTGTTTTCCTTGGCCCATGGAGACCCAGTTCTCTCCAAACAATTAGACTTTGAGGTCATAGTTTCAAGTGACTCAAGTCATGCCTGTTGCTTTGAGTAAGAGTTGAACAAGCTTTTAGAAGCCCTAGGATTCATAAACATCTGTTGAGCCACTTTGCTAGGGGTAAGGAGAGAGTGTCGGATATTTCATGTAAAGAGTATGTCTTTAAAAGACAGTGGTTTCTAGGGGTCCTTTTAACCCTCAACCCTTCCCCGTACTGAAGGGTGTACCCATGTTCTGTACATTTCTATGCTTCCATTTTGCAGAGAAAGATAAATATGTCCCAAAGCTGGGCTATGCAGATGGACCGAACTCTCTTAAAGCAGGTCTTTAAAACGTGGAATATGGATAAAGACACAGAGTGAGACAGTCAAGTGTCAAAAGAAATCTGTCGGCTTTTTAGCAGTTGAATAATTCAGAAGACTCATGGTACGCCAACTTCTTAATTTCCTGCTCCCCTTTCTAATTCTTTCCTATTCATCCTGTGATCTTTCTTTCCTCTCCTCAAAGCTTTTTGCTGCAGAGATGCCCTGGGAAGCAGGTGGCCTTCCTTCTATGACAGCATCTGCTGTTCCAAACGAGGGGAGAGAGATCTAAAGGCTGGGGAAGTGACGTCTGTACCCCCACAAATGCCTTTTAGAAAGACAACCCCAGTTTTTAGTTATTTTTGTTGTTGAATTGATTGGAACACCTTATTGTTCACAATAAAACAAATTGTCTAGAGGCAATAATCTTACTACTTTTCTATTTCTGATACCCGAGGTTGTTTTTTTCCAGCCCCACCTCTTTCTTCTTCTTCCTTTTTTTGCTCAGGTCTCTTCCCTAGGATTTACAAATGGTGTGGGTGGCTGCAAATACTTGAAGGTTTTTCTTATGCCATTTGTCAATAATATCCCCACACTGAATCCAGCCTTTGTAGTTGTAATTGTTAGTGACGTTTCAAGGCACAATGGTGATTTTTGTTTTTGTTTTGTTTTGTTTTTCTTCATTCTTTCAGCCTGAAGGGAAAAAGAATTCCCAGGAGAACTTCTGGCTGCTTATTATCACACCAAAACCAGGAACCAGAAAGCATAAACTGGAAGGCTGGACATTCAAAGAAAAAAAAAAAAAAAGAAAGACTCCATCTTGAATGGATAGTGAGGTATAGCATCTAGAACAAGATTCTTGTGGATCTGAATTCAAGCCACAGTTCTGCTGTGTACTAAGTTTTACATTTTAGATTTTGCATTTTAGATTTTTGCCTGCATGTAGGTATGATGGGTAATGTCACCTGTCTTACAAGTAGCAAGGAGAGTTGAGACCTCAGTCTCCTCGGGTGGATGTATTAATGCCCACACCACAGGGCTGTAGGAGGGACTTAGTGAAAGCACCTTACAGCACTTGTCTTGCAGGATTTAAGTGTCAGCTCCCAGTGGGGAACACCTGCCATTTCCCCATCTCTCTGCCAAGCCCACATAAGCCCAGGTAAATACCCATGTTCTCTTCTATGACAGTGAAGCCCAGATTCTTATTGTGTCCCCTGCCATTTACAAGGAAGACCTGGGCGAGACGGGAGCCTGTCCCAGCCTGTCATTCTTGCAGTGAACTTGGACTTGTGAATGATATCCTTTGTCTCAGTCTGGAGACCCCTGCAGGCAGAACAAGATTCAAGCCCGCTCTTTGAAGGCCTTGTAGAGAAAGGAAGTCTGGACTCATTTTGGCAGAAGGCATTTCCGTTTTGAATCTCTGCCATTTTGTCCCATTTTCTGGTTTATTCCAAAGCTATGGAATGTGATTGTACACTCCTGGGATGCCCTAAGGACCTTGATATAACCATTCCTGCTTTCTGAAGCTACAAATGGCCTCATTCTGCCTTGCCATCAACAAATGTTGTTTGTCAACATTGTTTCTCCCTTCTTGTTTCCCTGATCTGTCTTTCCTCCCCTAGGCAGGGATTTTCCTGCCCCAGACTGGCTGGCTGGCTATGTAATAGTAACTGTGGTGGAATCCCATATCTTCATGAGCACAAATTCAATGATTCTTGAATAAAGTTCTAAAGAGGATCAGCTTAGTACAACCTAAGTTTAGAAACTTTCTTCACTCCCTAATTCCTCATAAATCTGTTTGAAATCAATCCCCGGGCTCTAGAGGTAATTAATTTACTTTCTGTTTGTGCCAATTTAAACTTTTGTTCATTTTACATAAGTAGAATATCGTAGTACACATAGTCTTGTGGTTCTGGCATCTTTCACTTAAACTGCTTTGAGCTCATTCCCATCTCAGCATACACTGGTGTTTTTCCTTCTTTCTCAGGTTAGAAAGTATTCTGCTATCCTTGTGGTCCCCTTGACCTCTCTGGTTCCTATACCTCTGACTCATATAATTCTTCCTTCCCCATTCTGCGGGGTTCCCCAAGCTCTACCTACTGTTTGGCTGTGGGTCTCTGCATCTGCTCCCATCAGTTGCTGAATGAAGCCTCTGGTGACGACTGAACTAGGCACCAATGTGTGAGTATAGCAGAATATCACTAGAAATCATGGCATTGAATTTTTCCCCCAGTCCTGTTTGGTTCTATCCTAGGTCTTTGGGCCATCCAGGCTCTCGAGTTTCCAGTCATTCAGGTAGTATCAGGTGTGGGCTCCCTCTTGTGGTGTGGACCTCAAGTTGGACCAGTCAGTGGTTGGCCACACCCACAAGTTCTGCACCACCATTAATTACCCTAGAATATCTTGCAGGCAGGACAAATTGTAGGTCACAGATTGTGGCTGGCTGGATGTCCCAGTCCCACCTCTGGAGACCTTGCCTGGTTAAAGAAGATGGTGGATTAAGGTTCTGTATTCCATATTACTAGGAGTCTTTTGTAGGGTCATCCTCGAAGATTCCAGCGAGTTTGCACTGCACTAGGTTTCTGCATTGCCTCCCCTCCCAAAATGCTCCCAAATCCCAGTCACTCTCCTGGTACTTTCTCCTTCTACCCTCTCACCTGACACCTGCTGTGTATATGCTACGGTTTTATTGCTCGGTGTTCTTGTGCGAGTGCTAACAGTGGAAGTGGAGGATGTCTATGACTCTGTTGCCTGCTCTTGGAACCCTTTTCCTCTTACTAGGTTGCCTTGTCCAGTCTTGATAGGAGAGTTTGTGCATAGACTTAATGTAACTTGTTTTTCTGTGTTAGGTTGATATCCCTGGGAGGCCTGTTCTTTCCTAAAGAGAAACAGGAAAGGAGTGGATCTGGGGGACAGGGAAAGAGGGGAGGCCTGGGAAGAGTGGGGAGAGGGAAAATTGAGGTTATACTATATGAGAGAGGAATTACAAGAAAGTATTCTACCGTAGTGTGTACCATACTTCATGTGTGCATTCATCAGCCATAAGGAACTTACATCATTCCCAGCTTGAGTTATTAATGCTTCTGTGAACATTATACTCAAGTCTTCACTAAGTGGGCCCTTTGCTAAAATCCCTGTGTAACTGTTTTTAAAAAATTGCTAAGTCCCTTTGCAAAATGCATGGGTCAGCTTGCATTTCTGTGAACAATGATGAGGGTGCAGTTTCTGCACATACTCCACATGCTTTTCTCTTTTAATTATTTAATTAATTAAATAATTTGAGCTTTTGGTAGTGATAACTCCATGTGGGTTATCATGTGATGATATTCAGCAGTTTAAAATCTACTTGTTAGGTATTCCTATGACACTTTGCTTTTTTTTAATTGGGCTGTATTATTATTCATGAAAATTTACTTCTTTTATATTCTGGATGTAATTATTACCCAACAAATGATTAGCAAGTATTTTTACCTGTTCTAAAGCTTTTCTTTCTTTCTTTCTATCTTTCTTTCTTTCTTTCTTTCTTTCTTCCTTCCTTCCTTCCTTCCTTCCTTCCTTCCTTTCTTTCTTTTTTTCTTTCTTTGTTGTTTTACAAATGTTGATTGTGTTTTCTCATAATTCTTTTTACTTTGGTAATGTCTGTAGTAAAGTTCCACTCTTATTTTACTTATCTCTCCAGTCCCCTTTTCTTAGTCAATTTAGCTAAATTTGGTCTTTTTGAAGACCATCTTCATATTCCACCATTTTTCTGCTTTTCATTTTTTGCATTTCCACTATGGTACTCACTCTGTCCTACTTCACAATCTTTAGGTTTAGTTTGCCTTTTTCTAATTTTTAGATTGGATTTTTGGTTTGATAGCTTTTTCTCCTTCATTTATTTTTTTTTAATCTCAGGCATTAATAGCAAGCGTAACATACTCAGAAATTTCAGAGAGTAAGATATAGGTATCATTAGGACTTTATTATCCAGCCTACCAAATACTCTTGACTATCAGCCTACTGTGCATTCTTTGCTTAGATACTGTCTACAGTTAGCAAATCATATTTCTATGATAAGACAAAGACAACATTGATGCATGATGTGGGATTTCCCTCTGTATGCTGTGAATATCATTGGTTAATTAATTGGGCCTAGAGCAGAGCTATAGGGGAACAGAAGGTGGGGAAAACTAAAAGGAATGCTGGGAGAAAGAAGGACAGAGTCAAAGATAAGCCTTGTAGCCCAGCCAGAGACAGATGCTGGAACTTTAGCAGGTAAGCCACTGCCATGTGGCGATACACAGATTAATAGAAATGGGTTAAATTAATATGTAATAGCCAATAAGAAGCTAGAACTAATGGGCCAAGCAGTGATTTAACCAATACAGTTTCTATGTGATTATTTCGGGGATAAGTGGCTAGGAACCAACAAGTGGCCTCCTTCTACAGATACATAAATATAAATAAGGCTGTACAACTACAATAACATCTATAAAATATTAATATCAAAAGACTCTTGGGTTGACCAGATGGCTTAGTGGGATAAAGGCACTTTTACCTTTATGACCTGAGTTCTGTACCTGAAATCCACATGGTAGAAGGTGAGAACCTACTTCTACAAGTTGTCTTCTGACCTGCATATACATTCTATAGTATGTCTACCTACATACCTATACACAAATATAAACAAATAAATGTAAGATTCGGTTTAAAAATAGTACCTTGAAGCATTCTAAATCTTTCAGAATAATGAATAATTTTCTATTAATATAAAGGGGCCTTCAACTTATAGAATTCTGAAAAGTAGGCCAGAAAACTACATTTAATTTACTTATTATATTAAAAGCACTTAATGTTACTTGCTATGAGGTTTCTCAAAATGGGCAGGACTTCTTTATTAGCTGTAGAGAATCTGACTCTTCCAAATATTTCTATTTATTTGGGTGATTTATATGGGGCATGTAAGTACATAAGTTTTGACCATACTTACTACACTTAGAGCCTCTTAATATGAGATTTCAAGGTACAATTTTTATTTGGCCCTTAATCCAACATATGGGTATGCTATGCAAAACATGTTTCAGGGTATAAAAGGTTTATAACTTAGGTATTATGTTTTCCACTGAGGTCTTTTGCAACTGAATTAGGAAAAAAATTAGTTCATCTTCATTTGTGATGTCACAAAGCTTGAACGCACTTGATCTGACTTCTGTCCAATTAAGGTTAATCACTTTGTGTGCCAAAGTTAACCCATAACCATAAACCTACAAGAAAAGTTATGACTGAAAGAAAGAAGGTCACATGTTAACTGCCTTCTTTCCATCATTTAGAAATCTCTAGCAGTAAGCCAGGATGTTTCTGATGCTTCTTTGTCAGATTTTAGGTTTTGTCAGCAGAGTTAAGGACTTTTGAATAATGGACACAAAATCCAAACAGAAAATAACATGGGGATTGTTTTGATAATCTACTGAAGTGCAGTCAGATGGTGGGTTTTTTCGTCTTGTTTCTGAAAATCACAATTCATAGAACCTGGGGGGGAGTGAACATCTTGGAATCTCCTTCTCATCATAAAATGAAGCCGATACCCACTCATACAGTTTTAAGAGCTTCTGGCATACTAATGGCGTACTATTGGTGTACTACTGGCATACCAATGGCGTACTACTGGCATAAAAACTGCAGCATATTGAACAAAGGAAATGCATAGCCACCACCCTCAAATAGAAAGCCTTTCCAACCTTGAATACTAATTACACAGTGGCAAACGTGTGGATGGACAGTAACAAGAATGGATGCATTTCTTTGTGGGAAGAAAACAATCCAGTCAAAAGTGCCATAGATTTCCACTGATGGAGCTGCAGTGCTGAGAGAACAAATGTAGATCTCCGTGTTGGGAAGTGAATCATCTTTCTGCTTCTGACCCACATCACTGACTCTCCCCAGGTGTCTCAAAAGGATCTAGCATGTTGTTAGGAAGGTTTCCATAGGCACAATGGATTTAGTTCTTACCAGAGGAAGCAGCTGAAGACACAGTTCCTTGGCTGGTCAGATGTGTAACTTTACCCCCGTGAACTAAAACACTGAGGCACATTGAAGCGGCAGAAGTTGGTCAGTAATATTTAGGGAAAATTAATAATTGTAAATGTAACAAATATTGCACACTCAGATTTAATCTTTAAAAATGGTAGCGTAACTCTTTGGACTGGAGAGTGGGGGAAAGGGGATAGGGAAGGAGGAGGGGGAGGGGGAAAGAAAATGGGAGGGGGAGGTGGAAATTTTTAAGTAAAAATAAAAAAAATAAAAATAAAAAATGGTAGCATAAGTAATCTAGGAGGAAATTCACTGAAAATATGACCTCTGACCAAATATTTGTCTCATACACACACACATACATATATACACACACACCACACAACCTTTTGTATATCAACTAAGTGAGTACAAATACACTTGCACTGTAAATATTGGACTTTCAACCTCCACTATAGTGAAATAAAGATAGTATATGTGTCTTTTGAGTTAAGGGAAAGGGCTCTATTAAAATAATTTTAAATTATTTGGATAATGCAGATTTTTAAAAATTGTCTAGAGAAAGGAAGAACGGGAAGGAGACAGTTCCTCTGCTCATGAGTATCATTGAACACATGGAGTATATACATCACTTTCCTTACACTCCATTGCTAGAAAGTCAAATTGCCACCTCCTCTCTGTCTCTCTCTGTCTCTGTCTCTGTCTGTCTGTCTCTCTGTGTGTGTGTGTATATGTCTAGAAATTGAACACATAGCCATGTATACCCTAGGCAAGTACTCTACCACTGACAAGTAAGTACCTCCAGTCCTACACTTAAATCTTGATGACACTCAATCAATTTGGCTACAAAGATCAAAGCCAAATTAAGTTGGTTGAGATCAAGTCATATACCCCAACTTTGAATGCCTATATCCAAAGAAAGATTTCCACTAAAATATTCAATAGGCTCTTTTCATAAAGTTGGAAGGGTTGGGTGACTAATCCAAACTTTCTCATCATTCATGGAAAAGAAGAGAAGTTTGTGTGGTAGACTGTATTTTGCAGATGGGCACAGTATCTCTTATTCCACATTCTCAACTATAATTAATATACTTTCATTCTCTTTGGATTCCAGCGACAAGCTTATTAATTTGCCCATCAAACCATTTTCCTATCCAGGTATCATTTATATATGAATGTGTATATTGAGTTTTCATTTGGATTTTTTTTTTGAAAAGTAGAGGTTAGTATAAAAGCCAGGATCTTGGGTAAATGTATAGCAATTTAAATTTCACAATTTCCTGTATCTTAAATACTATTACCATTTTACAAATCATCAGTGAAAGAGAACACAATTGATTCTTGTTGCGATTTAGACGCTAAATCTTAACTTCTAAACCTTTAAATACATCTGTTATTTCTGCCACATCAGAGTATGTATCCACTATATACTACATACGTTGCAAATATGAGCTATGAACCTGGGACGACCAGATTTAAATTCTGGCCCTGGCCATTAAATGTTTGATCAAGTACAAATCATTTTCTCCTCTGTGCTTTAGTTTTCTTATCTGTAAATTATGAATAATAGTAGCACATGCACTGGATAGTTGTTACTTAAATTATATTAAATTAATATTTGTAAAATGCTTAGAATCAGTGCTTGGCAAATAGTTAAACACCACATTAATAATTACAGTTAGATAATAGACTAAAATAATACATTTCAATCTCTCCCTTGTATTTTTCCCTTCAATTTTTGTATGTGTTTATGTGTGTGTGTGTGTTTTACATGTGTGTGCATTCATGTGTGCTTGCAGAAGCCAGAGAAGGACATTGGAAGTCCTGGTCTATTGCTCTCCACCTTATTCTTTCGAGGGAGAGTATCTCACGGAACCTAGAGCTAGACTAGTGATGAGAAAGCCCCAGGGAGCATCCTTTCTGGTCTCTACTATGCCCTGGCGTATTATGGTTACTGGCGTGTACACAACCATGCTCAACTGTTTTATGTAGGTTCTGGGGTTTTGCACAACAAGCATTCTTACCTGCTGAAGCAGGCCCCAAGTCCCCTTTTCCTTCAATTAGACCTAAATGTTGTGTATCATCTAAAGGAAAGTTTGTAAAATAGCATCTCTGTTACTCACCTGTCTTTCCTGAAAGCTCTCGATGTGCAGAACACAAATAACTAGTTTATTTGGTGATGATAAAACTTTGACACAGCAAGGAGATATGTAGGTGGTTGCAAAACATACCTAGTTTCTTTAAGTTTCCTGAATATCTATATCTATAACCTTCTTGCCCCTCACATATCTCCTTTCTTGCTTCATGTGTTCATAACTGATAAAAGATGCTATTTTTTTTACACTGCAATTTAAAATGTAGCACCATTGAACGATATGACACAAATTCACCAAAGTCATTCAAGGCAGTCATTTTCAGGATTACTTGCTGGATTTTTATGATTGGGTCATTATTAATTAGTGAAGCTGGGCATGGGGACATATATCTTTAATCTCAGCCCTCCAGAAGCAGAGATAGGCAGATCCCTGAGCGTTTAGAGCCAACAGGGTCTCCATACTGAGTTTCAGGATGGCCAGAGGTACATAGAGAGACCCTGTTGTGTGATATTTTATTTGTGTTCTGACACATAAAGCTTGCCTGGAGATCAGCAGGTGGAGCTAGCCACTAGTTAACCATGGAAACTAGGCACTGGTGGCTCACACCTTTAATCCCAGCACTCAGGAGGTAGAGACAGGAAGTGATAAGATGGGGTTCAGACAGGATCTAAGCCCTTTCAGTGGGAGGATCCAGAGAGGTGAGAGATCATTGGTACCTGCTCCTCTGTTTCTCTGATCTTTCCGGTTATTACCCTGATATCTGACTCCACGTTTTTATGGATAAGATTAATTAGATTTATGCTTCAAGACCCTTTCTTAAAATAAGAAAAATTTTAAAAAATAAGTTAATGCAATTGTGAAGAATATGGAGACAATGTTAATGAGTGTCTGGCTGCCATATGGACTATATCCGTTAAAAATATCTATTTATAAATGTAGTTTAACACTCAGTTCTGTTTTGTAATCATGACGGAATTTTATCTCTCTTATGCAGTGCTGGTCACCTAGTTTGTGCTTTCAATTAGAGGTTTCAGCTCAGTCCCTTGGCTAATGTCCTTCCAGGAGCTGTTTCTGCTCTCTTAAGGTCAGCAGTAAGTTGGGGGCCGTCTAAGGGCAACAGAAGGCTCAGAGAGTAGAGATTCTACAGTACATGTAAGTCAGAAAGAGGGGCACACCAAACCCCTCATGCATATTCAACACCAAATGGAGAGCAAAGATTCTCACAATGGGGAAATGAAAAGCAGCTAATATAGTCAGAGAAAATTCAGGTGGGAGTCTCTTGGTCTGTTCAGGCAACTGTAACAAAATGCCATTCTCTGGGCAGCCTGAAGATTAGAAACTTATTAGTTAAATTTCCAGCGGCTGGAAACTGGAAAACCAAGGCACCTGCAAATTCACGGTCTGATGAGGGCTAGGGTCCTAGTGTTGGCAATCAGCTGGCTGAGATCCCATTGCTCCACCGGGTTAGAAACTGTAGATGGAGCCGGGCGGTGGTGGCGCACGCCTTTAATCCCAGCACTCGGGAGGCAGAGGCAGGCGGATCTCTGGGAGTTCGAGGCCAGCCTGGTCTACAAGAGCTAGTTCCGGGAGAGGCACCAAAGTTACAGAGAAACCCTGTCTCGAAAAACCAAAAAAAAAAAAAAGAAAGAAAGAAAGAAAGAAACTGTAGATGGGCAGATGCTACTCAGGCGCAGGCGCTGAGCAGCTTTTGCATTCCTCCCTGTCCGACAGTAGCATGCAGAGGCAGTAGGTAGGTGGGCTCCCTGCCCGACTGTAGCATGCAGAGGGTGTAGGTAGACGGGCTCCCTGTCCGACAGTCGCATGCAGAGGGGGTAGGTAGGTGGGAAGAGCAGCAGGCTGTGCCCTCTAGCATCCGGTTTTCGTGTGCCCCTCGAGCGCTGAGACCCTCAGCCCTACAACTATTGCAGTTGTTAGCCTGGGGGCTCAAGTTTCCTTAACTCTAGGCAGCAAAGGAGGTATCAGGAGTCCCTAACACTTAACAATGGCTAGTGTAAATACAGATCTGTGGTGTCTCAGGTCCTTGGCTCTAAGGGTTGGCAACCTTCTGAACCTCTTCCGGTGACCAGGGCCTGCAGCTTCCCTCCTCTGATTATACAGTCTTTCAGCTTCTTTCAGCTCCAGACTTCCGTCCTCTACTTCTGCCCCCACCTGGTTCTATCTGCCCTGGCTGCCTTCTTGTAAGGTTCATTGGCCTCTTCTTCAGCTGCCTTGCCACCGCTGCAGCGTAGCAGGCAAAGCCTTTAGTTGCTGCAACACCAGGAGAGGCAGCGTAGCAGTCTCCCAGGTGGCTCCCTAAGAAAGCCTGAGCAACCTGAATCGGCACACTTCACGTGCAAATGAAGGTTGGGTGCACCAATCACAGCCTTGCCTCTTCAACACCTGTCGCGGCAGTTGGTGCTACTCTGCCACCAGGAGAAATATACCCCCTCCGACCTGCGTGAAAATGGTTGCAGGGGCATGCAGAGTTCATCAAGGCTTGTAATCGCCAAAGGTCTAGCACGGATTATTAAAGATGGTTTTGACGGAGGCCGGGCCTTCAGAAGCTAGGGCAATCAGTTGTCATTGTATAGTTTTTTCAAGCTATCCAGGGAGTATTCAAAATGGCTGTTGCTGGTGTAAGTGTAGGCCGCTTGATTGGCTGATAGTACTCAAGGCCACGGAAGAGAGTCGAATTTACCCTCCTCCAACGTGTTTGTTTATTCGCAGGAGAAGGAGCACTTGCAATGAGAGCTGAACTTATTATCAACTCTAATGACTTTGGCATATCTTTAACAACACTTCACGTCTTCTCAGTTCCCCAGGGAGAGGTGGCTCCTTAAGCATGCCCCTGGTTCAACCGCAGACATCTTTTTCTTCAGCAATGACACATGCAGACAGTGAGGGAGATTTCTGGGGTCCCTTTTACAGGACATCAATCCCATTCATGAAGGCGCTACCCTCGCGGTTGTAACATTGGCTACTGGACTTCAGCCTAGGAGTTTTAAAGAATACATGAAGATTCAGATCATAGAGCGGGGGGACCCCGGGGGTGGTAGGGTTGGACATGGAGGCCAGCATGAGGAAAAATAAGCTAAAGTGACTTTTTCTTAAATGCCTTTTTGTATGGAACGAGAAGGAAAGCAACCAAAAGGTGGTAAAACACAAGCTGTACAAAAAGTTATCCATCCCCCACACTCCTTTTATGCCTCTCTTCCCCTTGTGCCAGAATGCCCCGGTTTGGTGACCCTTTGCCATCTCTACAGGGCATGAGCAGTTCAATGGCCAACAGATGGGCTAACGGAAGGAGGAAGGTATCTAGGGACTCATGGGAAGGAAAGAACATGGAAAGGCAAGGAGACAGGAGCTGATCAAAACTTAGCAGTTACATATCACAAAGGCAGATGCCACCCTTTACAAGGCGGCCTTAAGGCCAGGCAGGGGTGTAGCTCTGCAGTAGAGTACTGGGTTAGCATTCTCTGGGCCCCGGGTTCAATCTCTAACACGGCGAAAATAAGTTTTTAAATGAAATAGAAAAGCCTGTCTCATTTTGATTTGCCATATCTCAGTTTTAAACATTTTAATTCAGCAAAACCCAAATGCTGAGTTCCTGCTTTTAAAGCAGTGGAGGTAGCTAGGGAGGATGAAAACCATATGTTTCCGATTCATTTACACAAACTCATTGAAATTCAGCTCAGCGTAGGGCGATTGAATGTCACTTAGGCAACACATAGCACAGTGATCGTTTCTAAGCCATTTTTGACGCTCCAGGAAGTCTCCGAGGATAAACAACGTGAAGCCCCAAAGGCCTCACAGAGTAGCCTGAAAGGGAAAGCCAAGAATATCTGAAGGAGAGTCTCCATTTCCAGATTCAACAGTCTGCTGTGAAGAATCCAAGGATATTTTATGATGCCCAGGAGGCAGGGAAACAGCAGTCCGGCCTGACAATCAGAGAGGCTCACCAGCAAACGGGATGAAAAGACCACACCAGACTCAAACGGAGGAGACAGTGAGGCTCTGTGTGAGAGTAAGCAGAGGTGCATGGGAGAAGAGAAGGGGCCCCAGAGGAAAAGAGACTAGAAGAAGATCAAAGGGCTAGAAACAAACCCCATCATTAAAGAAGGGAGTTTTAAGGCTGCAGTGTTAATGGGGTCCCGTTACTCTCTATGTCAGCGTTCTATTGTGTTTTCATGTCGTGACTCAGTAGTCCGTGAGCCATAACCCCGGGGATGAAGATGACTCAGAGTGCCTTTACCATCAGAAGCTCCATGGCGGTGGCGGAGAAGGACTGAAAGCAGAGAACCGAGGGTGAGGTGAGATTCTGATTTGAATATGGCAAAGGTGATGGTGTTGTTCCTGGGATCTGTTGGATGTGTGGAGGCGCAGACACATCCACAGGGCAGCATGAAGTAAGTGACTGGATCTCCATATTCCTCCACCAGCAATAATACTGAAGTCTGAGACGAGCTGAAACTTGTAAGAACAGGTGATATGAAATTAATGTTTCCATGTGCCAAGGACTATTCTGAGTGCTTGATGAAAATCCTCCCGTTTATTCTTACAATGCCCTGTGCATCAGGAACAATTGTTATCCAGAACATTTATAAGGAATCAAGGCCTTAAAAGATTATTCTGTGTGAAAATGAACATGCCAAGAACAAAGAATACTACAGATAGGTAACTACAGATAGAGACCACAGAGAGGTCCCCAGCAAGCAACGAAAGCACAGGACCCAACACGGGGAGCTTTGAACTGGGCCTGCAGTCCACACCATGGAACATCGTCAAGGATAACCATACATAGTTCAAAAAGCTTCTAAACTAAACTACAAAGACCACAAACAGACGGACAAAACGCCGGTCAAGAACTTCAGACCCAGTACTCACACAGTAACAGCTGTGAAGAATGACTTTGTCTTCATCTGGGCTTCGGCAGAGGTGACCTAAGAAAGACTCAGTGCATCTTCTCTGGATTCTACCCACAGCGCAGTGGTTGACAGAACTGTCCTGTGCAAGTCCCCAAGGACAAACTCGTTACTCATAGGCATAGCTTCTCAATGCCTACTGCGTTGTCTTCTATTATTCCTCTGAGGTATCTAAGACATTCTAGATGAGTGTGATTATTACACTAATGTTAGCTTGTGTGGGGGCCAAAATTGATGCATTTTAAAAGTCGTATGTTAAACATACCCAAGTTAGGCTGGTCTCTGTCTCTCTCTCTCTCTCTCTCTCCATAAATCTGAGGCTCTTGAGGCTCTTGCATGCACTACTGTATTACAGAGCAACAGCCCCAGGCAAAAAACCAACTATAATTTTATCATTATAAAGACATCTTCATTATTTTTAGCAGGACTTTTGTCTGACAGTTTGATAGTTACATTATTTTTATTTTGTTTTGTCTTTGTATAGCATGACTTTTCCTACCTTCCTAATCTAAACCAACTCGTTTCTTCTGTTAAAATACACAATTGTATTTGTATTATTTGCTTGTGTATTTATTTTGTTTTTTCAAGACAGGGTTTCTGTAGCATGTGTTCTAAATAAGAATCCTGAGTCAGATATAGGGATAAATTCTGAAAGATCAGAAAAGCAGAGCAGCCAGTCACTAGTTCTTACTTCTATCTCAAGGGTAGAAGGACAATCGTGTCGCTATGAATTCTAAGGCTGAAGGCTCAGACTGAATGCAATGAACTCCTATCTCCTCCTACCTTATATTCCTATCTCTGCCCAGCCATATTCCTTGGTGTCTCCACCTCCCTAGTGCTGGGAATAAAGGTGTGTGTCTCCCAAGAAGTGGGATTAAAAGTGTGAGTCATGATGTCCTGGCTCTATTTTTCTTTTAGACTAGATCGATCTCATGTAGTCAGGGTGGCCTTGAACTCACAGAGATCTGCCTGCCTCTGCCTCTTGAGTGCTGGGATTAATGGTGTGTGTCACCACTGCTTGACCTCTATGAATACCTAGTGACTTGCTCCGCACTCTGATCTTCAGGAAAGCTTTATTTGTTAAAGCACAAACATAATATCACCACAGGTTTCTCTGTGTGGCCCTGGCTCTCTTGGAACTTTCTCTGTAGACCAGGCTGGTCTCTGAGTATGTAAACCATACTCAGAGATCTGCTTGTCTCTGCCTCCTCCTAAATTCTGGGATTAAAGACATGCACCACTTTGTCTAGATTTGTATTTGTATTTTTATCCATCCAGCTATTTATATTTTAAATATATAAATATTCATAAAACTAAAAATATTTATATTTATATAAATTTTCAGCTGTTGCATTTAGTCCATTTATATTCAATTTAATTGGAGATACATTTGCAGTAAAATATGTTAAATTTAAAGTTGTAGTCGTTATTTGTTTTTTTTACATCTTTCTAATTGTAACATCATCACAAAAGACAACAAACTGCAGTGTAATGACTAAGCTAACATCCACATCAGCCACGCCCAGGTTATGCTGTCTATGAGACTTGAAAATCTGACTCGCCATTATGCTAATCCAAGTTCAGACATGCTTTCTGTGCTATCTAGGTGCTATGCTCTCTTCATTGAGGTTCTTCGTAAACTGAAAAGAAGTTAATGTATTATAATGACTTTTCATGGTGTTATGAAGATGCTCTGAAGATAAAATGATGTCTGAACAGCACCAGACAACTGGCTGTACCTCAGGCTTCCCTACCCTTGTCTTTTTCTAGAATGGACATATTGGCCAGATTGAAAAATACTCTGGATTTTTAGCATTGCAAACACTTATAGACTTAAATTGGGTAGAAAGAAGCTAGCCTCATTCATTTTATTGCTTTAAATATAGAGTTTTAATTATGATGTTAGAACCAAAGTGTGTGTGTGTGTTTGTGTGTGTGTGTGTGTGTCCTTGGTCTGTTGAAGCCAGGTACCTTTCATGTCCTTTCCCTACTCTGCTCAGTGCTGTAAGGTGACAGACATGGAATCTGTGTGTCTCAGGGCCTCTCAACAGCTGCTTTCCTCCCAGGATTCTCACTGATTTTTCTCACAACAGCAAGATCCTTACTACTTTGCTCATTCCTGTTTGCTCCATTGCTGATTTCCTTAGCAGAGTTGCTCTATGCCTAACTTTCATTCAGGGACCCTGCAAACCTCCCCAGTCCCTCCATTTTACCCGTGACAACTCCCTCATGGTTGGGTTGCCTCTATGTCTCCCTCATCATTTACCAACAGCTGACCATCGTTGTAACCAACCACCCGGGCTAAATGTCTTCTTTTGTACATACTTATTGTGGCTTAAATGGTCTTGTCTGGGTGGTGTGTGTGTGTGTAGGAGTGAATTAAAGATTAAAGCGATGTGTTTCCACTTTTGTGACTGTAGTCTTCTATACTGCTTGAGAACGGTTAACTATTAAACTAGAGCCAACTAGATACTCCAGGATAAGAGGCTGTTGAAGTCACTTAGTAACTGGATGTACTCCGGGGTGTGACCCTATGAATACAGGAACAGTTTGTGGGTATCCAGAGATAGTTGTTAGTTGAGTGATGTTATAGTTCTAAAACAATAAACATCAGGACCAATTAATTCCTTTCCTGCTTGGGGTACTTGTTCATTCCCTGAAATAAAGTAGAGTTTTCTCCCATTTGACTCTCTTTCTATTGCTAAACAGTCCTACATATACTTGTTCTTCAATATCTGTCATCCAAATGGCAGTGAGATCCCTGAAGAGCTAGCAGCTGGGACTGCTGCTAAAATACCATCTAAGAGCTAAAATAAAATGTGGGGGTGGCAAGTTCTGGTCCTAAGTTATTCGGGGGGGTTGTCTAAAGCTTAGTTTTGATATCACATTGATTCCCATTAGAAATCTGGAGCTCCCTGAAGAAAATGGAGCAAGAGGAACGGTTCCAGGGTGCTCCAGTTTTTCTTAGGGATGGCTCGGCTCCTTGGCGCTCGCCTTCCCAGCTGAAGCTGCGCTCTTGTTTTATTTGTCTCAATGCCTGTTTCAGATTTTCACTTCCTTGTTTTGAATGTTGTATCCTTTAATTACTTTGTTATACACGTGCCAAGAAGAATATTTTTCAGTCTAACTCTGCGTGCCTGAGAAACACGAAGCAATTTCTCTAAATAATATCTCGCTTGACATTTTATTGGCATGTGCTGCTTTCCTTCAACTTAGGCCAAGGCAGCAGAGCTTTTCGCCCATGTGGACAGATCTCCGTACCAGATTTGATCACATATGCATGTCCCACTGTGCTTCAGGTGGGTGAAAGTCAAAGGCTGATAAAGCTGTCTCCAGGTTTGCATTGCCCTGCCAGTTACTTGTATTCGAAAGGGATAACCTAGGAATGCTCAAAATAGTTCAGTGTCAACAAATATTTACTAGACGTCTACTATGGTACACGGTTTTCACAACTAAACTCACAGTTATGTGGAGATTAGAATGAAACAGGTTGTTAAAGCATTGCGTGTTGTTTCTGGCGTGTAGTTATAGCTCAATCAGTGGAATTCCGTCTCCGTCGGCTGGCAGCCTGTAATGAAACCCCATGCTTTAAGTGTGGGTGCTCTAGGTCATGTGCCCCAGGATCCTGACCTTGGCTTTGTCTGCTTCCCGTGTCATCAGCTTGAACCTCACTTCTGACCTGTCTGCTTTACCTGCCTGCTGTTGCTGTTGTTCCTGTGGCTTACACATTGATAACCTGTGATCTCAGCTCCTGCCACGGTCTGATGGTGTACTCTCTCAACAACTGCTGAAATTCTAATTCCTGAGGTGATGGTTATTAGGAAGAGAGACCTTTTGGCAGGTGACTAGACAACCAGGACTGAGCCCTGGTGACCTCAGGAAGGAGAACGCACAGAGCTAACTCCCCTTTTGCGACCGTAATTCCTGTGAACTTGCAGTAAGAAGGCAGCTCCTGGACTTTCCCCAGACACTCCGTTGGGCAGTGTATTGACCATGGACGGACCTGATCATCTCAAATTTCTCTTATTTACAAGCCATCCAGTAGCTTCAAGTGACTAAACTAATTCTAGTTTGTATGTTTCCTTCCTTTAGTAATGGCAACTGCTTGTATTTAACCTGGCTCTCATTTTAGCCCAGAACTATGCTAAATGCTTTGCTAGTGTTCATTCAGTCTGGTCACCCTGCCTTTTGCACTCTTTAGTAACTAAGGCTTAGTATTGTCCGTACATCTCTGGTACCTAGAAAGTGGTAGGGCTAGGTTTTGCCTCTAAGTGACTTGAGGCCCAGGCTGTCATCTTAAGTTCTAGGTCCTATTACCAGAGCCTTGGAGCCTCCACGTCAATCACCTGTCCTAATCCCAGGGCACACAGACACTGTTCTGGACCCATGCTCTTAAAGAGTTTTCAGGGCCTAGCCTCTCAAAGGTCTAGTGTAAAGATCTTGAGAGTTTTGTAAGAGTGGAGAAACCAGCAGATTATAGATATAAGGGTCCCTATGCGGTTCTCCTCATTCTTCTCTTTGGACACAGGGAAGAGTAACTTGAAGAAAAATAAAATATTGCTGGGCATGATGGTATACTCCTAAAGTCTGACTGGCATTCTAGAAGCTGAGGCAGGAGAATTACAAGTTAAAGTTCAGCCTAGGTTACAAAATGAGACCCTAACCCACAATTAATAACTTAATAGAAATGAGTAACCAGATAAAAAGAGGCCCTGCTTTTATGAGCACATAGAGAGAAAGCACAAACACCCAAGAATTTTGCTGTAAAGATAAACAACTTTAAGGTTAATACTTTTTGATTAAAAAAATAAAAGGGAGCCAGTAAGATGGCTGGGTAGATAGAGGAACTTGGGTACAGACTGGACAACCTGAGGTGGAGTCCCAAATACTATAACATGACAGGAGATAACTTATAGACAGGAGCTGCGGGCCGCTTCCTGCTGCATGACTCCCAGCCACCGGCTAGCTTTACCCAAAATAATTACACGGAAACTGTATTCATTTAAACACTGCCTGGCCCATTAGTTTCAGCCTCTTATTGGCTAATTATCACATCTTGATTAACCCATTTCTATTAATATGTGTAGCACCACAAGGTGGTGGTTTACCAGGAAGAATCTCAGCCTGCGTCCATCTTGGAGAGGAGAGCTATAGCATGTGCCCCACTTCCTTTCTTCCCAGCATTCTGTTCGGTCTACTCTGACTATCTAAATTCTGCCCTATCAGGCCAAGCAGTTTTCTTTATTAATTAACCAATGAAAGCAACAGATAGACAAATGACCCTCCTCCATCAATAACTGATTCCTGAGGGTTGTCTTTGACCTCCAAAAGCCTGCCATGGCATGCTTGTGGGCACACACACACACACCACATATGCACAGATACAGACAGACACAAACATGATGTAGGTGTTGCTTTCTATGTGTTGCTTTCATTGGTTAATTATTAAAGAAACTGCCTTGGTCTTTGATAGGCCAGCCCTTAGGTGTGTGGAGTAAACAGAACAGAATGCTGGGAAAAAGAAGCCGAGTCAGTCAGTCGCCATGATTCTCCCACTCCAGACAGACGCAGGTTAAGATCTTTCTTGGTAAGCCACCTTATGGTGTTACACAGATTATTAAAAATGGGCTAATCGAGATGTGAGAATTAGCCAATAAGAGGCTAAAACTAATGGGCCAGACAGTGTTTAAAAGAATACAGTTTCTGTGTAATCATTTCGGGTAATGCTAGCTGGATGGCGAAAAGTGGCCCACCGCCACTCCTACTACACAAACACACACAGACACACACACAGCAATCATCATCATCATAATAATAATAATAATAAATAATGATACAGTTGAAAGGCCATAAGCAAAACCACGTAGTAAGGGAGATTTCTCCAGGAAAGGACCACAGACAAGGACTACAGTATAGCCTTCCTTCGCATCACTGGAGATAATAGGCTGCTTCTGAGCTTATTATACATCCTCTTCTCTCTGAAGATGTCCAGGCTCCACTGCTGCTCTAGGCATCTCCCTTTCCTCTCACTGCTCCACGGACCACCCTATACCATGCTCTGAGCTGTAAGCAAGCCAGTCCTGGCCAGCATCCTCCGCATGAAAAAATGTTTCTATCCCAGAGGACATATGACTTCAAGACAAAGATGGGCTTAATTTGCATTTTTGTTGACAAAACCAATTTTAAGTGTCCATGACAAATGCTTGGTGCTTCCATTGTGGCTTAAGGTTGAGCATTGTCCCCCTGAGTATTTCTTTATGCTGTAAGTTCCAGTCCCCAGATGGAACAGAAAAGCCTACAGGAGCAAACCAATTCTTTTTGCTCTCCCTTCCTTCATCCCTCCCTCCCTCTCTCCTTTCCTCTCTCCCTCCCTCCCTTCCTCCATCTCTTCTTTCCTTCCTATCTTTCCTCTTTACTACCTTCCTTTCTTTTTGTTTCTTTTCTCCCTTTTCCTAGAAATGGCTAGATGTTATGAGAATGAACACCAGCAAGTGTCGGGACACTTGGTGGCCACCCCTCCCAGAGTGGCCTCTCCTTTATTTTGGGCCATTCATCCCTAATCCCTTATCTTCTAAAGCAGGTATGCATTGGCCCCATAATGGTGTCTTATAGATGAAATAAGACGGATTAATCCTGCCCATCAGACTTCTTTGCACGGAAAGCTGTCGGGGTTCAGAAAGGCCATCTCCTTTTTTCTTCAGGTTATGATATCATTATAATTTCCCTCTTTCCTTTCCTCTCTCCAAGTCCTCCCATGTACCCCTCCTTGCTCTCTTTTGACATCATAGCCTCTTTAAAAATCATTGTTACATACATATATGTGTATGCATGTACATTCCTAAATACATAAGTACTGTTTGCTCAGCCTACATGATGTTCTTTGTACGTACGTCTTCCGGGCTGACCATTTGGTATCGGATAACCAGTTGGTGTGCTCTTCCTCAGGGACGAGCTTTTCTCCAGCTCTCAGCATTCCTTAGTTGCCTGCAATTTTTCCGTGTAAGTGCGAGGCCTCATGGGCTTTCCATTCCACATTAGCGTGTCTATTGTTCTTGTGCAGCCATGTTGAGGCAGTCATGTTGGTGAGACGTTATGGGTGTAGCTTCTAACATTCCTAGAAGACACCGTCTCACAGGAAGCTTTCCTCCCCTCTTCCACATTGTTCCTTGAGCCTTAAAGTGGAAGACTTGTGTTGTAGATGTAAACCACCGGGACTGGGCTAGACAGTGGTGCATTTTGATTGACTGTTGTTTTCTGTACACATCTCCATCTGTCATGGAGAGAAGTTTCCTTGATGGAGGGCGAGAACCACACTTATCCACGGATCTAA
Organism: Chionomys nivalis; assembly: GCF_950005125.1. Classification (NCBI taxonomy): domain Eukaryota; kingdom Metazoa; phylum Chordata; class Mammalia; order Rodentia; family Cricetidae; genus Chionomys; species Chionomys nivalis. The sequence goes on from NC_080096.1 coordinate 57,706,280, forward strand.
ATACAAATATTTAGAATACAGTTAGTGATGATGATGGTTTGGTAAAGTGATGGTTGCAGCTTCTCTTTGGAGATCCGTGACTTCACATGACTCTAAAGCCAGTCCCCCGAATTCAGAGAACATGTACCAGCTGTGCACCCTGGCCACATCATTTGACCAGTGGCACCTTGCTTTCCACTCCCATATAATTAGGCACAATAAAGCTAATTCCATTGCAGAGATATGACAATGAGAAGAGTATATAATAAAGCCAGAAGAGTAGTGTGTGAACAGAGTAATTATACGTAAGCGTCTTTTTATGTCTTACTGGAATATATTAATTCTCATCACTCTTTTGGTTTCCATGTACTGTCTGAGAAGTTCATACTTCTGCAATAACGTGTTCACTGGTGTGACTACCTGGTGGCTTCTGCATTCCCTCGAGGCTGTAAACCGCCCTTTCACGTTACACACTCAGTGTCGCAAACCCGTGCAGAAGTAAAAGTCTTCAATATTTTTTTTTTGCTAAATTCACAAATGAATGATCTGCATGAAAATGCTAAAGGCAACTAAATTACGTTTTATTGAATTCAATACAAATATTCTAAGTACTGACTCTGCGTCAGCCACTATACCAGGACCTGGTCAGGCTGAGATTGAAAAAAGGCAAAAGTTCTGGAGAAACCTCCAGTTAGAGTCCAACAGCCCTGTACCAGACATCCGTCATGGATGATGGATGGAGCCTGGTTAAGCCATGTGCCCACTCAGTGATGAGTTACCCAACAACAACCAAGCATGAATGGTTGAAGTCATTTTGGCTTCGCCGAACATTATTAACCACAGCGAGTAGATGTCCGCATGATATACTACTAAATACTATATTTTTTTTTAAAATAAAGGATAATCAAAACTCTAATTCTGTAGAAAATAATAATTTGCATTTCCCTGGGGCTATGCTGCTTTTGTTGCTTTTACCAGTGCTCATTTATGCTCCTCTGGATTAGCACATAGCTTTATCTCCAGTTTGCTAAATAAGAAGAAATCTTTAGTTCTTCCAAGAGCCCAGTGAGGACCCATCCCTTCCACTGGATAGACACCCTTGCCTCCTACAGTCCAGCCAAAGGAATGGCTTGGGAGGTGACCCTGCATTCCTGTCTCCCAAATCCTGATGTATTTACAGCAGAAATGGTAGGTTTTCTCTTGTTCATTCCAAGTCCCTTTGGCTGACTCTTACCATGTATCTCCCACTACAAGAATGGGAGTACTGGGGGCTCCAAAAGCATATTCCTCTTCAGTGAGGTCCAGGAGTCAGAACGAGGGTACTCTCAGTTTGTGCACGAGAGAGAGAGAGAGAGAGAGAGAGAGAGAGAGAGAGAGAGAGAGAGAGAGAGAGGCTTCCCTAGGCCCCATTTCTGAAATTTGACAATTGTTTGGGAATCCAGGGATTGTAGGATCTAGACTTCAGCCCCCAAAGTCCTCAATCCTGTTACCTTCAGAAGGACTCCTAGGTGTGTTCAGGTGTGCTGGAGTTCCTCAGGGGACAGAAATTAGAAACCTGGGTTTCTAATTTTTAAAGTGAGTGTACCTTTTATGCCTTCCCCAAGTACCACTGATTTCCCTCAACTCTTCCCTGTCTGTTATACAAGTGCCCTAAGAGGCTGCCCTCCAGAAAATGAGAGATTAGCAGGCTGGAGAAGCACCCCAGGGCTGAGCTGTGTTGGCCCCAGCTGAATGCTGTCACAGCCTGCCCACCAGGGACCGTGTCTCCCTATGCCACACGTTCCATGCCAGGAAACACCAAACAAATGGCTTCCATGATATGACAGACTCCCCATCCTACGTGTCTGCTTCCTTTCCTGTCCCATGGTAACTCTAGGAGTTGGTGTGGCCACCGAGCGGAGTCTGGCACCTGACTGGCATGAGATAGAATTGCTCTCAGCAGCAAGTCTACCTGTCAAGTGCCTCTGGGATTAGGAGTCCCCACTGCCAGCTCGCCCTTTTGGAAGAAATGATGGGTGGGCCTCATGCCAAGAGGCAGAGCTCAAAGTCCTTCTGTGCATGTGCTTCTCTGACCCCCAATTGGCTACTTAGCCGTTTGGCTAGATCCCAGCTCTTTCAGCGGTGTTTCCAAACCCAGCCCATCGTTAGTTTGACTGGACTGAGCAGACCCACCGTCAAATGCTATCAATTTTCCTTCATACTTATGAGGCAGACTCTAAGCAGTTTGTTGGGCTGGGTCCATGTCTTTCCTTTACCCTAACTGCTGGTCCCTCTCTCTCCCCTCCGCTGACACTTTGGATGATACAAGGCTGGCTTTGTCCTTCTGAAACAAAGACCCTGTTCTGGGTGGATGTTCCAAGTCAGAAAGCCTGGTTGTGTTTATCCGAGGACACTGGCTAAGCATTCACATGCTTTTTGTATTTGGTAAGTGACAGTATTTGCAAAAGCTGATTGCCACAGCAGGCGGAACAGAGACCAGACCACTGAAAACATGTGTCGGGAACATATGCTGGAGGCTTTTCTTCTTTGCTTGAAGGACTGACACTTCCTGCAGGAAGAATTAATTATTTTTACATGTGCATAGATTATACTGGGGTGGAAAGGAGGGCCTTGCCCCTGGGTAACCTGAAGGAGGAAGCGCGCACACTTCTTTCTACCCTTATCACAGATTGCCTTGTGTGACCTGCAAGACTCAGCCAGCTTCTCTACTTCATCTGCCACAAGAGCGTGGAAATCTCAGCTCTGGTTTGTTTGGAGAGTTATAGTTACAAAGTGCGAGGGAGGGGGCAGTTGGGGAGGGAGCACCTTTTTCAGCCTTGGGGGAGGAAGGGGGGAGTAGAGACATCTGCTCCCCTCCCATTTCCCAGATCAACTTGCCTTGCTAGGAAGTTGCAAGCAGCCAGGACACTTCCCTTTAGTCGCATGGTCTTTGACCAGTGGCAGCCGTGGTGGCTCAGGGCAATCTAGCATAGTTCTGGAACCACTTAGAACCTAACAGTTCACTTCATGTATTTTCATGTAGCCACACACATACAAAACTGAATCCGAAAGTGGATCTTGGGGAAGCAGAACCAAATGGAACTCAGATTCGTGCATTTTAAGGAATTTTGCCTTTGTCACGGGTGGAAGTTCAAAAGAAGTGGGTGACGCACTTTGGGATGGGGTTGGCAAGGACTTCTTGTGTCTTGCTGGAAGTTCAGAAGCCTCAGCAATAGCACAACCACCACTTAATTTTCACTCCCTCTTCTCTCTTTTTCTTTTGGTTTTTCAAGACAGGGTTTCTCTGTGTAGCCCTGGCTGTCCTGAAACTTGCTCTGTAAACCAGGCTAGCCTCAAACTCACAGAGATCCGCCTGCCTCTTCCTCCTAAGTGCTGGGATTAAAGGTGTGCACCATCACCACCCAACTTTGATTCTTTCGTCCACTGTAACCAGATCTCTTTCCCATCTGCAAACTGCAATCACTATGCACTGAATGGTTTACATGAGTTTCTCCAGCCGCTTTCCACATTCCTCAGAGAAAAACATCTCTCACACAACTCCCAGCTACCTGCTCCTGCTGTTCTCTCTCTCGATGTAAAGTCACAAGACAGGACACATGAACATACGTTGAATGAATAAAGGAACTGCTTCTTATTGAACACATACTCTGTCCTTGGGATTACGCCAAGTGTACAATGTTAATGTAATTTACACCTACCCCAGGAAACACCCTCAACCTTATTCTACAACTGAAAGTTAGGCAAGTTTCCTTACTTACACAGTTCCATGGAGTCAAGAAGTAAATGTGAGATTTAGTCACACGTTAGCACTACTTCAGAGCCTAGCATTTGACCTTGTTTAATCCAAGTCAATAAACATTCGATTTTCAGAGAACTTGGTCAACAGCTCCATGTCTTGCACCCCTGTTCACTGTTGATTCTTCCCTACAGCTTCAGTTTTGACTTCTCCCTAACATAGGAGCCACCTTGTAGCCTTGTTTCCTGATTTGCTACATCCTACACTCCCTTACAGATTCTCACAGCTGAATCCATGTTGGCTTCCTCTATGGACTTTTATTTCACATCCCCAGCACTGAGTTTGTAGGTGGTGGCTGTTCCTTTCCCAGCTGCCCAGACCCAAAATAATCAAACAGAAACTATATTAATTAAAACACTGCTTGGCTTGTTAGCTTGGGTTTCCTATTAACTAACTCTCACATCTTAAAAATGAACCCATTTCTATTGTTCTGTGTATCGCCACAAAGCTGTGGCTTACTGGGTAAAGTTCCAGCCTCTGTCTCTTTTGGCAGCTACATGGCATCTCTTCGACTCTGCCTACTTTTCCCTTCTATCTCTGCTTGGAATTCCCGCCCAGCCATAGGTGCAAAGCCAAATACTTCTTTATTAACCAATGGTAACCAACCACATTCACAGCATACAGAAGGGAATCCCACATCACCGAGTTCCAAGTTGCCTAACCAGGAAGCCATTCTTGGGCAGTGAAGACAGAAACTGGGGCCTTGCTGTCAATTGTCACAATGCCAACCTCTTTCCTTTCTGCTTGGTTTCAAAAAAATTCTCACCACTGCAGGAGGGCTCCTTGTCTCAAAAATGTTCCTACCACAGCCTCTGAGCTCCACTGTCTTTCCTTCATCTTGCTCTCTCCATATCGTCTTTTCTGTCCCTTGCCTGATGGATGCCACCATTTCACTCCCCCTTGTCCCACCCCACTGGCAGGCCCCACTCCAGACTGCAGCTCCTCCAGATCTGTCCCACACCCTAGTCATTAAGCATTTAAGCAGAGCAGACCCTCTGTGTCTTTAGACAACACAGACACAGCTTCCCCAGGCCTCAGTGGAGTTGTTCAAGGCTCCGGAATGTTTATGGTATTGTCAAGGTCACAGCTTAGACACACCAGAGCTAAGACTCTGGGCCAAGCCCCAGCTCACTGTCTCACAGTTCCCCCTGTTCCCCTTCTGTCTTCTTTTTTTTTTCACCCTTGCTTTCCTTTCTTTGCTCCTTTAACCACACCTTTTTAATTTAAGTTTTCACATCTGTTCTCTCTTAACCCATTATTTCTGCGACATTTTGTATTGCGTTGAATTTCCATTTTAGACCATTTCTCTTACTTGGAAAACACATTTGAGCCTGTTTTTAAATGTTTTTTATATAACTTTGAAACTTGCTCTAGTTCTTTCTAGCACCTTTCTTGCCTTCTCTTTCCTGCTTTCTTAGCAGAAGAAACTTTTTTTCTGCCTTCCTGTAGGTTTGCTCTTATTCCCCACTAAGATAATCAGCTCTGTAATCTAGTAATCTATTCCTGCTTATTATTTGTAAAACCAGTACCTTTCAAATTCAAATGACGAGACTGGTGGTGGTGGTGGTGTTAGATTTCTGATTTTTATCTTGGGGGAAAAAGAGAGGACTCTCTCCTCTCTCTCTCTCTCTCTCTCTCTCTCTCTCTCTCTCTCACACACACACACACACACACACACACACACACTTTTATTGACTCACTGGAAAAAATGAGGATGTAGGAGGGGAAAAGGAGCACCATATGTAAATGAGACTCATCACGGCAATGACATTGCTGCAATATTTTACTTTATCTTTTTTTCGATTGCGTAAGGCCACCTGCAAAGAGCTCTACACTGGGCCAGCCAGGTGAAAGGCTTGCTCTTCCCTTCTGAAGCCTGTCTTCTCGGGAGCTTCAGGTAACAGGGAAGACAGAGGAGGAAATGCAAGCTCACCACAGTACTTGTCCAAACAAACTTACCCAGCCAGCCACAGCTGAGGCGGAATTGAGACAGCACCCAGAATTATATAGGACTATTTTGGAAAGACTTAATTGCAAAACATTTGCCCTACAGTAGAACTAAAATGAACCCAGTGGGTCCACCCTCCATGCTGATGGACAATGGAGGAATGGTCCCATCCTGACGAAGCTCTGCCAGCTACAAGATTTTCAGAGCTCACCACCTAAAGTGGTAGGTAACCTTCTGATCATAAACCTAACAGCAATGTCTTGAGAGTCTACCTGGCTAAAGTTTCTAAACTTCCATACTTTTAGTTTGGGGACTAGATAATCTTTGTGGAGAGCTGGACTATTCCTTGTAAGAGGTTTCCCAGCGTCAAGGCCTCTGCCCACTGCACTTCAATAATGTCCCACCCTTTGCCTTGCCTTTCCTTCTTAACAGTTCTGGAAGTGAGACAACCAAAATTGTATCCAGACATTTCTAAACATCCCCTGAGGGACAGAACTTGTCCCCAGCTCAAAACCCATCGGTAAGATTGCCCAAATCAGAAGCACCTAGCTTGTGACCTGCTTGTATGGGGCCACACTGTGCTCTCTTTTGCTGGAGCTCCAGAAATGCTGCTTGGGAGATGGTGGCACAGCTTCCTGAAGACGCATCTCTTGCTTTCAGAATTTCTGTCCAGCGAGAACCCTCAATTCCTAGATATCCACATTCTCTCTCTTTTTTTATTCCTTTTGCTGTGACCTTTATACGGATCATTTTATTCCTCTGCTTTCATTTCGTTCCCACCACTCTTGTCTAGGCCAGATGATAAGTTTAGTAATTTCCAATAAGGCATAAAACTTCTGCTATTGCTAACTTTTCCTAGGGAGTTTAAAGGCCATTATTTTGCCATGAAGTTGATGGGTGGGAGCGCTCGTTAAACTTTTCCTAAGTGCGGAAAGACGTTTCTTTCAAGATCTTGACAGAAGTTTTCTTGGGCAGCTCCATTTCTCACTGCAAATCTTCGCTTTTCCTAGGAGTTAGCACACTCCAAGCAAACCTATACATCTCTGTTAAGTTTTCAACAATTCAAAATGAATAGCACTGGTGATAACAGCTAATATTTATCGAGCACTCACTGTGTGATGAGCTCTCTGAGTGCTTCAGAAATATTGTCTTATTCAATCACCACATTATCTAGAGCTTCATTGCAGGCATCGACTTAAAGGTTTGCATGCCTAAGCACTGCAGATGTTCTAGAAGACGGAACGATTTTTCCCCACGTCAATACAACCAGAACGAGCACTCAAGCCCTGATCATGTAGTAATGTATATCACTACATCCATTACTCCTGCCCTCCCGCCTCAATTTCGAAAGATTGAATAACACCTTTCCTAGCATGTATTTTCTTGGTGTTATTAGACAGCATATTTCAGCTATATTCTAGTCAAAAGGATTTCTTTTAAGTCTGGGGAAAGTCACAACATGTGACATTTCTATAAAAGAAAAGCAGTTTGAATTTCGTTCGCTCAAGTTCACCAATATAATTTTGTAATATAATCTCCTTTAACATGGAAGCGATTTTGCCACTCACTGTTAATTATACCACTGGGTCTGATTCTATTTTAAATAGTATCAATTAGCTCTTGAGTTTTAAAAGGCCAAAGTGATTAGGAATGAGTAATTTTTTCCCCCAGTAGTTGAGTGTATTTATAAAATATCCTCAAGAACACAGCAGAGACAAACATGATATAGGACCTTAAAAAAAAATACAGCAGGCCAAGAACCTGAGACTAGATATGTCGTGCCCCTAGGGGTAAACCCATTGTTCTACTAAAGGAACAAAGCAATAAAATGACTCATAATGACATATTGTTATACACACAGAGCGTCTCCTTGCAGTAGATGGTGATTAACAAAGCGATCCCAACTGAGGCAGAAAGTGGGAGACTTAGGAGCCCTGGGTCCTAAATAAGAAGTCTTTATCAAACCCCTCTTCTCAAGGCTGGAGGGTGGAGGCAGAAGAGGAGGTGGGAGGCTTGTGAGAGCCAGAAGAGGGGAACGACTCTCAGGAAACAGCATCTTTCAGACACAGTAGAACTGAGACACACACAAACACACCCACATCGAGACTGTAACAGCACGCACAAGACTTGCCCAGGCTCGAACCAGACACAGTCCCGGCATTGAAAAGGGAAGTGTGCCCAAAGTCTGACCCCTCACCAAGAAGCTATTTATTTCTTCCTGGGAAAAGGAAAATTAGTTTACAATGGAGTTGTCACTTTGTATATTAAGCATACTCCAGGATGGGGCCAGTGCTCAGGGGTAGCTGACCAACACAAAGCAGACTCTATGTTTGTTTGTTTGTTTTGGTGTGTATGTGTGTGTGGTTTGTTTGGTTTTTGTCTTACCGATTTCCTCTTCTTCTTCCTCTTCTTCTGTTTGTTTGCACTGATTTTTTGTTGTTTTCCTGTTTTGGGAGTTTTTGAATTTTTCTTAGGAGAGAGTAAAAGAAAGAACACGCAGCCGGGCAGGAGGGAAGGTAGGGATGAGCTGAGAGGAAGTTAGGAAAGGTGAACGCGTATGATAAATATATTGTATAACAAAAATGCTTCAAACAAAAACTCTTTAAAAAGAAAGCAAAAGCCGGGCGGTGGTGGCGCACGCCTTTAATCCCAGCACTCAGGAGGCAGAGGCAGGCGGATCTCTGTGAGTTCGAAGCCAGCCTGGTCTACAAGAGCTAGTTCCAGGACAGGAACCAAAAGCTACAGAGAAACCCTGTCTCGAAAAATCAAAAATAAATAAATAAATAAAAGAAAGCAAATATAAATAGAATCTTTTATTATACCTGAGCTGAAGTCCCCAAAGGGAGTTGATATAAATCAAATATTATGTTTTGGCATTAATTTATATTTTTTAAAAATTGAAAAATATTCCTACAATAAAGTCATATTTTTAGCAAAGTTAAAAGTCTTTTGAAAAGGGGCAATGCTTCCGGGCTTTGATAGAGGAAAGCAACTGTAGAGTTGAAAGGGCTTTGGGGTGGTCCCATTTCTCAACAGATCTCAGCGAAAAGTTCCCCTTGTCCACAGCTCTCGCAAGTTCAAGCTCACTGCTCCAGTCCAGTTTTAAAAACTAGTATTCTTTGTTTAGACTTATCACTTGCTTCCTTGGCCGAGGTACGTACACCTACCAATGTCAAGTACACAATTGCTTTGACAGTAGGTACTGCAAGTCAAACGTTTCTCTAGTCGTTGTTCAGTTTTCCACACCTAAAATGTGAAATCTGTCCATTATTTCCATATTTTTTTTTCTAAAAAAGTATTGTAAGACTTTAAGACAATTCTGAAGCCATTTTGACAATTCTGAATCCTCTCAGCCTCTGTGCCATAGTGCTTCCCCTCCTCCCCTGGGAACTAAGGACCTAACAGCTACACATTCACGTACTCAGTTCCTGAACAATTACCCATATACGTATGTTTTGATTCAGTCACCTGGGAAACAGGGTCAAAATGACCTCTTACCTCCCCTGATCTGGCAATAGCTCTCCAGTCAATTATTGGTAATAGTCCTTTGAATAAGCCAATCAAAATAGTCAAAGAACAACCCCCCTTGCTTCTGTGGCCCCTTTAAAAGTAGACTGTACCAGCTATTCGAGGTCCCTCGGCTTCCCGAATGCTGGGGGACCCTGTCATGACAGAATTAATAAAATCCTCATGCTTTTGCATCTGCTGTGGTGTGTGAGATGCGTCTCTGGGGGCGACTCCTCCTCAGTGTTTGGACACTAGAGTCCAACAGTATCTACCTTGACTACCGAATTCTAATTTCCAGAATCTCCCAATTACCTTTTCATGTATTTCTTTTAGCAACCCACCGGATTAGGTAATATATCCACTTCATAGATGAAGGGATGGTGGCAGATCAACTAATTGGCTAGACCAGAGTCTAGGACCAGTTCTTCTTTTCACCATGCTGCTCAGGGGCTTTTCAAACACTGACAGAGACTTCCAATTTAGGAAGCCATAGGGTCGTGTTCTTCAGGCGTATGAACACCTCTGGCAGTGATTATTGAACACAGATTTTTAAATCCAGGAGATCTAGACCTATGGCTTCATACCTGGGCCTCTGACTGCAAATGATGCAGAGCTATCAGTTTTCTTGGGTGTTAAGTGAAGCATGAGCAATGGATGATCCAAGCTGTGAAGCATGTTACTGTAAACAGGCTAGAATTTTCGTAGAAGAAAACAATTAGAGTGTTCTCTGTTGTCTGAAGTCCACAGAGAACCCAAAACAATGGTAACATGACCCTTGGGCAACTTCGCAGATAATTATAAAACACAGTTCCATATTAAAATACAAAAGATGTAATTATCGCACTTTATAAACTAATTAGTGAACACTAACTCAGTTCGATAATTAATAATTCATTATTTAACCTCTAATTAAATAAGCATCCATTTCTTTGCAAACTTTGCTGGTGGTTTAATTACTCTGGGCTAAATATACAAGCAAGCATTCTTTCTCTCTCAATTAACAGGTGAAGAGACGTGAAATCATTGTAACAGGGAGAATAAGGGAATTTACATAGAAGTGCCTCTCACCTGGAAAAGTCAAAATCAAGGTTCTAAAATGATCCAAGGTAAACTCAGGCTGAAGAAACAAGTAGGATGGTTGATTAGTGGGGAATGTTCACCATATAGGGCAGGCTCAAGGAATAATGAGAGAACCCATTAGAATATCAGAAAAGATAAGAACCAGTTTCCTGGAGGAATTATGGGTAGAAAACTGTGGACACAGGCTCATCTGATCAGCTGTGCATGCACCAATAGCTCTGTGTTGTCTGACATCTGTTGCTACGGTGAATCAGTCATCATGGGAGTTCAGTAGATACACATTAAGCCACCTTCACTTCCACTGTGACCCCTTTCTCTCGCCTCTCTAGATAGTATCATCTAGATAAATACACACCGGAAGTGTTTCGCAAACCAGGGGTCCTTCCTGTTTCTTTCCCATTTCCTTCCTGTTCTTTTCTTCTGTCCTCCCTTTCTCCCTTTATTTCTTCCCCCTTCCTTCCTGATTTAAACATTCACCACCACACTGTTGTCTCCACAACACTAGAGGTGACTTGTACCTAAGTTCTAGACTATCTCCCTAAACTATCAAAATCTCAAAAGTGAGGCTAGGCTGCGGACTGTTGCTCAATCCTTGGGCCCCTGGGAACAGAATGATGTTTCTTGCATCTGTGTCTTGTGATTCATTTCAGAGAACCTTCAACAGTGCAATGATAGACATTGTTATTATTCCTAGTGATTTCCTGATTAGATAGTGTCTTAGGGGTTCTACGCTGTGAAGAGACACCATTACCACTGCAACTCTTGTAACAGAGACATTTAATTGGGGTGTCTCACTTACAGTTTCAGAGATTCAGTCCGTTATCATCATGGTGGGGAGCATGGCAGCGTGCAGGCAGATGGGGTGCTAGTGTAGCTGAGAGTCCTACGTCTTGCAGGCAATAGGAAGTCGACTGACTGTGACACTGAGGCAAGCTTAATCAAAAGACCTCAAAGGCCGCCCACAGTGACACATTTCCTGCAACAAGGCTACACACACACACACACACGCACATACCTTATGGGAATGGTGGCACATGCCTTCAATCCTAGCATTCAGGAAGCAGATTCAGGTGGATCTCTGCTCATTCAAGGTTAGCTTGGTCTACATAGCAAGTTTTAGACAAGGCAAGACTACACAGTGAGACCCTATCTCAAAAGGGAGGTCTTGTAGCACATTCTCTGACAGTTATTGTTCATTAATTCTAACCTATTAGCAATGTTCAACTCTTAAATGAATTCTTAATATTCCATCAAACAAAAAAAAAAATCTTTTCTTTTTGAGGTAAGGGTTAATGAATACCGGGTTGGCCTTAAACTCACTGTAACCAGTGAGGTTCTTGAACTCCCAATCTTCCTGCCTTTTCCTCTTGAGTACTAGTGTTCTAGGCATATGCCACCAGGCCTGTTGTATATGGTGTAATGCTAGGAATCAAATCCAGGGTTTCATGAATGCAAGGCGAGGGCTATCTCAGTTGAGCCACATCCTTAGCTCTTGTTTTCTGCTTTTAAATAAATTGTGTGTGTGTGTTCTGAATAGCATTTATGTTTTTGATTCTTTTGTGTTTATCAAGTGAAATGATCACAGCGCAGATCACACGATGTTTTCTGTAGAGGCCAAGGAACGACAGACTGACCTAAGGAATGGTGTCCTTACAGAGGGCTGTCCTGGAGCAGGAGGTGCTGGCAGGAGTGTGGAGCATTCTGACTGACTGATGTCATCAATTAGTGGCAGAGCATCAGACACCAAGACACAACACACCAGCTCCTTTTATTTCTCTCTTCCTTTGTGCTTTCCTAAAAGAGCTCATCTTACTTAACAATAACTAATAGACGCCTCATTTTCAACGTCATTTTCGTTATATCTTATTTTATTTTATGTGTGTGGGTGTTTTGACTGGATGTTTGTCTGTACACCATGTGTGTGCAGTGCACATAGAGGCTACAAGAGGGCATTAGGTCCCCTGGAACTGGGGTTAATGACAGTTGTTGGGAGTTCAATGTAATAACCAGTGTAGGATCTTAAAACGTCCCTTGGGATCATACCACTCGCCATTACAGAATCAGCACTGTGGGTCAGCGCAGCCAGCCTAAAGAAAGCTAGCCATAAGGTCAAGGACTCAGCAGTTAGCTGGACATCTTCAGTTTCACATTGTAGCATCGACACAGACTGATTAAAATGAGTTCTTAGTTCACACAGTTACTGGAATGAAATCAAGCAACTGAGTTTTCCATGCCAGTATTTTTTATAGTTAGGTATTGTTATCAATTGGCAGCTACTTAGGATTGCAAATAAATGGCGAGCAGGTCAAGATGAACACACTGGTCCATTGCCAGTGATTGCCTGGGACATGGATGGCTGCACTCCCCTGGCCAGGCGTTGACCCATGGGCTTTACCATGACCACTCTGCTCAGTCTGAGACCATCATGTTTGGCTCCTTTGTCTCCCAAATAGCATTGGTGGCAAAGATCTGGCTCTTGCTACAGTTGCTCCTAAGGCCCCATACTAAATCACAGGCAGGGATCAATTTCTGGGAGCATGAGTGATGGAGGGGGTGTACAGTCTGGCCAGAGAGGCTCGCTCAAACTTTCAAGTAGCTTCAGCCATAAATCCAGGACTGTCGCTTGGCGATTAGTTAGAGGAAACAGAAACTGCAGGACAAAGCCAGGAAATGACCTTAGAGACTAAACACGGTGTATTTTATTTTAGGGCTTTTTCTCACTTAGAAGTGCTGCCAGGTTGTGCAAGGAGAATGAGAGCTATCAGGGAAGGGTTTGGGGGATCCGCCAGGCTCTGACAACATGTGGTAGAAGATTTACAAAGGCCAGAATCAAAGGAGGAGGATGGACAGAAGGATGTGTACTCAAGAGAAGCCGCACGGGGGCTTTTTATTGCCCTTCAGGGAGTTTTCTAGTAAGCCTGATGGACTCTGGGGATGCAGGGGAAAGAGACAAGCAAGTTTCTGTGAGAGTCAGGAGGCTGAGGGAAGGGTGCGAACCATTTGGAACCCATGGGAGTTAATCAGAGAAAGGGTGAGGCAAATATTAGAGTGAGTGAGATGCTGGGCACAGTCTTACCCCCATTTTAGAACAGATGGAAATTGGGGAGATATTTGAGGAAGGCCAATAAGACAAGAATTAAAAACTATTCACGGGAAATGGAGCAGACAAAACGTGAAAGACATCGAGCCCATCTTTCTGCTTGGTGCTGGGCTGTCCGTCAAAGCTGACCCAGGACTGCCCGATCATGACAGAGGAGACAACCCACAGCTCAGTCTGTTTCCGCTCGTGGTGTATGCTGCAAGTGGGAGAATGAGTTTAGAGAGCAGGAGCCTCTGACTCCAAAGTCTTCTGTGGTCCTGCTCACAGGAACAGGCACAGAGCGGCGAGCACCAGTTGGCAGACACCCACCTCTCCTGGCTTCTCCTGGCAACTGCCTTGCCATGTATCATAGGAATGGTATAAGATTCCCTGAAGTGGCGACCAGAAGTCTCCGTTACAGATTCCCAGCACCCCCAGGATGCTTCCGGCTTACCGACCGCTATCTCAAAGCTTTTTTTACTATGGAGCTGCACTGACCTAAGCCTATTTATCTAATGGAACAATGAACTCATGTGTTCTGTCCCAGTTATGGTTTTGTTATTTCATCTTGCAACGTCCACGTCACAGTTCATCACGGGAAAAGACAGGACCAGAACTTAAGGTTGGAACCCAGCGGCAGGGACCGAAACAGAGGCCACTGAGGAACGCTGCCTACTGGCTGGCTTTGTCTGCTTTCTTATTCAGCCCAGGATACTGCCTGTTCTAGGTTGGTATCATCCGCAGTGAGGTGTGCCTTCCCGCACTAGCCAGGGAACTGCTGCCACAGACTCACGCACAGGCCAGTAAGACGGTATTTTCACGACTGGTGTTCCCTTCTCCTCAGTGACGTAAGCTTGCGTCAAGATGACAAAACAAACAACAATCAAGAACTGCAGCACATACCAAGGGATTCTTCTGGAGCTATTCACGTGTTATGTAAAAGACACTATGTGACTCATACCATAAATAGTTAGTAATTGCTCCGGTTTATTGAGTTTACTGTATCCTAAGCCTGGGGGGAGCATTTTACGATCACTTTCTTGCTTGGTTGCAAGCTGCTGACCATGTAAGCAAAGCACAAGCCTGAATGTCTTCAGACAGAGCCTGTGCACCCCTAAACTCACTGAAGTTCTCACTAGGGCAAAACAGGTGGATGCAGACATAGCTTTTACTGCACAGTAGCCTGGTAGCAGAGATCATAACGTTTTACTCCTGAGACCAAGAAAGAAGCTACAACTTAGCTGGTATCACCCAATAAGAAAGTGGCAGGTCAAGCTTCAAAGACGCATTCTTTTGACCAGAGAAGGATCTTTTTTACTAGTACATTCTATTCCTTGATGGCCACAGCGAGGTTTTCATGGTATGGTACAGTATCTTTCATTACACACAAGGACAGTAGCTGGATTGTTTCCTGTAGTGGTTTCAAAGTTATTGGTCTTGAAATTAATTTCTTTTCTAAACCCATTTTTGTTCAAGGCGAGAGGGAGAGGTCTAGTTTCAGTTTGTTTTCCCAGTGCCACTTGTTATAAAGGTTTCTTCCTCCTTCGTGTTTGGTGCTGTTCTTAAGAGTCAGGTGGCTGTCACTGCATGGGCTTATTATTTCTGCTTGTTCTGTATCGTTGGTCTATGTGTCACAGTTTTTATTGTTAGTATTGCAATCAGTGATAAAGTAATGTTCCCCCAGTTGTCAAAAACAGAAGGGTTACAAATGCTTTTTGTTCTATCATTATGCATTTCCAGTTTAATTTGTAAATTAAATAATTGTGTCCTCACTGGCCAAAATTCTTGTTTTGGGTGCTGACCATAGAATATTAGCTTCAATTTATTCATTTACTACTCATTATTCGCCAAATACTTATCAAGTGACCAAGTGTTGGGAACAGAGAGTGATTAAAATTCTTGCCCTCAAGGTTAATACGTTTTATTGTAGCACTTTCAAACAGCAGGACGCAATTCATTAGCGAGGCATAGAATTAATTTAGTGGGTCATGACAAGCATTAAGGAAATAAAACAGAATAGAAAATACCAGAGTGAACTTTGGGTACTATTTTATGAGATTATGGGAGTGTGGCAAATATCCCGAGCTGCAGAGTAGAATCTGTTTCTTTCAACAGGCTGAGATCAAAAAGCATTGAACACAAGCACCATTGGCCTTGTGGTCTAGGAAGAGGGCACACAACAACAGATGCTTGCATAAGAAGGTGACCAGATGGCTGAGTTACAGGGTTTTCTTCCCCCTCAGGTGTTGCTCAGTAAGTCAACAGATGTCCGCAGCCTGAAAAGCATTTGAAAGCACAGTCCAGAATCTCTCTGGGCATTGATGCTTCATGCTTTGTGACTAGACCTCTTTCTTGGTCTTAAAACCTTCTCCCTCCTCTGTTCTTAGGGCTAACATTAGTGACCCGTTCTTACAGAAAGCTGGACATACCCAGCATACACAAGTATTCTCACATTCTTTCTACATTTGTAGACCCGGAATCTTTCCTTATCAGAGGGTCCCTGAGTGCTAATCATACAATCATGTGACCAATGTTAACAGATAGCCGAAATATTTACAGAGTTGGGTGGGAACCAAGGAGTGCAGCAAAGCCATCAGACTTGGCAACCTTCTTAGAAACTCTGCTTGCTGAAGGTCCCAAAGCTCCGGTACCAAGCATGGGTTCAGTATAGTTCTCTTTCTATTGGCCTGCTCTTGCATGTATGTGTCTTTCAGGATGTGAACAGCTATTGTTTATTTTTCCTGGGCGCTTTGTCAGCTTTCTTGAAAACCTTCTGCCACATCTGTGCCTAGAAATCTTTGTGTCCCCCATCCCCCCGAGTTTCAGCCGGAGTCCAGACCACATAGTCTCATTTTGTTTAGGTTTGTTTTCCTTTAAGTAATCTTCCAACGAGGCTTTGAAGCAAGCACCCTAGGATGATAGATGAGCGACGCTCACACCTCTTTGAAGGACTGTGATTCCACTCTGCCTGCCTGGAACCCATGCCAAGCAGCTCTAAATTGATTCACAGGGACAACTGGGAAACCGGGAAGGCGTCTCAGTGGAAATGCCGCTGGTTACAGGCGGGCGAGAGTCACTGACTCTGTTTTGTTTTGACTTTCTTCCTCTGTGTTTCTTGAGAACCACACTCCAGCCCAGCAGGTCCATGACTCTGGGTTGCCCGCAGGGCTTTACGTCATGTTAAACTGAATTCCTCAGCAGAGAGGCGGGCACTCCTTTGAGATGAGCCATTTGCCAGCGTCTAGTGGAGGGGGGACAAGAGGAACAACTATTTTTCTTTCTAGTTTGTTTTGAAGAAACAGTTGCTTCCCTAGACAGTTGGTTAGCTTTTTTCTAAACCTGAAGAAAATTACTAGTAACAAGAATGGAGCAAATAACTAGTCCTAAGGCTAAAAAGTTGCACAGTTTCTCTATCTAGCAAGATGGGGAAAAGGTACTTGACATAGTTCAAGATTGGTGGGGGACAAAGGGCTTAAAGACAATGGAATGTATTAAGCCTTTTGACTTCCAAAGAAATGTGACATTCATAGATGAATGGTTACAAAAGTCACATAATCTCCGAAAGTAGTAATTGCTACCCAGGTAATTATTGACAGTATCAAGGCTGCCAATTTTCTTCCCTTTACTCTCTTCCCTCCTGCTCACTTCAATGACAGTTCCATTTTTGTTTCCATGGAAACACAGAATAGTTTACATGAAATATTTTTTAAAAGCAACCATGGGAAACCCATCCTTTGTGTATTAATCTTATTGACTGCATCCGGTTGTACCCCTTTGATATCAGATCAGAAGGCTCATGTTCATGGATCTTGCTCCCATGTCCTCACTCAACTCGATTTTAAAGACAGAGAGTGGGTGTGGCATGAGACTTAGTATGCTGTAGCCTTCAAAACTGAGTGAACGAATTCTTCACGCCGCTTAGTACATAGGTTGCAATCGGCATACTATGTTTTTATGTTAGCCATAGAAGCAGTAATTCCCATTTAAACCTAATTTCAAGTTCTGTTTTCATGCCATTCCCATGGTTGACTCAAGATCTCTGCCCTAACTATGCCCACACCTCTCTTGCTTATCTTCCAGGATCAACTAAATTAACGAAGGTGAACCTGTCTAGAATAATGCCTGGCATATACTACGGATTTCAACACATGCATCTGAGTCCTCAGAGGGTCTGTAATGTGATCATTCTTATTAGCAAATAGATGGCCACTCACAGGAATGTTTGCCATCCAAGCCAAGGTAATAGCCCAGGACTCGTTTGTTTGACTACTTTTGTTAGCAAAGGTCAGCTTTTCTTTTCTGTCAAGCTTTTGGATGAAGAATTCAGAATGGAATTGGTAAGAGAGAAGCAGCAGAGAATATATTCTTCAGGCATATAGTGTACTTACCAGGACCACTTAGTGGTTAGACAGTGGGGGGCTAGTGCCCCTAATGCATGGGTATATTGAGTACAGGGCCCCTGGCCCAGAAGTTACTTGGTATTGGTTTTGCTTGTACCACTTAGCAGATATGAAATGTGGACATTTTGTCAGTCCATCTGGGCTTTAATCTCCTCACCTATAAACCATGAGTAGTAATGAACTCTTCCTGGAGGGCTATTGTAGAAAGTTCAGTGTCTATAAGTTGCCATTGCAGGTAAAAGCAGCCCTCACCTCTCATCAAAGATCCTTCCCTTTGTATCAGACACAAGGCCATTACAGAAAGCGGTAGTTAATCAAAATGCAGAGACTCATGAGGTACCCAGCCCCAATTGATACTTCTATTACACAACCCTCACACCTAAGGCTCAGGGAGCACATGGAAGGGAGAACTAAAAAACTGTAGGAATAAGAAGGCCAGAAGTTTGCTTGAAGATTATGTGTCGTAGAAATGACAGGAAATCTGTATTCACGATGCCTCAACAATACGGCCACCTAAATAAGACCCCTCCAACAATGACAATAACAGTAGACATGATAACAAAGTGCTAACGTGGGAGGAGGAAATCTCATGTGGCCCCACCCCCAGACAATAACTACAGGCAACTGTAGTGGGGAGCTGCGGGCTGTGTTCCTGCCGCCCCAGCTCCTGGTCGCCTGGCTAGCTTATGCCCCGAAATAACAACACACAAACTGTATTCTTTTAAACACTGCTTGGCCCATTAGCTCTAGCCCTTACTGGCTATTTCTCATATCCCAATCAACCCATCTCTAATAATCTGTGTAGCACTAGTCTTACTGGGAAAGATTCAGCATGTCTGACCTGGCTGCTTGCTTCATGGCATCTGGCTCTGAGAGGAGCTGCCCTGCATCTGCCCAGGAGAGGGGAGCATGGCTTCTGAGCTCACTTCCTCTTCCTCCCTGCATTCTGTTCTGTTTACTCCACCCACCTATGTTTTAACCTATAAGAGCCAAGCAGTTTCTTTATTTTTTAACCAATGACCTTCCTCCATCAGGCAACTAAATTAGTCTTCCCCAGGGAGGTGTCCCCTAACTAATTACTCAATACCAACTGGTCAACCCTGAAATCATATACATACAAGCAACACTAAAGGGACTCAGCAGGTTGTGTGTGTGTGTGTGTGTGTGTGTGTGTAGCAATACTGACTAAAGAAGAGGGCATGAACTTGAGAGGTAATGAGGGGGAATATGAGAAAGAAATTTATGTAATTAAAATTTAATTAAAAAATACTTGGATGAGGAAAAATGCTATTGCTGTATGATATAAACTGTAAATTTTTGGTCTTATCATCACTCCCAAACTGTCCTTAACTTTGTGACATACACCGGAAGGAGATCCATTACAATTATTGTTATGATTAGCTATTATTTACTTTTTATGTTTATAGCATTTTTGAGACAAGATTTCACTGTACAACTCTGACTGGCCTAGAACTCTCCATGTAGAACAGGCTGGCCTCAAACTTGTCAGGGACTAGCCTTCACAAAAATATTTTTTGCCAGGGTAGAGGCATGGGGATTTAGAAATATAGCAAAGAATATGAATATGTGAATAATAATAATAATAAAATGGAGAAACATATAGAATACTATCGGGAGGGAAATCCAGTGAATCCTGGAATTTACCCATGTTTAATTTCCAATTTCTTAAAATACCCCTGACCCCAAAAGGTAGGAGTAAGACAAAAACTGCAGTAACACTGAACAACAAAATGAACAGACCAGTTGAAGATCGCAGGTTACACCCAAAGTCAAACATTGTGTTGCTAGAACAAAACACTTCCATCATAAACCCTAGACCAAAACATTCTGTAGGCAAACCACTCCCTGTGTGTAATCCAAAGTTATCTCCTCAAGGGATCTGGAATTTACTTTGAGGTAGAATTATATCTACTTCTCTGTTCTTGAAAGACAAGGTCTGGCTATTAGCCACACCTGTTGACAATAACCTTGAGAGAGCAGAACTCTCTGACCTATATCTAGGTGGGACCTTTGTTTGAGGTAGAAACACAATAACCTTGAAGGAACAGAGGTAAGTTCTAGCTCTCTGACCTTTGGTCAGTGTGGAATTAGGTTCATGTTTTCAGACCTCCACACAAACTCACAAAGATCCAGTGCTTCCACCTCCGGAGTGGTAGAATTAAGGTAGTGTTCCACCATACCCCAGTGTTTATAACATTTAAACTACAAAAATAACATTTTCAAAGAATAAAATAGAGACAAATAAGTATGGGGGAAAGGATAAAATGAGGGAGGAGGAGGAGCGAGGAGGAGGAAGGAGATGAAGCAAGAACAGAAGTAGAAAAATAGGAAGAGAAGAAAGTCCTTCTTTACCTCTACCTGCTGGTGGCTGCACCATTTAAAAAACAAAATAAAGCAAAAAAAAAAGCAAGGTCTTACTGTGAAACCTTGGCTTACCTGAAACTCCCAGAGATTCACCTGCGTTGCAGAGTGCAGCGATTAAAGGCGTGTGTCTCCTCAGCCTGCTGTGCTATTTAAAATATAAATTATCTTGTGCAAATTTCTCTACATACATATGTAAAATACAGATATATATTCTAGCTAAACACACAGTCAGATGACAGAGGGCACATTTTATAAGACTGTGACCTACCAAGGTATCCGTTGAAACACCCTTATTTTATTTTCACACTTAAATAGTAAGAATCCTTCCATGTTCCGAATAGGAAAGTTCATTATAATAAAATGCATGCAGAACTGTGAATTTTCACTGATTTCTTCTCATTCATCATCTTTGTCTTTAATTCATATGTATGTTATCTTTTAATTCAAATCGTGTTTGTTTCCATAAATGCTCAAATATTCATTAAAAATTCTTCAAAATCTTTTTTAACACCCCCATACTGAACTGTAACCCTCTTTTTGTCCTCCTTGTACCCAGTTTTTTCTTCAGAGAGAACTGATATTCACAGTTGCATAGTACTCCCTCCCTCCTTTCCTCCCTCTGCCCCTCCCTCCCCCATCTCTCTTTTTCTCTCTCTCCATCTCTCAGCCTCTTCCCTCCTGTGTGTATGTGTGTGTGTATGTTGTTCCATTTTATTTCAATCAGTGCATGGATTTAAATACATTCTCTAATTATTGAAAATATTTCTTACTTAGAGAAAATATTTATATTGCTTTAGTGTTAAAAACTAAAACAAATCACACATAGTAGTTTATCATGAACTATGACTAGAATTAGGTTAAATCTAGAAAATTAGTCACCTTAAAAATTTTGGGTAGTGGGTGAATTGGGATGAACAGAAAGAGCATAATTCCTGAGAAAATCATGGTTGGAAAAGGGGTAAGTGGAAACATTTTACAGGCAATTCATGTAACCTCATGAACGTCTTCACATACAATAAAATCTACATTATTTATTGTATCTTGGGAGTGTCTCTTTCCAGCCTCAACTCCGAAACTGCAACTCATACATACAAACCAAGAAGAATGCATTGCCTTACCATATTTTCCCTAGTAACAGTATCCCATGGAAAGAACCCCAACTTCTTTAATATTATAGTAAAGTCAAGCAAAAAAAATAATATGACAACATTTTAGCATAGTATTTCTAAGAAAAGAGATGGATTATACAGATAAAGTAAATAATATTCTACCATTGTCATTTTGTATACTCTTTCCACAAATTAAAAGGTGCTGGCCTAAGAGCTGGGGAAAGGGTCTTTGGATAAAGTGCCCACTGTGCAAGAATGAGGATCTGGATTCAGATTCCTAGAATTCATGTGGCGAGCCAGACATGTGCCTACAAGCTCAGAGGCAGAGGAGAAATGAAGGCAAATGAGTCCTGAAGCTTGCTGGCAGCCTGACTGAAGGGATGAACTTTGGCTTTAGTGAGAGACCTTGTCTCAAAAAAGTAAAGGTGGAGAGTGCTCAAGAAAAGACATGACTTTGACTCCACGTCTCCACGCACACGTCCACAAACACCCTGTTCCCACATGAGCACACATATACCCACACCCACATCTACCCCCCACCTCCACACAGTCCCCCCCCCACATCAAACATTAAATAAAATAAAGGTACTATCCTAGGTATTTCAATTCATGGTATAGATCTATACCAGTAAAATCCTCGTGTATATTTTCAAATTAACATTACATGTTTGGATATTTTCCAAGTAATGATGGGGATGCTTAGCTATACCAGAATGAAAAGTGGATCCATTTCCTTTCTCAAGATTCATCTGAAATGTCGTTTTTACATAATTTAGGCCATTAAGTAGATCTTGGAATTGGTAGCTTGGATCTCAAAAGTTGAAGCAGAAAGAATGACGGAATCCATCTTACCCTTAAGAGTTATTCTTTGAAACTACGCTAGATCCCACTCATGGCCACTAAGAGGTTAGTTCTGTGGTCATTACCCACTTCCCAGTGCCCTCTGCCAAGTCCATGTAAGAAGGCTGCAGTGAGCAATGGAGGAGGGAATCCCTCAGTAAGAGCTGTGCCGGGCTGTGGTGCATTTGTACTATGTCAATTAGCAGGAACTATTTCCAAGAATTCCCTTCGCTTTATGGTCCCTGTATTTGAAATTGAAAGGTACCAGTTGAGAGAAGCTGACTTGGGTTTCTGTTTTCTTCCCTTTTCTATCCATCTGACCTTTCTCACTACCTATACCTGCTCGTGTTGGTTCAGCCCCAGATGCAGAAGCAACAGGTGCATATAAACCATATGCAGTCAGATAGGCCCTCCACATCTATAGAGTAAACACAGATAGTGGATTAAAATGTTTGGGAAAATGCATCTGAATGCATCTGTGTTGATATATACAGATGTTTTCTCATCTTTAAGCACATGCACATCATAGTTGTTTACAAAGCATTTACATTGTAATTAAGTAATTGAATAATGTATATGTGTGTGTGTGTGTGTGTAAAATGCAAATACATAAAGTCGTGTTTTATTAAGGGACTTTAGTAGCCTAGAGTTTGGTATCTGAAAGTTAAGGTGTGGAGATGGGTGGGCCCTGAAACCAATTCCCCAGCCCCAACAGATGACTATGTCCATAAAGAAGGGACAATCCCTCACAAATTGAGGATTCTAGCAAAGAGTAGGGGCAAGTAGTGCCAAGAGTGTAGATGGAGTAAGGGGAATAACTTAACAACTCCTCCAGAGTTGAGAGCACAGGCCAACATGGAGCTTGGAGATTTCTGTGAGCAGCAAGGCAGTCCACAAGGGTGTAGTACTCTTGGGAAGAAGATGGGAGCAAGTACCACCCATTCTACTTATGAGGGTGGATAACGGCTCTGTTTCATGATCTAATGCAGGAGTCGGAAGCCATGGGGTTAAGGCCTTTCAGGTGACTATGGAGGGAAGACTGTTCCATCAGGAAAAGGGGAAGGAGGCACGGAGGGAGGGATAGCATCCCAGACTCAGACCTAGCAAGGGTTGAAGAAAGGAAATTGAGGTCTAGTTGTACAAGTCTCTGAGAATCCTGACCGACCTGTGCCACAGGAGAGGTTTTCAATAACCTAAGGACTGGATTTTTAAACTTGGGTAGAACAAATTCTTTCTAAAATAAGTTTTAAACAAACCACGCCCCGAAGACTCTCTACCGTAACTAAGCTGAGTGATTAGCGCCATATAAAACCACATCGCGCCACAGCCTGCACCGCTTTCAGACCTTGCCATGAAGTGAATACTTTACATGGAGATGAATTTATATGTGCATATATTCACACATACACACAGTTATATAAAGATAAGTGATTTAAAAGTTTGCGATCCCAGAATAAGTTTTAGCAAGTGTATAGCACGTGCGCCAACTATCTTATCCCGCACCCTCCTTCACACAAGGCAGACATCACTAATCACCCTACTCTTTCCACAGACCGAAGACTCAAACGTACAGCTCTTTTCCACCAGCACTCTTGGGAGCATGTTGATTGATCAATCTAATTCAAGATGCCAGAACACAGTTAAGGAGTAAAAAGTCTCATTTCAAGCTATTAAACTTGGTCTCAGGAAAACAATGTCTTGCATTTGTTCTGGGTCCATTTGTTCTCACTGGTAGCAGAATTCAAGTCTACTTTATCAGAAGTTGTCTGGTTCATCAGGCCCAAGCATTGTGAAACTGGCTAATCAAGACGGAGGAAAAAAATCTGACAGCAAAAGGTAGGCTTCTACCAGGGGGAAAAAAATCAACACATAGGAACAATCTCGACTTTCTAAACACTGAGCTAGTTTTGGCCCTTGATATTCATTTTGATTGCCCCTATTAAGAGTACCTTTAGAAAGGCATAAAAGATATTCCCATCTTAGAGATCCCCCAAAATGTGCACAAGAAGAAGGGGCTTCACAGTCACTGGACACAGTGATCAACTGTGGATGAAGGGAATGATTGCCATTTGTCTTTAAGGAAATAACCCAATGCATGAAGATTAAAATTACATATGTGTGTGTGTGTATATATAGAGAGAGACATACAGACAGATAGATAGATATGGAACTTCATTGTAAAGGTTTAATGTTCAAAAGCCAGTAATAAGAGGCATAGTTTGGGAAATTATTTCTTTGTCACAGCTAACAGGCTGGTGTAGTAAAAAGAAAAATGTCTCATTTTTAATATCAGATTCTTGAAAGAGAGCAATGACCATACTGCTTTTTCTTCCCAAGTAAGGCTGTTTTCGAGTTTGTCTCATTCAGAACTCTTTCGTTTGGATCAACGCAGTTTCAGTTAGGGAAGAAAATTGGTGTCTTCAGCTCATTGTTGGACTTTTTAATAGAAGAATGGCTGATTGTTTTGTTATAATCCCTTATTCTTTGGGAGGTAGTGAGACAAGATACTGGACTTTCAAATGAACACATATACAAAACCAAGTTGATTTCTTATGGTGAAAATCCCCTCTAAAACTGCAGCTCTACAAATTTAAATATAATAATGGCTTTGACTAAATCTGTACATGGTGAAATTTGCCCATGGAGACCACCCCCATAGTTCAATGAAGGAAAAAATAGAAAAGGGTCTTTTAGGCAGGTGGTCTGTGTTCACATTCATGGTGGTTTATATTCAATTATTCACTGGGAGGATTCATGGTAATCTAGTGTTAGCTCCATTCTTTTTCCTTCTGAAGGAATGTCACCGTTCTTTCTTCTTCTACCCTCTGCTGATTCTCGGGTGCTCCCATAGGAGCTGAGCCTCCCTGCAAAAGGCCAAATAACACAACGACATAAGCTTAGCTGAGCTCTGGCCAACAAAAATGCCCTGCCCCTCTCTAGTGTTAGCCCAGTGACAGGAAACACCCAAAGGCAAGGGACGAAAGACACAGAAAGAAAAACGACTATGCAAATAAGGCAGCCTGGGTGTAATTCATGCTTCTTTCTCATCTCTTGGCTGCTTGATGAAGCCTATTTTGAAGGCATCAGCATCCAAATGTATTTTATACGTATTGAGCATTAATGTATGAAAAAATATCAAAACTGAGAAAATCTTTTTCAGAGCAAAGAAAACAAGATAACCCTTCTCAGTCCAGCCACTACTTGCACAGTTTTGCATAGACACACATGCACACATACACACACATGCACGCGCACACACACACATACACACATACACACATGCACACATACACACATGCACGCGCACACACACACATACACGCATACACACATGCACACATACACACACATGCACGCGCACACACACACACACATACACACATGCAGAGTAGAAATTATTGAGGATAGTTTCATCCTACTAATCGTTGACTAGACGACAGTATTAGAATTTGAAAAGCCTTCTCGCACATCTGGACCACTGTCTGTTTGTAAGCCAAGTTTTGTTGAAACACAGCCATGGCCATCCATTTCCGTGCTGCTTTAGGCTGCTTTTGTGTGACAACAGAGCTTTCAGTCATGACAACCCTGTAGGCTGCAACGCTAAAATAGTTATCACCTGGCCCTAGTTATCCACCAACTTCTAGCTTACATTTCATTATGTGTATACTTTGCGACTTTTTAAATCATGATCCTCTCCCCCCCCCCACCCTGAATATTTAGGAGACCCTACTCTTGAGTTCTTGCTAGTACCACAAAGAATTTCAGAGTTGTTTTTTGTTTGTTTGTTTTTGCTGTTGTTCTTGTTTTAGTTTTAAAGGATATTTCGATCTGGGGAGACGGTTTAGTGGGTAAGAACACTTGCTGTGCAAACACTAACATCCCAGTTCAGGTCCTTAGCACCCATATAAAATACCAGGCAGGGTCAGTCACCTGTGCCTGTAGCTCCATTGCTGGTGTGTGTGTGTGTGTGTGTGTGTGTGTGTGTGTTTATCAGGGTGTGGAGACCCCTGGATCATGAAAATTTGCCCACTGGGCACAAGCCTAGCCAAAAAATTGGTTAGTTCCAAGTTCAGCAGGAAACTCTGTCTCAGGGAATAAGGCAGAAAGCAATGAAGTGGATGTCTGGCATCCTTCTCTAACCTCCGAGTGCACTTGTGCACATGCAAGAGAACATGTAGGCACACACAAACACACATGCACCTAAATATGTCATAGACATATGTGTACATATCACAACCACAAGATTTTCGTGATCTAAATCTATACAGAATTTCTGAAGGCTTTAGAGGCTGTTAGAGCTAAATAAAACACTGAACAAAATAGCTCTCTCGTAGAGTGTTTCTCCCTAATGATATAAGTCACTTACCTTGTAGGCACAGAGCAAGAATGGACTTGTATTGACGAGTTTCCAATTCCACGAACATAAAATGAATGTTGACCACTTGGAACCAAATTCCTAATCTTTAGCGCCTTAGCACAAAAGGAATTGAGCTGGCTCACTTTTTGAGTCAGGGAAGACTTCAAGATGGCAGCAAAGAGTAAAGAAACAACCAGAGGGCCCCACAAAGCACGGGGGTGGACATTGTGTGTTGAGGTCACAGCTATTAATGAGCTTGCTCAGCAGAAAGTCCACCAAAGGCAGGGGTTGGAAAAGAGAAGACCATCTTGAAGAAATGTTTGTCTTCTCCTCATCTGGGCTCTTTTGTGGCTTTTAGTGACAGTCACTCTGAATATACCTACCTCGAGTCTCCATTACCTTCCTGTCAGTATGGCAGTGTGAGCTCTCAACTCTGACTTCCTGAATTAGCTCTGGGTGGTATACCACCTGTGGGGTCTCAAAGAAGTAACTGCCAACTTTCTCATCTGAAAAATGGGTCTAATAAAAGTTCTTGCTTGTGGGGTCTTTTCATCATAAATACAACGAAGGTCATTCTATTTGCTTCCCTGGCTGTGCCCTCCAGTCATCTGTGGGGTTTCTCCTGTCTTTCAATGGGATTCCTAGAAGAAAAAAATGGCTTGATAACTTTCAGTAGAAAAAGGTGTTCAATGTTTTTCTCCTGTGGAAGTCACGTGTGCTGCTCAGTTCCAGGTGGGGGAACCCTGACTTTGCAATATGTTGGGGTGTCAGTATTGCTTTGCAGCATGTTGGGGTGTTGGTATTGCTGTTTTGCTTCTGTCCTAAGAGGCAAAGTGCTGGTACCTGGAGAGGGTCGCACGGAAGTAATCCATACTAATTCTGTTTTTATTTAGCCAAGTGTGTTCCACTAAAGGAAATTGCCTCTATAGTCTGAAAAATATTTCTTGGACAGATAATGGTATTTCAGACTCATATAATTTAACTTAATTTATTCGTATATGTTATAAATACATATATGTTAAACAACATTATTTTATGTTTTCCAGAAAATATGTTTTTATATAAATGTGCCATAGAGATAGTATTCTAAATACCACCTTTGCTGAGATACTGCCTTTCTAAATATTTTTTATGCTGAATTGAAATAGAGATGTGTCTTGAAACATCATTTACTGGGAGTAAAGTCATAGATAGAGACCTCAAGAACAAGAGATACCTCCAGCTAAAATGTAAGTCTGTACACCAAATACCAGCTTTCCTTAAGACGTCACATGAGAATGCTTAGCAGTCATGGGTGCTGAAGCAAGCAGGTCACTAAGGTAGACGGCAGCATGGGGCAAAGAGGTGAATGTCCCTCAAGCCTGGCCATTGCTGGGGGCAGGGGTCATGACAGGGACAGCTAAGCTGCTTGTTTTCAGCATTGCAAGGTGGATTTAAGGGAGGGGAGGTGAGTTCCAACTTCCCAGGAACAGTTGTGTTTATTCTCAGCATGAATGGTTGGGAGAGAATGACACACAGCAGAGGAAGATTGGCCCTTCTCCTTCTGAGCTTAGCAGCTTCCTTCTGGGGGTGCTATTGCCCTTCCCCAAGTAGACCAGACACTCACAGGACCAATGGCAGCTTCTCTCTGACCGTTCGTGCTCCACTTAATGCCAGATATACAGACAATATATCTTGTACACAGAGGACAAGGCAGGCTCCACCCTTAGAAGTAGAGAGCAGACCATCTGAACTTTAGCTTGTTCTTTGGTGACCTACATGATAGACCTCCCACCACCTTCTCACCTGCTTGATTGCCATGAGAACTAATGGATGGGAAGAGAGAAGTGTTCAAAACATGCCTTCTGCTATTGATTACCAAGATATCATAATATTCATCTTACTATCTAATAGGGTCACAGGACTCAAACTTTAAAAAACAATATTCCAACTTAGGCTCCCTCCCTCCCTTTCTGTCTCTGTACCTCTAATGCACAACATGTCTTAACAGTCTTTCTGTTTTTCCATGAGAAGTTTCTTTGTGTTAAAAAGAGGAAAAGTTTCATATTTTACCCTTCACTGTGTCTCTAACACGTGTGTTTCCCTCTTTTTTTCCCCCTTATACCAAAGCCATATTCCATCATTTAGTTCAGAATCAGAGCTTTACAGTGACAAAATCACCTGCATAGGTCCAATCCTGTCCCTGCTACCTATATACTCCACATCCTTTATAGGAGTCAGGCGTGGAGGTCTCCGTGCCATTTCCGTATAGGAAAGTGGGGAACTGTGAATGGATTCCATCAATGTGTTTAGCATGGTTCCCAGGAACACTCCTTAAATGTCAGCCATCATTACTATCAGAGGAAGCATGAATTCTCTGTAGCTGTACTTTAATGTACATTGGTTTAAATGGGAACTACCACCCACCATTTCACAACTAGGAAAACACCATGTCACAGAAATCCAGTTTACTTGTCCCAGCTCACACAATGAGCACCAGAACGGGTGAGCCAGCACAGGTCCCTCTGCCCCCACAACCGGAATCTGCATGTTCCTTCACATTCAAGTATTAGATCATCAGCATCCCAAACAGAGGAAGCCCAAGATAGCTCCCTACCACCAGACTAAACTTCTACTCATGCCCAGAATAACGAGATGGAAGTGATTTTCCAGCCGCGGATGCTGAGGCTTTCTGGTACCTCCTGAATCTCGGCCACGTGCGGGGACTCTTACTCGGAGAAGTGAAGGGCAGTAGACAGGAGGCCATCTCTGCGACTCTGTAACTGCTCAAGCGCTCGCTGCTTGGTAAGATTAAGCCATGCTGACAGCAGAGATCCTTTCTGTGAAGAGTAAATGCCCCATCACACAAATCTACTCAGACCACATCCTTCTGGGGGTGCGACCACCAGTTGCTTTAAACTGCCAGCCTTGTGTAGATTGTTGCCAGAAGGGTGAAATATGAAGTTTACCTAGACTTTTCTTTGCCGGAGCATTTATTGTAAATCATTAGTTACTGGGAGTTGCTATCCATAACTCATGCAGTTCCTACACGGTTTCAGGTGCTGAAAGAATTCTCTGTACTTGTCCAACAAAAATGTACCATCTTTTCCTAGAATATAATTACCAGGTATTTCTTTTTTAAGTCCCAGCTAAGATATTTGTGCGGAGAAAACTCGGACCCAAGGACACTCAATGAGCTGGGAACAGCAAGTGTGGTTTTTAATGTAAGAGCCGCAAGTCTTTAGGGACGCTTATGAGCACGGGTAATAAATACCTCAACTAGTATTCAGACTTGCAAGCTGGGAGAGGAGTAGGCAGGCAAAGCACAGAGCATCCTCATGTTCCAAACCGTGCATTAAACTCTTTCTGTGGTAGCTTAATTCTCCTGACAACCCCTATGGGTAGGTTTTATCATTTTCATTCTATAGATGAATAGATTAGGGCTCACGATCTCATGCCACAAACCAGTAGAAAACCACAATCCACAGTGAAAATAATTTACTTACCCCCAATCCCAGTTAGATCACCACGTAGAAAGTCCGACAGTCCCAAATGGCTTATTCCTGGCTTTTGTGGGTGGCTTTTTTAGAGGCAGGATCGTTAAGGATCCCCATTATCAGGATCGCCCCTGAATATCATGGAAGAAAGCCGCTATATGCAGCAAGCATTTTCATCTTGGCCACCAACAAAGATCAAGCACATGGAAGCTGAACCCCCCTGAGGTAGGAGAAAGAGCAAGTTTCTCTTGTGCCCTGGACGTTCTACCCAGAATAGGCGCCAATATGGACAGACAATTAGTATGGATAGATTTGATCAAAACACCAAGAAAACACCAAATCTGATTGATGCTGAAAGCGCAACCAAGTGGGAACACACAAAGGAGTGAGGGAGAGGGCTGGCTGTATGAAGCCAGCCCCGCTTAGAAATTCTAATCCGCATAAGCTGCTCTTTTCATGGCGTGGTTTTTAATATTTATTGGCAAGGCCCTTTTAATCCTGATGAAAATAACATGTCCTGAGGAAAAGAAGTGTTATAACTAGACTGAATGAACGTGGCCTTGGCATTTAGAATGTTCCGTGGGGATCAGTAGAAAGACAGTGGGGCCTGGAAAAGGGTAAAGGTGACCTCGAAATGAATATTGGCAGAAGACAGGAAATATTACTGCCAGTAGGAAGTTGAATTCAAGATGGAGTGGAGGTTGGCCAATTCTGCCTGAGTTACTTCCTGAGAGAAAGGCCCAAACTTCTGACGGGAGAGAAGTTAATACATTGTGGAGGTGAGGAAGAACCCAGTCAGAATTCATCTGCCAGTGTTTGAACCCCAGATCTGCTGTCTCCAAGTCACATCTTCCATAAAAACAGGAGGAATGATAAATGCAAACCTTCTTATTTTGATAATAGTTGAGCGAATGAGAGTAAATCACTAAGTATCAATGCTGGAACAGACGAAGTGTTAAATAATCAGGGGATTTATTATTGCCACTCTAAATCTTTTTTGTGCATGGTTTTCCTTAATGTTACTGAATTTTTTCCTAGAAAATTAGCATGTCAGATATGAATCAAACAAGAGATTGGGAGGACCTCTTGGCAAAATTCATATAAAATTAATGGTAAATCTCTGATACAATTTAGATTTGAACCGGATTGTAGTTAGGGGGGAGGATGAGACTTCTCTTGCCCTGAGGGACAGAGGCAGATTAGGTATTCACACAATGTTTGCATTGGCAAGCAAGAGCAGTAGTGCCATCGTGTAGGGTATAAGCAGTGCTACCTAAGCTGTGTAGAACTAGAAAGACAAGATGATCTAGCAGCATCAGTTCCCTGCTGCTGCTGGTGCTGCTGCTGGTGCTGCTGCTGCCACCACTGCTGCTGCCGCTGCCATGCTGCTTCTGTTGCAACCCTGCTGTTTTCATCAATTTGTAACCACCCAGGACATTTCTCCTTAGCTATGCACCTTAAAAAGATGGGGGATAAAGGTTCTTTCCCAATATTTCCTTTCTACCACCCAGAGAACTCAACCTGATTGTCTCCCAGGGGGCCTCCAAAGGGTTAGTTTAACAAAACCATGAGTTTGTTCATCAATAAAGCAGAGGCTAGCCTTAGCCAGCTGCTCGAATGAAGCACTCGCTATTCTATCTCCTAAACGTTAGGCTACATGGAATGTGGGACACGGGAGCTGCCCCACACACATAAGGTGGATTGAATGAGAATAGGGCTCACAGGCTCGTACATCCCGGTCTCCTGCTGGTAGAACTGTTTGGGAAGGATTAGGAGGTGTGGCCTTGTCAGAGGATATGACACTGTGTTCAAAGCCCACACCATTCTCAGCTAGCTCCCTCTGCCCTGTTCTTGTAGAGCAAGACATAAGCTTGCAGCCATTACTTCGGCACCATGTCTGCCTATATCCTGTCATGCTCCCAACACACCATAACGGTCATAACTCTCTGAAACCACAAGGCCCAAATAAGCTCATCTCTAAGTTACCTTGGTCAGGGTGTCTTATCACAGTGATAGAAATGTAACCAAGACACCAGATTTGTGAATGACTTGCTAGCTTGTCAACTAGATAATCTCAAACTACTTAAATATCTCATACTTCAATTTGATTGTCCATAAAAATGGAGATTATAACAGAATAATAATTGTGTAAAACAAGTCAGAGAGTTCAAATGTGTTTAATATTTTGAAAAGACACCCCTAAGCAAATAGAAGCTGCTGGCATTTTTTTTTCCAGTCTTAACGACTAGGAAAGAGTTAGCTCAGGGCACCTAGTGTTCTGATGAGAAAGATCCTGAGCCCCAGGCATTCATGCATGACCTTACAAAGTTCACTTTTTTCAATGTCCTTTCTTTCTTTCTTTCTTTCTTTCTTTCTTTCTTTCTTTCTTTCTTTCTTTCTTTCCTTCCTTCCTTCCTTCCTTCCTTCCTTCCTTCCTTCCTTTCTTTCTTTCTTTCTTTCTTTCTTTCTTTCTTTCTTTCTTTCTTTCTCCTTTTCCAGAGGGTCAGAGCATTTTGAAGAACCTGTATACAGCTTCACCCTCCATTTACCTCTTGGGCATATAGGTAACAAATGAGGCTGAAGGAAAATGCATTTATTTAATGTGGAGAAATATTTAACGAAGGAAAAGTTAAATATTGAGTAAGTGAGGCTAAAATTTTAAAAATTAGAATTACTTCTGTGTATGTGTGTTTTGCATGCATGTATGTATGTATACCACATTCGTGTCTGGTACCCATGAAGGTCCAAGAAGGTGGTCAGATTCCTTGGGATGCAGTTACAGATGTTTTTGAGCCTCTGTGGGTGCTGGGAATGAAACCTGGGCCCTCTGCAAGGCCAACAAAAGTTCTTTACAACTGAGCCATTGTTCCAGTTCTAAAATTATAATATTTAACTGACATAAACTTTACATAATAGATCATAATCTTCAGGGTAGAGGATATGCATAGAAGAAAAGAAAAGAATAAAACCAATATTTGTTGAGAAGTAATAAGGCCAGATTTCAACCTACAATTCCCCATAGCAGTATTACATAAAGGGAATAATTGTCATTCAGGGAAATAATAAGACCCTGAAGAGCTAATATGGGTTCACATAGGTGTTAAATCCCCTTGTCATCCTGCAAATTAAAACATATTGGCATTTCCTTCTGCGGAAATTCAAAATGACAAAAGGCTTTATTTTGGTTAATTTTAATTAATTTTGAATTAATGAAATACCTGCTCACTGGGAAACAGACCCCTCAAATCCCCTTCCTCTGCAAACTGGACGGAACTTCTAAGTTGAGCATGTTTCTCTCTGCTGATTGGAGGAGGCCATCAGCAGTGGACTAGGGCCCAAGGGCAGAGGTCAAGAAGGGATTTGGTGTCCTGGTAGAGCTACTGAGGCTGAATACATGGAGATACACCATCTGCAAGACAACAGATGGCAATGTGTCCCATCCTCACACAGGGGTCCCTAAGAAGCCACTTGGCTCTCTGTTTTCACATTGGCATTCCCTCATAGCACACCAGATCCAGATCCAGCCCAAGAGTGTTAAGAGGGACTTGAACAAAGTCAAGGGCATTGCGATAATTCCTCTTGGGCACAATTTCTTAATCCACTGTGAATGAGCCAAAATGGAAAAAGAGAAACAACTCTCCAGCTTCTAGACCCACAGGAGCCCAACCCACTGGGACACAAACCAACTGGTCATGTTCTAGCTGGGATTTGGTGACTCAGAGTAGAGGTTGAGAGGTCTTAAATATTGCCCACAGAGTCTGGTGTGTGGATAGATAATTACTCTGCTTATTCATCCTTGGGCTTTCGTCCCAGAGACTTTGCCAATGCCACG
This sequence comes from Chionomys nivalis, assembly GCF_950005125.1. NCBI lineage: Eukaryota > Metazoa > Chordata > Mammalia > Rodentia > Cricetidae > Chionomys > Chionomys nivalis. Next base: position 57,740,068 of record NC_080096.1, read on the forward strand.
GTTTGCTATTGTCTTTTAATTTAGCGGTTGGCAACAGAAGCTCCTGTGTTGTGATAATGAGAAATCAGTGTCTTTCTCCCACAGGAAGGGGCTGTTCACACTCCCCTTAGCCAGTTCTCCTCTGGAAACAGGGTGCACTAGGCTTCTTCCTGCTGTGGAAGAGCAGCTCACCTGGAGGCCGCTGGGTCTCTGTTCCGCTCCCAGCTCTGCCACCTGCCTGCTGTATGAACCTCTATGATCTACTTAACCTCTCTGCAGCTTCCTATCACACAGGGCTGCTGGAGAGATTCATTACAGATAAATAAACTAATTATGGAAAGATGCCCAGCAATCATGGAATCTAAATAAGTTATACTTTTCTCTTCCCCTGTTTAGAACTGGGTATTTTCACCATGGGTATTAGTAATTGTGCCTTGTTAGTAGCTAATAATTAAATTCATGGAGTAGCCATTAGTGATAATCAGAGATATAATGCGACATTCTGGAAGGATTGATATCTTTGTTAGAAAGAAGACATAATCTGAGAATAGGGAAATATACCCTAAAATGCTCATTTATTTTGTGTACACTGAATAGCCAGGTTAAGGTGGTGTCTGTCTGGGCTCTAGATTTCAGGTTCAACTTCTTGGAGGAGATGATATGAAATGAAGAATTAGCATCTTGGAATGAATAATTTCCTTGTTTGTGATATAAATTGTTCAGAGGAAAATAATGTTTATGAATGATAAGAGGATGTATTTTAGGAAAGACGTGGACAAAATTTTTAAATCATGATGAATGTATTTATGTATATTTAAAAATGTTAACTGAAACTGGACAGTGGTGGTGCACACCTTTAATCCCAGCACTCAGGAGGCAGAGGCAGGTGGATCTCTGTGAGTTCGAGGCCAGCCTGGTCTACAAGTACTAGTTCCAGGACAGGAACCAAAGTCACAGAGAAACCCTGCCTAGAAAAACAACAACAACAACAAAAGTTAACTGAAGTCTCTTCTATTACTTGAAAAAAAAACAAAAGGTGTAAAGTGCATTGTTTTTGAAATATGTGAGATAATATTAAAGGTGATGTGTGGATATGGAGCATGTGGGAAATTCAGGAAGTTTGGCTGGAAGTATCAGGGTCTATTTCCTGGTATCCTGTGGATGGAAAGAATCTCTCCTGTGATCTCAGGTAACTTCTTTCTTTCCTCTTTCTTTGCCAATCTTCTCTATTTCTTAAGGGATAATTATGGCTCTCCTTAAGGAGTTGAAGATGAATATCCATAAAGCCTTAAAAGACACTAGCTGGCATGTGTTGATGTGAACTTAGAAAGAGAAAGAAAACACAGATGTAAGGTTGGTTTGGGATCTGTCTCTGAGGGAAGCAGAATGGCATTGAGCGCTACAGCAGGTCTTTGATAAGTAGGTGAGCCACTGTCCACACTAATGAAAATTAATAGGTCAACAGACTTTACTGTGGTTCCCATGAAGAAAACTGCAGTAAGACTTTCCCAGCTCCACTTTCTAAGCCCCTGTGAGTTATTTAAGGTCACAAGTGCATTACTGTATGACTGAGAAACCACACACTTGGAGAGCTGGGAGCATACTCCTGCCAAAGTACAAAGAACTGAGGAAATAATGACACAGTGGTCTCTCTTTGGGGACACATAAGTACTCATCAACGGGGATGCCTTTATTGGGAGCCTTTGCGCGTCTGCTCTAGTGACGTTCTAGGCTCCCCAGAGCCTCCCAGGGGCATGAGACAATTAACTAAACCCTGCGCCTTTTTATCTTTTCATTCTGTCTACGACCATTTTATTCCTTTAGCTCCGAATGCTCACCATTTTCAATTTAGCAACTCACAATTTGTTTATGAAGCTGCTTAGCTCCACCCAGAGATAGATGCATTTTCGTTTTCATCCACATTGCTTTCTAACTAATGTCTTCTAGCTGGTGGTTTAGAATTTAAAAATTTTAAAGATTGAACAACACATACCAGGTGAGAAGGCACTGTGGTAGACTCAGAAATACTGTCATCAAATATCTCGTGAATCATCAAATGAATCATCAAATAATTCATTTCCAAGTCATCTCTCTTGAGTCCAAAATATTTGCCCACCCAGGATGCCCAAGTACATATGGAATTGTGTGCGTTGATGTTTTCAAATCTCAGTACATAACAGTGCTGAAAGATAATAAGGAGACCTATATCAAAGAATTCATTCAACCTAATCATGTTTAATGGTGGACCTCTTTGATGTGTGTATGTTCGTGTTTGTGGGTGCATGTGAACAAACTTGTATCATCTGCATGTGGAGGTCAGAGGTCATCCTTAGATGTCATTCCCCAAGGGCTGTTTGTTTTTATCTTTGTTTTGGTTTCGTTTTGAGGCAGAGTCTATTCCTGGCCTGATACAGTCACCAAACAGCCTAGGCTGACTGACCAGTGAACCCTCAGGGTCTACATGTCTCTGCTTCCCCAGTACTAGGATTACAAGATGTATCACCATGCCTGGATTCTGGGGGGTTTTGAAGATCAAACTCAGAGCATCATGTTTGTACTAGCCTCAATGATGGGCCCTTTAAAAAAATGATAACCCTAAAATTTGTTTCCTAAAAGGCAGATTAGGACATGCTGCTCCTGTATAGACAGTGGTCACAGCATTGCCTCTTCATCAGTACAGGAACTCAAGGATTTTCTCTACTTTCCCTTCCTACTAACCTAGACAGCTTTCCAGGCATGACACTTCTGCTTTGGAAATGTTTTTCCAGTTCCCTCCGACCTCTCCATCCTTCTGCCAGAGCTTGAGCCTTGCTCATGTTGACGTGTTAAATCAGCTCACCAACTCTCATGGTCTCCCTTCTGTAATCTAGCATCCAGGGTTTCCATCCCAATGCATTTATTATCAAATGTCTTTTCTACTTAGATCCTTCCTGGGTTCTCACCAGCCTCACAATTAAGACAAAATACTTACCACTAATTTGAAGGTCAGATATAGGATGACAATTAGAAGATTAGTATTTGGATGCAAACAGTTCCATGAACAGGCCATGGAACACTTATTTAATCTCTAGCCTCACTTTCCCAGTCTCCTAAGTGGGTATAATCACACTTCAGATTTTGTAAGATTATGGGATGATGAAGCTAGATCGGTAGATGTCAAACTGAGAAAACAAAACTGAAAATGCTTGCAAATTTAGAAATTGTATTACTGCTTTACTGTATGCTCAAGGACAGAGTCCTGGCTCTGTAGCTCCATAATTTCACACCTTTCCCCAGACATCTGTGTTTCAGTCACACAAATGTGAACCCCTTCTTCAGTGTGCCAAGCCCTTGCCTCGTTCCATGATTTTCTGCTCTCGGTTTTTTCTCTGTACAGGGCTATTGTCCACGTCAGCGCTGGAGTTAACCCCTGTCTACACTACAGATTAAAAATAAACATCGCATAGCATATTTATCTTTGTATGCAGTAAGGTGCTGAAGTCTTAGTCACCTTGCTCAGAACTGGGGAGAGTTAGGAACCTCCTAATACAGCACAACCGATTGCTTAACCTCTGTCCTAAATGGAAGAGGAGATCTTAGTAGATAGAGAGATCTGATTAAAGTCAGCAAGGGAAAAAACTAAAAAGTTTACATACCAAGAGGCAAAAGCTAAAAAAGAAGGGGGCCAGACACAGTGACAGATTGTTTATCATAGGCATATTCTTCAAGGACATTACAGAACCCATGCCAGCTTTAACCCCAAGGACTGTATGGATTAGACAGAGATAAATGATACTCCTTGTGATGACTCCAAACCATTAAAGACTGTCATAAAAACAATATGCATCTATTCGCCTTAATAAGATCTAATGAAGTGACTGCATTATGCTTTGCTTTAATAAGAAGTTATGTGTGTGCACATGCCTGTGTGCACGCTCGTGCATGCACTTACACACAGATGTGCGCCCACATAGAGGTCAGAGGGCAGACTTGGGTGTTGGTCCTTACTGTCCTCCTGGAAGTCTCCTGTCTCCACCTCTCCTCTTAACTATGCTCTGCTTTTTGGGGTACCGTTTGATTGCTGTCATTGTGATATTGTCATCATGTGAACTCTGCACATTGCAATGAGAAAGTAAGGTACCAAGAGGCACAGAAACTCTTGCTAAGAAACATCAGGGAGTCGAAGAGTTCCAATGATGTTAGAGCCAGTTGTCCACTGCTGAATTCTGCATACACAGCCATGGCAAGCTACTGATGCATATTTCTATAATTCATGTGTATAATTAAAAACGTTTTATTTAAAAATTGCCTATATTGCCGGGCGGTGGTGGCACATGCCTTTAATCCCAGCACTCGGGAGGCAGGGGCAGGAGGATCTCTGTGAGTTCGAGGCCAGCCTGGTCTAAAAGAGCTAGTTCCAGGACAGGAACCAAAAGCCATGGAGAAACCCTGTCTCGAAAAATCCAAAAAAAAAAAAAAAAGCCTATATTTTAAAATATGGATACACTGGCTAACTTCAGAAGCCATTTAAATAGGATATTACGAGGATATTATGTATTGCTCTGATGCAACAAGCAGATATGCTTTCAAAGTTAGCTTGCTAGAAGAAAACTCTAAGGCAAGTGACTGTCTTCGAGCTGTATGGGACTATTGTGAAAAAGTTAAGTTTTACATCATCATGGGATGTTTTTCTTAGATCTGGAGTCGCAGGGTCATGTAAGAATCCGGAGGAGTGGGTACATTCAGTGGACCGCTCATTGCAGTTTTGTTTTGGAGCTGGTTAACTTGCTTCTCTTGTGCCTGTCTTGGTCCTTCCACAAAAGCTGAACCACTTCTGTGGAAGCCACGCCTATTCCCTGTCCCTTCAAGCTTGTCCTTAGGGTGTCACCTTTTAAAGCCCAGCCCTTGTTTCTCTCCTTTTTCAAGCCAGATCCTCCCTCCCCTCTTGTCTAATTCTTAGCCAAGCATAGCAAGGCCAGCTGGTGGGAGCCTTATGAGAGACAATGGCGCCAGCCCTGCTTTATGGAACACTGCCTTGCCAGCCCAAGCTTCCTGGATCAGAGCAGTTGGTTTTGAGTCATAGCCCATCCTCTGACCCATATTGACATGCTTGTTCAGTGTAGATTAAAGCCTTGTGAACTGGAGTAAGAAGAGGTAGAAGAAAGAGGGCATTGTGGGTCTAGAGGGAATCAATATTGTGTCTTTGAAAAGGCATGTGTTTATTCCCAGACTGACCATCTGGACTGTGTGGCCCCAAATCAACCACAGAGAAAGGAAAGAGAATGAAATTGGCACGAGGGGACCTCGTAAAGGGCAGGTCTGCAAGGTAGCTTGTCAGTATAAAGCTGTGCTTTCAAGCCAAGGAAGAAAAGCGATATTCTAAGGCTTACCTGCCGGCCACCCGTTCTTCCCTGCGCCCTACCAAATCTTCTCCAGGTGTAAAGAAAGAGCTGTCTCTTCAGCATTTGCCATTTCTTCCTAATCTCAAGTGTCCCTACACACTTTTCACAACAGGGGTTGTTTACAACACAACCGGCACTTTAACTGGCTTCCAAACTTGAAACACAGGAAGCATGCACACAGAATAGTGAGTGGTGAAAATGTGGCTATCGCGTCTGCTCCCATACCTCCAGCGCGTCGGAAATATCCCCGCTACTTCCAGCCTCCTCACTTAACAGCCTACTGAGGAGCATCAGAAGTGTCTATGGGAAACTGATGGTGCATGTGGGTGAACAACAGCTTGGGTCTGTCCTGTAAATAACCAGGAACTGGGAGAGTGTCTTAGGGAAACACATGCATTTTCTGAAATACCAACTAGCCAAATCCTGCTGCCCATGCCCACGGGTGATGTTTAAGCTGGAAAGGTAAGAGTGTGTATAGACGACAAAGTGTGGCTCAGATGAATTTCCTACGTTCCAGTGAAATTACCTGGCATGAGTGAGAAGGAAACATGGAACTCGCAACAAACCCACTTCGGAGTTTATTAGAGGGGGCGTGTACAGGCCTGGGGAAGGAGGTCAGTGTTGGCGCCTCCAGCTTTTAAGGGCTGCCTAGCGCACGCGCACAAGGGGATGGCGTGGTTATATCATATGTAGATGACAGCTTTCACACATGTGTGCAAGGACTCACACAACTGCATCATATGTAGATGATGCAGCCATGCTGCACGTGGGTCATGCGGGGTCTTTTAAGACTTCCCGGGGCCATTAGGCACTTCTGCCTGAGGGCATGTCCGCACATGCGTGGCCTTGGAACCTGGAAGTGTCAGCCACGTTGTACGGTTGAATCATTACATTCAGGACAAACCCTTAACATGTATTTCTCAATCTTTTATGAATTAGTTAAAATGGCAAGCTTTAACTTACCAGAAGAGTCCCAAATGGAGTAGTAGGAAGGTAAGCAGCTAGCAGTTTCATGTCTATTCAGAAGGAAGGTGTTTTTTTTACTTGATTGGTTAGTTACTTTAGTGAGCATATGTGTGTTGGGAAGGGGTATACCACAGTGGGTGTGTGGAAGTTAGAAGGGGGCAGAATTGGTTCTCATTTTTCACCATGAGAGTTCAGGGGATAGAACTTAGGTTGCTGGGCTTGGTAGCAAGTACCTTTACCCAATGAGCAATTTCCCCAGAAGCCACTTTTCCTAATAAGTTTCGTCTACTAGAATCTCCTGTGTCTCCTCTCTCCCATTGTGTCCCAGTGGCTAGGAGCCACCTGGCTGTGCCATGGGTATATCCTAATTCCTCTAAAGGTACTACAAGTCCGTATGATCCCACTAACTTCACTGTGTCTACACGTCAAACCTGTGTGCTTCCCGCATCCCCATCTGTGTCTACAGAGTGCCAGCAATTCCAAGGGAAGGCCTTCAGCCTTCACCCACCTTCTATGTCAGGATCCCCACCTCCATCACCACTCTTAAGAATGGCTTCTCTTCTCCCTTTGTTACTGCTTCTGCTTGAGTACATGATTCATGAGGACTTTGTCATCTCCATCTTTTGAGTATGAACATCCGAGGGGTAGATGTAGTTTATTGTTGTGAGTTTTACTTGTATTCCCTTAATAACTAATGACACTGAATGTCTTTTCCTAAACATATTGACTGTTTGTATGACTTTTTGGAGAAATGTCTCTTTAAGTCCTTTGCCCATAAAAAAATGAAGTCAAAGTGTGGTGGCTTTTTATATAGTTTGGATAGTAGACTCAGATACGTGATGTAAAGTATTTAGTATTGTATAAGCTGTCTTTTTTTTTCTTGATGGTATACTTTGATACACAAAACTGAATTTTTATAAAGTCCATGAATTACTATTTTTTTGCTGTCTGGACTTTTGGTGTCCATCTGAAATTCACAGCCAAATCCAAGGTCAAGGAGAGTAATCCTATGATTTCTTCCATGAGATGTGAGTATTGGCTCTTATATTTAAGTCATCCACTTTTACTTTTAAAAAACTTAGATGAGGTTTTGAGGGTGTTCTCTCAGCTCTTTATCCTATCTTTAGTCTTGGAATTCCTTTTCCCTTTGTGTTGTCTCTGTTTTGCCTGTGCCTAACCTATTAGAAAGGATTTCATCACTGATCCTGGCAACTGCCAGGATTTTTACCTAAACTGTACTGTGTTTTTCTTTTAAATTCCAATAAAATCAACCTCAAACTTCCAAAAAATTCTTTAAAATCATTCTGTAAAAATACAATTTATAACATTCACCAGTTTTTACAACATGATGAGTTTTTGGCTTTCCTTTCAAATGCTCAAGAGGTTCTTATTATAGTCAACCAAACCCCTCCAATCCTGGCTCCTGGTAATCATTAAAATGATGTATGTCAAAATAGTTTTGTTTTATCTAGAGTTTTAGATGAATGAAGTAATATAAGAAGTGGTATTTGTATCTATAAAGGTTTTATATTTACTTTTAATTATTTGTGTATACATGTGTGTGGTGTGCATGTGTGTACAAGGTCCACAGAGAACAGAAGAAGGTGTAAGATTCCCTGGAGTTGGAGTTCTTGGTAGTTGTGAGCCAATCAAGATAAGTACTGGGAACTGAACGGGGGTCCTCTGCCAGAGTAGTGTGGGCTCTTGACAGCTAAGCCATCTCTCCAGCCCCTCTACTTAATTTTTAATACTTTTGAGATTTGTGTAAGTTGCTCTACATATTGGTAATTTATTTCTTTTTTTATTTCTGCATTGTATTTTCACATGTACTTTTATACCAACATTTTATATCTAGTATTAAGCTATTGTGAATGAACTTGCTATGTACATTTTATAACAAGCCTTTTGTGACATTTTTATTTTTCTTGGCTAAATTCTCAGAAGTTGATTTACTGAGTCATATGGTAAAGGTGTGTTTAACTTTATTTAAAAATTGCCCCAAATCATACAACTAAGCAAGGGCTCGGCACACTGAAGAAGGGTTCACATTTGTTGTGGCTGAAACACAGGTGTCTGGGGAAAGGTGTGAAATTATGAAGCTACAGAGCCAGGACTCTGTCCTTGAGTATACACTAAAGCAGTAATAAAATTTCTAAATTTGCAAGCATTTTCAGTTTTGTCTTCTCAGTTTGACATCTAACAATCTAGCTTCATCATCCCATAATCTTACAAAATCCGCAGTATGTTTATACCCAGTTAGGAGATTGGGAAAGTGAGGCTAGAGAAGATTAAATAAGTGTTCCATGGCCTGTCCATGCAACTATTTGTATCCAAATACTAATCTTCTAATTGTTATTCTATATCTGATCTTCAAATTAGTGATAGATGTTTTGTTTTAATTGTATAGTCAATGGGCTTATCTGAAGTCCTGGCTAGAGTAGTCTGTGAGGTTGAACCATCTCAGGTAGCATCTTTGAAATTGTTCTGGATATAGATTTTTGAAGAAACTACAACAGAGATATTCTGAGATATTGGAATACCTGGGCTATTTGTCTTCATTGGTGTCTGGTCCTTTATCCCTGAAAACACACAAACTTTTAAAGGTAACCTGCTTATCTATATTAACACAGGTATGACATGTGTGGTGAGCACAAATCAGCTAAAGATGATTCTTTGTTCTGTGTTTGAGCAGGTAAAAGACATCTGTCAACTTTATAAGTGTTTGGACTGCATAGCCAAACTGTAATGTAAATCACCATACGTGCCATGTGAAAGTATGGCATGTAATAATAGGTCATAAGGATTCTGTAGCTAACATATTTATCATGTCTCATCTAGTCTCAGAACTGTTCCCATGTTAAGGGATCAGCTTATATGTCACCTGTCTTGTAGTTTTTCTTAGTTTTTTTCCTTCATGTCTGCAGTCAAGATTTTCAGGAGATCTCCCCTAATCAAAATTGATCTTCATTAATTTTGAAGGAATCCATAGCTTTTTGTTTCCTGTTTAAACAAAGGCATAGCCTCTCCCCCAATACAACACATTTTTGAACTTTATTCTAAAGTTAAGACATCCTTAAAATATATGTAGGTTGGTTTAAATTAGCAGTTTTTTCCCTACAATCTAATACCTCCCAGCAGTGTTTGCTCTTCACTCATCAGCATTCAAAAAAATTCAAAAATCAATAAAAGACCTAACAGGATCCAGACATCCTGTGTATTTCCCATCCTTCTGTGACTTATTCTTTTGATATTAGTTTACTCTTTTTAAAAAGACTTTAATACTTCAAATCTATTTATTTATTTATTTTATGACAGTTGATATACAATTTCTTTTCTTTCTTCAGCATCTATATACATTTTCAAGCTTATTGTATTTGTTCAGAGGGTTTTTTTTTTTCTGGTTCAGACCTGAATTTTTGTGTTTCTGCAGCCTTCTCTGACTGTATGAGCCAAACTTCAAATGGCCTGGCTCCACTGAGCACATGGTGCTTGAGGCTGGCTCTGCCTACTTCAGGTCCAAAGGCACAGGAGCCACTTTAACTGCTCCAGCTCTGGGAAGCTTTTTATCTAGTGCTGAGTAGCACACTGCTCAAGTGTTCTGCTGAACAATAGAGTCTCTTAAAGGAGTTGAACCTCTGTAGGCCTTGAGCACTGGGACTGCATAAGAAACTGTGTTTACTAGGAATATGTGTGCAGTTCCATGTTCAGAACATTTTTTCAGCTTTCTCAGTCCCTGTGTGATTTTGTGTGCCACTATAGAGATTCACATTGGAATGGAATAAATTTTGGTCTATTGATACAAATTTGAGATCAATTTTGTTTATACACACACACACATTTCTGCTCTTGATTAAGGTATTGTGTTTGTGTAGCTCATTTAAAAATGTAATGTATAATTAAGAAATACAGGTTAATAGAGAATAATCTTTAATAGTCAAACTTCTAGTATGTAAGTTAGGTTTTCTAGATATATTTCAGTTAGATGAATATTATTCAAATCTTTCAGAGACCTTCAGAATGTGGCATTTAAAATATTTTAATAACTTAGGACTTTTATGATGTGAGACACATCTGCTCCTGGAAGCACCAATCTACTTCAGGAGGATGATGGGCATTGAGGTGGCTCCTTATGGAGTTTGCTAGCCATTTGGGCAAGAAACTGCTCTTGCCTAGATTGCTTGATGATATGCTGTATGAACTGGACTTGCAGGACCCACAGAAAAATGACTGCTGAAGTTGCCTAAAAAAGGTAAGACAGTTCTTTAGGGTTCCTACTTCATGAAAGAGTCTGCAAGACATTCTGCAGCATACAGAAGAAAGTGACTGACAAACTGCCAATATAGGTGGAACTGTCTTTGTTATTTCCTGCTTCAAGGAAAAGTCTGTCAGATACTATGGGCCTGTAGGCTGAAGATGGATGTTACAATGATACAGAAGAACTTCAGATAGCTGTCTAGGCAGTGAGAGGTCTCTGTCAATTCTAAAGTTTTGGAAGTTGCTTACAATGCACTTTCTATTAACTTAGGTAATATTATATCCTTCTAGAGTCTTTGATGGAGTTAAAGAATATATTGTTATAATTATAGCTTTCCTTAGTTATAAAAAGATAAAGTAGATATAAATATTGTAACTGTAATTCTTGCTTGATACCCATTTTTTTATATGTAATTTTACTATGTTAAAGTTAAAACCTTCCTTTTTATTTGAACAGTAAAGGGGAAATGGCATGGGAAGTCCTTCTGTATATGTGTTGCTTTTATTGGTTAATAAAAAAGTTCTTTTGGCCAGTGGCTTAGCCGAATAGAGCTAGGTGAGAAAACTAAACTGAATTCTGGGAGAAAGAAGGCAGGGTTAAGGAGAAGCCATGTCTCCACCACTGGGGCCAGACACTTCTACTGGAGCTTGCTGAAACGTTGCCAATAGGCCACAACCTCGTGGTGATGCACAGATTAATGGAGATGGCTTAGTTTCGGGGGAAAAAGAGCTAGATAGAAATATGCTTAAGTTATTAGCCAAACAGTATTGTAAATAATATAGTTTCTGTGAGATTATTTGGGGTCTGGGAAGCCGGGAATGAATGAACACCCTCCAACTACAATGTGCCATGTGTTGAGCACCAAATGTAGTTGGACTTTCTTGTTGGACTTCCTTTTGGAACACCAGCTCCAATGTAGTAACATGGAGACTTCTTATTAATTGAAAGCTTGTCCTTTAGTTTTTAGACTTGTTCCCAATTGCTTTTAAAACTTAAGTCAACTCATTTCTATTAATCTACATTCTGTCATATAGCTTTTTACTTCTCCATTTTGTATGTCTGACTTCCTCTGTGTCTCATTGGTGACTCCTGCATGCCTAGATTCTGAGTTCCCCTCTTTTCCAAGAAGTCCCATCTCTTCTCTCCTGCTTAGCTATTGACCATTTAGATTTTTATTAAACCAATCACAACAATATCTCTTCACACAGATTACAAATATCCCACAACAATGGGGTGCCTTCCATTTACATAGTACTTTTTAAATCTCTTTCAGCAATGCTTTTTACAAAACAAATCCTCCACCTCCTTTGATAGACCTACAGATAGATGATGATTTTGCTCATTCTTCTTTGTCATCCTTATTTGTACCCTTTGTTAAACCTTCCTGTACCAACTCCTACCCAAGCTTTCTGAACCTCTGATGGGTACTATTCTACTTTCTACTTGTATGACATCAAGCCTTTAAGTGTCCAGGTGTAAGTTAGAACAGGCAGCAGCTGTTTGCCTGTGCCTGAATTATGCCCAGTGGACAATACAGTGCCCTCCAATACTGCCAATATTGTTGCAATGACAGGACTTGTATTGTAATTCACAGTCACCCTGTGTGGTGGTTTGAATAGTAATGACCCCCATAGGCTCATATTTAGTCACCAGGAAGTTGCACTACTTAAGAAAGATTAAGAAATGCAACCACTTTGGGAGTAGGTATGTCACTGTAGTTGGCTTTGTGGTTTCAAAATCCCAAGAACAAAGAAGTGACATGTTTCAAAAGATAGACATGCTAGTTATTCACAGTTGATCCTTTTATGTTATATGTGTATTTTGTATTTTCACACATAGCCCATAAATGTGTACATTTTTATGTGTCTATTTTAAAACTAAACTTTAAAAATAAGTCATACTTTTTATCATCATCAAAGACTAATTGGGAAAAGAAATTAAGAGCAGGAGTCAACTTAAAGTTCCAAGAAATCTATGGGTCGGAATGGTCTGAGAATGATTGGTGATAATTCCTTAATGTTTGGTGACACTACAAGTGAAGCCAGGCAAACCGCATCTTTACTACACTCCTCATCAACACTTCCTAATCCATTCTTCCTCTTGCAAACAAATTGATTTTCCCAAATAGTAATCATCTTAAGGCATGCCAATCCACATAAACCCTCTATTAGTCCAAATTTTCCACATGATGAAATTTAACCTCTATTTCATGATACACAAAGTTGCTCAGGAACTCCCTCTACCTGCCTCTCCAGGTTCTTCTGCTGCCACATTGGAAACTTAGTATCCTCTGCGCACTCGTGCATGCACACACACACACACACACACACACACACACACACTGCACATGCTTTCATTTCTAGCCACAAAGAATTGCCTTTGGTTTTTAATATAAATCTAACTCTTGGGGAAACTGTCATTTTTTATTCTATTACTTGGTACACCATTGCTCATTTATATACCTAGCAAATACGTCCTCATCCTTCATGGCTTAGCACAAATATAACCTTCTCTGTGAAGACTTCCCAGACTCCCGTCAGTGATAATTCTGTATTCTGAAATATTTTTTATTTTTATCTTTTGAGATCTCTTTTGAAGGTTTTCCCACTGGTTTATATAATGTATTAGGTATTTCTAAAATATTCACTCCTTTTCTTCTCTATTCTCCTTTGATATCATCCTTGGCATGTGGTAGTTTAGCTTTGTTTTGGAAGATAGAATGTATTCTCTTCCCTATGTCATTGACCTTAAACTTATATCTTGTACATAATGGAAGATTAGTAGCCTCACAAAGCAGAGACATGAAATGGTGTTTGGATGGTCACTGACCTGAAAACACCTTCTCCTAGGTAGCTGCTGCCCTTTCATCTTGAGTCCAGGATGAGCACACATGACCCATATCTAACTTAGTGCAACTGTTGGCTCAGTTTGAACAGAGTCACCCAGTGAGGCACTACCTAGATTGCATACAGTTAGTTGTCTGTCATACAGTTTTATTGTAACAGTAGACATGGTGGATTTTTAAAAAAATATATGCCTTTTGTTTTTAAGATTCCAAAAGTAAAAATTTTTCCAAAAATACTACCACAAATATTCCACGCACTGACAAATCAAAAATTGGTAATTCTTCTGCTTTGCCACACTTGCTTGAATCTTTTTGCATTTTTTAACCAAAGAAACAAAATACCACATTTTTTGTAATTTCATTAGTAAAAACTTCAAGTATAAGTTTCTATTTTGTTCTTTGTTTCTTTATATTCTGGTAGCTAAAACAATGTTTGATATATATTAAATGCTTAAATAAATGTTGATTGTGTGCATGTATGTATTTGTGTGGGTGCATGCTATGGGACAATGGTCTTGTACCCTGTAAAGATTTGTCACTTGTATTGGTTTAATAAAATGCTGTTGGCCTGTAGCCAGGCAGGAAGTATAGGTGGGGTGACCAGAACAAGAGAATTCAGGGGAGAGGAAAGGCTCAGTCTTCAGTCATCACTCAGATGCAGAGGATGCAAGATGAGAATGCCTCACTGATAAAAGATCCAAGCTACGTGGCTAACACAATCATTACAAATGTAAGATGTAAGAGATGTAAGAATTAGTTAATAATAAAACCTGAGCTAATAGGCCAACCAGTTTGTAATTAAATGTAGACATCTGTGTGTTTCTTTGGGACTGGAAGGCTGTGGGACTGGGCAGGACAGAAAACCCTACAGGTGTACATGTTCAGACAGCTGCTCACATATATGTGTGAAGGTCAGAGGACAACTGCCCATTTTTCCCTGAGATGAGATAGGGTCTCTCACTGTCTTGAAGCAAGTAGGCTAGGCTAGATGGCTGATGAGCACTAGGAATCTACTTGTCTCTACTTAACTAGTGCTAGGATTACAGACAAGTAGCACCATGCCTAGCTTCTTTCTCCTCTCTCTATTCCTCCTCTACCCTATTTTTTTCTTCTTAACATGAATTCTGGGGATTGAGCTCAGATGAATCAATTTTCTTTTAATAGAACAAGTGGGATGTATGCAATTAAAGCTACCTAGAGGCACACTTTTAAATTTTTTTATGGATCATTAATATAGTTTGCTAAGGCTTTTAGAGTATCTACTGCTGGTGTTTTTAAAGAATAACAGGAAGCAAGAAATTCTTTCCTCATAAGTCTTATGTACTCCTTACTGATTTAGCCCTGACCTCCATATGCCAGTGAGGTCTCTTCACTGAGGTGAAGTTCATTTATTCATTAATTGTAAACTATGGAAATAAATTTTACCCTCTTAGAAATGCTTCCTTCTTAAAGAGAATTTTAATCAATAACTTTTTGTAGTGTGAAGTGGTTAAGAGTAGGGTTTTAATATGGTGATATAAGTCATCTGGTATATCTGTGGATTGGAATCATGGTCACAAAAGCCCCTTCCTCAAAGTGAGAGCTTAATTAAGAAAATATGTGCTTCAACTGGGAAGTTTCTCATTCTTTCTTTTGCTTTTATTATACTGAAAAATATTTTGGAAAGCAAAGAAAAGAGATTTATTCAAAGTGGTCACACTGGGCAAAGGAACAAAGAGGTCCAGTGATCTTCCAAATTAACCTATTTTTTGAGTGTGGGGCAATTGTTTCATCATTGTCTCTGAATTTGGATTATTCTACAGGAGTAACACTGAATTAGTAGCATAGGTGCTGTGTACCATATTCAGGTCCTATAATGTAGGCTTGTACCCAAATTGGTGATATTTTCATCATCTGTTTGTGGGAATATACACCAGGTTCCTCTACATTGTAATTTGTAAGTAATTTATGTGGGTATGTTTTGAATTGTGTAAATATGCTGTTCCATAGCCAACTCCATCCATCAAAATCAGCTCTAATGATCATTCCTAATGCCATCTGTAAATGTGTTTGTAATTTGCATAAATGCATTTACACTTTGTATCTTCTTTTTAAAATTTAAGATTTCTTCATCTCAATGTGTCTGCCTTTGTTTGTTACTTTTATCTAGCTTATATTTCCAAATGAGTCTTCCACATTCCACTCACATTACCCTTTGGTAAGGAACCCACTAATGCAGAGCCTCCTTCAACATAATGAATCTCTGACCATTGTCCTCTACAGAACAGATTTGGTATTTATCTAAGATAGAAACCTAAAAACAGGACTGCAGAGTATAAAATGTGCATGCATTAATTTTTACCCAGAACAACTTTTCTGAGTTGCCCTGGCTGGTGTGTATGCACATTCTGTTCCCAGGATTCTCGTCAGCATGGGGTAGTACACAGTCCCATCATTTTTCTCCAGATTGATGAAATTATTTCATTTCTAGGTTTGCTGCTGGGCTAAAGTATCTCTGAACATGCTAGTTTGAATTGTTACTTGATGCCTTTTGCTATTTCCCTATTGAGTACCCTCTTATTTTTAGTCTTATTCCTAGTCATTTTCTGCAGTCTGGATGTTTACCCCATGTTAATTTTGCAGTGAAAGTAGTTTTTATTTGCCTCTCATTTAGTAAATCAGTGTTATATTCTCTACTGACCTGAAGGGGAAAACAAGCACTCTAAGGCAGAGGATGGGTCCAAACTCACAGTGGTGTAGGATGATTACAGCTTTTGAAATAGGCCATTGATTTTTCATATTACTCTACAGCTATTAAAATCTCCCCCAAGTTCAATTCTGTGAAACTCCCAGTCATACAAAAGATATGGACTAGGAGTTTGTGGCTCGGGAATTAATCCTGATGCCATCATCCATTATTGATGGAGTGTAGACAAACCATCAACTTCATTTTTCTCTTAGGTTTGCTTGTCAGATTAAATTGACAATTTGCCTTGTTATTTCTGCAAGAACAAAACAGAAAAAAAATTCACATAGATGTGTTTTTGAAACCATGAAGCACCTCGTGTCTGTTATTAGCCATCACAATGATTTTGAAAACATTGTTGAGAAAAGATGGCTTTAAAAACTGCATTGTAGACTTAGCTCTCTGCTTGTTCCCTCCCAATTTCTCCTTCAAGAGGCTATGGGGGTGACTCTACACTTTTGTCCAGATGTGGGACTAGCATGCATTCTCATAGATTGTAACACTTCCCTGTGCATCTTCCATTGGATTAAGAGAAAAATTACCTGGTTTTACATGCAAAACACTTTTCAGTCTTCAAAAAAAACATTTTAAGAAAACCCCCTGTCAAAGTATACTGAGATGGCTCCATGGGTAAAGGTACTTGCTGCCAAAGCACATGGCCAGAATCTAATTCCCAGAATCCACACTGTGGAAAGAGAAAACCAACTCTCACAGTTGCTCTGACAGGGATAACATAGGATGTGCATCCCATCACCTATAAATAATTTAAAATGTCCAGCTGCATATCCCTTAATACTGAACTATTTATATTAAATACCATAACAGAGATATAAAAGTGGGTAACATAATAGTTAAAAACTCACAATCTGAAGGCAGACTGTGTGTTGGAATTATTTGACTATCTGCTTAGTGATCTTGGGCTGGTTACTTTATTATTTCTAAGTCTTTTTAGTACAAATAAATAAATAAATAAATGCTGATGCTTCAGAGGGTTGGTGTGAAAAGTACATTAGTTAACACAGCTAAGCTTTACATGTAAGTTTGCTGTTATTATTTTGTGATTTTTTCCCCCTGGGGAATCTATTTTCATCTATCCTGGATGAAATGGCAATGAAATTATTTCATTTACGTCCAACAAGGTGGCCTACTGAGTTTATTGGGGCTTAGTTATAGTAGTATGAATGATGGGCTTCTTGCAGAAGCACAAGTCTCTTGAGCAGCTGTACCAAAGAAAAGTCTACCCACTTTAGTGGGGGAAGACTCACTAAGTTGAACTGAGAAACATCACTTGAGTTTCCTATGCAACTTGGAGGCAACCCCACCACCTAAGACTTTAAAGACATTAGAGCATACAGAACAGAGGATCAGGAAACCAATCTTGATCAACCAAAGTCAAGAATGTATTGAATAGGCTTGGAAATTGGCAGGTGCAGAAACCAAGTGGTCAGTCTGTAATACAGATGAAAAGACTCAGCAATGACCCATTATGCACAAAGAAGCATCTGATACCGTGGTCTTCAATTAATCTCTGAATTCAAGCTTTCCACAACGACACAGGTAAGCAACCTTGTATGATACAATCCCTCTGTTCCATCCTCCAGTAGGTAAGACTGCAGTGAGCTCAACAGGTTTTGTTAGTGGCAAGAGCTAGCTTGAAATGTTACAGACATCAGAGAAATATCATCAGTGTCATCTAAACAATCTATATCTTGATTGAAATAAAATAAAAATAACAACTCATTATAACCATAAACATACCAATAAAAGATTATATTCTTCACTAACTATATCTAGACTAAACAAATACAACTAAGTATGTATTTATATTTATTTTTTCTATCTTATGCTTATTTATATTTTAAAACAATGCACTTAAATATGAATATTTTTGAATTTCCAAGGGTTTTCTCCAAGAGTTCACTTATCAGAATGTCTGGAGTCATGTAGAGTCCATCCCTCTTTTGACTCCTAGCTTTTTCTTGGTTGCTGTTTGTTTTCTTCTCTCTCTTGTTATATCGTTATTGCTATTCGTATGCTGGGGCCTGTGGTGCTCATAAGAGCTACTGCACAGACCTGCAATTTGTGGACCCGCAATTGGACTTTGCTGATGCTTCTTGCATTTATTCTGCTCATTCCCGCTGCTTCCCTTCTTTCGTTTTCACAGCAGTTTATTGGCCCTGCATCTCTTCATCTCTTCTCCCGGATTATGTTAGAATCAACAGACCAAATATGAGTGAGTAGATCCCATGTTCCTCTTTTTGGGTCTGGCTCACCTCACTCGGGACAGTGTTTTCTATTTCCGTCCATTTGCCTGCAAAATTCAGGAAATCATTGTTTTTTACTGCTGAGTAGTACTCTAATATGTATATATTCCATACTTTCTTCATCCATTCTTCCATTGAAGGGCATCTAGGTTGTTTCCAGGTTCTGGCTATTACAAACAATGCTGCTATGAACATAGTTGAGCATATACTTTTGTTGTATGATAGGGCATTTCTTGGGTATATTCCCAAGAGTGGTATTGCTGGGTCCAGGAGTAGGTGGATCCCGAAATTCCTGAGAAACCGCCACACTGTTTTCCAAAGTGGCTGCACGAGTTTGCATTCCCACCAGCAATGGATGAGTGTACCCCTTTCTCCACAACCTCTCCAGCAAAGGCTATCATTGGTGTTTTTTATTTTAGCCATTCTGACAGGTGTAAGATGGTATCTTAAAGTTGTCTTGATTTGCATCTCCCTGATCGCTAAGGAAGTTGAGCATGACCTTAAATGTCTTTTGGCCATTCGAACTTCTTCTGTTAAGAATTCTCTGTTCAGCTCAGTGCCCCTTTTTTTAATTGGGTTGATTAGCCCTTTACGGTCTACTTTCTTGAGTTCTCTATATATTTTGGAGATCAGACCTTTGTCATTTGCGGGGTTGGTGAAGATCTTCTCCCAGTCAGTGGGTTGCCTTTTTGTCTTAGTGACAGTGTCCTTTGCTTTACAGAAGCTACTCAGTCTCAGGAGGTCCCATTTATTCAATGATGCCCTTAATGTCTGTGCTGCTGGGGTTGTACACAGGAAGTGTTCTCCTGTGCCCATGTGTTGTAGAGTACTTCCCGCTTTCTCTTCTATCAGGTTCAGTGTGTTCAGACTGATATTGAGGTCATATTTGGTTTCTAGCCATGAATAGGGGACGATGAGCTTATTATGCGTGATCCTAGAGAAGCTAATTAAGAAGGTGAACCCAAAGAAAAACATTTAGGCGATGAAAGGAGACAGAGACAAAGACCCACATTGGAGCACCGGACTGAAATCTCAAGATCCAAATCATGAGCAGGAGACAGAGCACGAGCAAGGAACTCAGGACGGCGAGGGGTGCATCCACACACTGAGACAATGGGGATGTTCTATCAGGAACTCACCAAGGCCAGCTGGCCTGGGTCTGAAAAAGCATGGGATAAAACCGGACTCGCTGAACATAACGGACAATGAGGACTACTGAGAACTCAAGAACAATGGCAATGGGTTTTTGATCCTACTGCACGTACTGGCTTTGTGGGAGCCTAGGCAGTTTGGATGCTCACCTTCCTAGACCTGGATGGAGGTGGGTGGTCCTTGGACTTCCCACAGGGCAGGGAACCCGGATTACTCTTAGGGATGATGAGGGAGGGGGACTTGATGGGGGCGGAGGGAAATGGGAGGTGGTGGCGGGGAGAAGGCAGAAATCTTAAATAAATAGATAGATAGATAGATAGATAGATAGATAGATAGATAGATAGATAGATAAATAAATAAATAAATAGAAGGAAAAAAAAGAATCAACAGACCAATGACCATGCTAGGAGCATTGAGCATATTCTGATAGGATCTGGGTTTCAAGGCTGGATAAGGTATACACACACACACACACACACCAGTTTTCGATAGAAATGAACCAAATGAAAGAGTTAGATACACAACAATCATATGAATGGATGTGTGGCGTGTTAATGAAAATTAAAATATGCAGATCTTCATTTTCAGATAGCTACCATATACCAGGAACTTTTAGATCTTTGTATTAATCGTGTGCACGCGCAAACTGATGATACGCATATGTTGGCTTAAGTCAGTGAGGGCTGACATTCTGTTTGCCTGACACTTGCCATTCCATTATTTTCCCCTTGGAATACTCACGTGTCCCAGTTTTAATCAATGAAAACTTAAGAGAAATCTCTTTAGGTTAGGACTTCAGGAAAATGAAAAAGAAAATTATGGGAGGGGGAAATCTCCCCTCTTTCCTTCCTGCTGTCCAGATGAGTATGTGGCATTTGGGTAAATAACAGCCACTTTTTGACTATGGGACTATAAAGAAGTAAAATGTCCCTATGAAATGGCCACAGCTGACACTAACTCTGGGTTTGGTCATTTGCAGAGTACTTTCCCCAATCCATCTCACTTAATGCTTAAGAAACGCCATAAGCTGGTTAACATGTTTGTCTGAAAAGATCTAAAAACCTGGCAGATTAACCCTAACTGATAGTACAGTGGCAGGAATGGAGTCACCAAATGTTTCCAGGTGGTTTTCCCACTAATCCTTGAAGGAGGATTTGGACTACAGCCCCTCAGGGTGTTGCAAGGAAAATCAATTAGTTTGCCGAAACCATTTGTGTTTTGTTCAGAGAAGAGCTGGAGCTAGGCAAAGCTGAAAAGAGCACACAGGCACGTGTTCAGACAGCATTGGAGCCAACTGCTGGGAAAATGTTTAGGGCACCAGGCAGCTCCAGAGACTCACTGGAGTGTGGGCTCGAAAATCATCTATCTGACAGATTTTATTATTGTTCATTTTGAGAGATTTCATTCTAGGAGTTTGGTGAAAATTCCCTGGAGTTTGAAATCATCAAAATTCTTAGTTCTACCTTCCACTTGGGAATGGTTTAGTTCTATTAACCCTGAAAGAGCCTACAAAGTTAACCCATTGGACATAATTAAATGCTATCAGGTGACACTGACCTAAAAATCAAAACACTTGTAAGTGCACTAAGGGAAGACTGTATTTCAGTGTTTATCATGTCCCCAAAACTATAATATATAACCTAGTTTGACTATCCTAATATACTTAAAAGACTTCAATAATTCATAAAGTGAACAAATCATAATTTAATGGAACTAGTTTTTAGTATAAGACAAAGGAGGGCATCATTCAGAATCATTAGATTGTCATGAAACAAAAACAAACATGCAGACTATAGTTAATTCAAGATTTTTCAGTTGAGTCAAGTAACCTTATTTTATTTATTATTGGAAAAAACAGTACCAGTTGTATAATTAAAGTTTTCAAAAATTAGTTAATTATTTGAACTTGAACAATCACAACATTTGAAAATATCTCAAACACGTTCAATTCATCTGGGTGCAGTATTTCTGATATGATTATTCCCTGCACTTCATACGTGATGAAAGAGTGTACCTTATTCAATTATCCCCAGAAGTATAATTCATATTTAACAAATGGGAAAAATGAAGGGAGATATGAGCGTTATGCCAGTGTTAGAGAGCAAGGAAACGAAGAAAGCAAGACCCAAGTCTAAGTGCACCTTTCTTGGACGCCCACTCCTCACCCTTGTCCTTACCTGTTGTTACCATGTGCTTCTGTCTCACAGATGACAAGAGAGAATACCTTTGGTTTTTCAACCCCCAAAAGGACCCCCTCGCTAGATGAAGCGTCTGTCAGATTATCGTTACCTTAAATGAGAACTTTATGAATTTCCTATTTTTCTCCTCAAGGGAGTTGCCTCGGGAGCAGAGAAAAGGTCTGCCCTATTTGTCCCTGGGTCAAGCTTTGGGGATCACAGCCTTGTAAGAGCCATAGTTGTGTCTGCTATGACATGGCAGTGTCACTTGGGTGTGTGTGTGCACGTGCATTCACACATATTGAGTGTGTTTCTAGTGCTGGTCATAAAGCCAAGAGCCCACACACAGAAGAACTTGCTCTTCCACTGGGCTACAGCTCACCCCCATTCATTTTGATGTTTAAAGTCCTGTTTCTACATGCCATGATCTCTTCAGTGATGACCAGTGGGGATGGCCGGTACCCACCACTCTGCCTCTTCTGCCCGAATCAGTCAGGTTGGTCACACAGTCTTTATCAAATCGTAAAATTTTTAGTAGAAATCAATTGTTTGATGGGTGTGGGATTCAGAAGACTTGAATTTGAGCCATCCTGGCTCTTAGTTAAATGGCTTTGAAAGTTTATTAGGATTCTCCAAGACTCAATTCCATTATCTAGAATGCTCTTCCAAACTGCCATTCTTCTCTCCTCCCTTCTCTCTTTTTTCCTTCTTTTCCTTGATTATTTATTTATTTTTGAGATAGGATCTCTTTATGTAGTCCTGGCTGTCCTGGAATTCACTATGTAGATCAGGCTGGCCTCAAACTCAGAGATCCACCTACCTTTGTCCTCAGAGTCCTGAGCCTCCAACTGCCTTCCTTAAATATCCAATCTACTTGAGGAAAAAAAATGTTTTTGTAAAATATGAAATAAATTTCTATGTAAGTTAAATAGAAAGCAAAGATACATAAAATACATACTTGGTTTATAGAGGTTTTATTTCCTTCTCATTGTTAGATTTGTCAACCAAAAACTTACTATGATTCTAAACATTACTAAAACCCTAGCTTTGTTTCTGTGACATCTCACCATGGTCTGGGCAGATCATGCTCATAGCCTACCCCAAGGCAGGGATCACATACTTTGAATAGTACTGATCTTTAAAACCAAGGTAAAAAACATCCCTTTGCCTTGAAGAGTAACTGCTAGAATTCAGTGCCTAATATATGTGAATAGTTTGCAGGGATGCAGGGCGGGGGTTGCACATGCCTTTAATCCCGGCAGTTGGGAGACAGAGGCAGGCAGATCTCTATGAGTTCAAGGCCAGCCTGGTCTACAAGAGCTAGTTCCAGGACAGCTAGGACTGTTACACAGAGAAAACCTGTCTTGAAAAACTGAAAGAAAAAAGAAGTTTGTGGGGACAACAAATTCTGGCACATATGAAACATGACCAAATGTCACCCTTAGAAAAAAATTAAACCAGAATCCCTAAGGAAATAAAATTAGTACAGATAATGGGAGAAATGGAAGAAAAGGCAAAGTCTGACTGAAAGCCACAAGTCTGTTCTTAACAGCGACTTCCTACCCACCAAGATTCCCCACCTCCCAGTACTTACTCATGCCAACTCTCGGTCTTTTCCCTTCTTATTCTGCTGTGGTAACAAACTGAACAGAAATCAAACATTCCTGTTGCTCAGCATAACAGGTCAAGGTTGATCCACAACTCACCATACAAAGTAGAAGCTCTAGGCCTAATTCAGTTCACCTGCTGTTTGGTTCTATAAGCTTTTGGTATAAAATTCTTGAGCCAGAATGGTGACGAGCCAGCTCTATAGTTATTTGGTCTTATAAAATCTTAATGGTTCAGGGCTTAAGTTTCCTCAAGAATAAAATGGAGAAAAAGTAATAAAAAAAAAGTAGAGTTGCTAAGGAGAAGGAATAAGCTGATGTGTTCACAGCTGGGTGTCATACCTGGGACATAGTAAGCAACTTGACCAGTGTCAGCTACCGTCATTGATAGCATGTACGCTTTGGTTCACAGACTCAGGAGACACAGTTCATCATGTCGAGGAGGGTGGAGTGGAGCCGTGTGGTCCATGGTGCCACGAGCTTGTAACTGCTGCTTTTCATTTTTAGCAAATCAAAACAGACAGCAGAACCAGAAGCAGAGGCACAGAATCCTGCCTCTAAGAGTCTACATCCACAAGCTCGACTCAGTGGCACATAAGTTTCAGGCTCTAGCTAGGGACTGTGCGCATGAGCGTATGGGGGACATTTCAGATTCAGACCATAATACGGAACTTTCTAGGTTCTTAAACTCCTCAGCTCCAGTCAGTCTCCACAGAGCAGAAGTCACTGAGAGCGAGCCTTACAGAACAACTTGGCAAAGGCTCCTGCTCAGAAGAAACTCAGCTGTGTGTTTCACCTAAGATTCCTCCTCTTAGATTCTGTTTGTAGAAAACCTCCTTTTCTGTGAGTGATTGGCACCACAAACGAGCTAACCTTTTAAATGAAAACGTTTCCCTTACTTGTTGCAGCTTGCCTATGTAGAGACCCATCAGTTCACCCGAATGTATATCTCCATTGGGTCTTTTATATAGCATCTAATATAACCTAATCATTTTGATATCTAGATATGCTGTTTCCTCACTGAGGGTTTACACCTATTACCTAACATTTCCACCATCCCAGGAGTGCTATGTAAGAAACCACAGCAAACCCAAACCACACAATAAACATCTCATACTCAGGCGCGTGGTAAGTGCACTAGAAGGTGTGACTGAGCTTCCGGTCTCTCTTGAGCTTGCTCATACATGTGAAGAATGACTCAGTGTACTCATTAGGATGGTGCCTTAGTCTGGCTATTGAAGGTCCACAAAGGCCTTATTTGGAAGTGATGGAGTCTCTAGGAGGTGATGTCTAGAGGATGGTCTTCTAGTCTTTAGGAGCATGCTCTTAAAGGGGATCATGACGCCCTCTCATGTCCCCATCACAAGGTGAGGGTCTTCTCTCTACCACACATTCCTGACACAATGCTGCCTTACCACAGGCCCTAATAAAACAGGACCAGCCAAGCGTGGACCAAAACCTCCAAACTGAGCTAAAGTAACTCCATTTTATTCTCTTTAGAAGTTGACTATTTCAGGTATTTTTGCCATAGTAATAGAAAGATGGCTGAGACAGACAGTCTCCGCTAAAATGATTATGGTGGGTTGGCTATGCTGTGTGTCTTCCATCCCCTAGCAGGCTGTGGAAGATGTGTGTTCTTAGGGTTTAATACAGTGTAAGAATGAGGATAAGCTCATCAGCTCTTTGCAGGACTCTGTTTACACTGCATTTGGTAAAATCCCACGGGCCAAAGTAGGTCCCGAGGCTGAACATAGGAACAGGAAAACATAAAGAAGTTTGAGGGCAGTGAGCCTTGGCATTACATGCACCAACTGTGGATCCTGCCTCCCATTTCTCAGTATTCCTCTTCATTATATCAGACCAGCTACTTGGTGATTCAGATTACCAAGTCAGAATCACACAGGAAGACCAGATGCTGTGCTTGTCAATGTAGATGGAATATGCATTCATGATTTGGTTTACTCATTTGTTTAATGGAATCTGCACTTTTCTGTCTCCTGCTGGGCGGAAAACAGACCCATTTTTAATAATGGATATATGAACATTTCTTGTCGAAATCCCTAGAATAACTCGTAATTCCTACTGGGACCAGTCTTCATCCCATGGTATTATGGAATTCTCAACAAATGAATTTAACATTCAAGAAATAATACTAAAATAACTACTTATTATGGTTAAATGCTTTTCTGGTAAAACCTGTAAAATATAAAGTAAGCTTTCTTACTGGAGGTAGACTCTAGGGAGATTTCCTGTTTTAGGAATCTGATACCTTCCTCTATTTTCATTTAAAAAAAAAAAGCAAACCACTGTATTTTTCCTTCCTTGATGTGTTAACTAAGGGGCTGATTGGTGATTCCATTTTTTTAAAAAATGGAATAAAAGTATTTTTATTTGCATAAAACTTCTCAGTTGATATTTTAAAGGCAAATGTGATGTCTGTCCCTCTGTTATCAGCTAACTCTTCAAGCAGTAGCTTTATGGAAGGGTTCCTAAGGAGTACCATGATTTCAGAGGGTTCTCACTGTAAGAGCAAACGCCATCCCCCTGTTATGAAGGTGGTCTCTGGACACGCCCAAGATTCTGCATGGAGGAATCTTGTGTTGCTGAGAGAGTTGGGGTTGTTGTCTACTCTTGCTGGCAGTTGCTTTGGGCCCATTATTTGGGCTGACTAATGTCATATGGGTAATACCTCATAAACATGTGAGGAGCAAGCCAATAGATGTGTGTAAAGGTGAGACTACGGTGTTGTGTAGTGCTTGTCTTCCTATGGCTGTGCCCCTGACTTCCCACTTCTGCACAGGATTAGGACCCCAGGGTCAGATGGCTGGGTGTCAGTATTCTAACTAGATCATTTACAAGACTTGGAAATCATCCGAAAACTTGAAATTATTTTCATAAACTTAAGATTACTCATAAAGAAAATAAAAGCATATTTCTTATATCTAGTTATGCTCAGTGCTTGCAAAGTCACCGTGATTTTGTCCCTACTTTGTCACCATTCACTTTATAGAACAAATTTCCAACTCTTAGTTTTTGTACCTTTCTCTTTATTGTCACCTCAAGTCCCATAGAAATTGCTTAACCAGAAAAGACCAGAGGGGGAGAAGAAGGGGGAGAGGAAGAAGAGGAGAGGGCAGAGGGGGGAGGGAGAGCAAGAAGTAATGAAATCTTCAGTTTTACGCTGAAATTTCTCATAAATATCTCTCAGTAAAGCAGTGGTGTGTCTGGGTGACAAGAAGCAGAAGAGAAGGAATGGGAGCGTGTGTGGTGTTTCATCTCGAGAGGAGGAGGAGGGTGGAAATTTAGTGTTTTGCTGGCATGAGACCCAGGCTTTCAGTGAGAAAGGGAACCGAGACTGAAATGACTTTGGCTTTCATGGAAATTATTATTTGACTTTGATCTTGAGAGAATGTCATTGAGCCAAGTTCTGATGTTTATACTTGGGGGAGGGAGTGGAAGTTGCAGTGAGGGGGAGGAGATGAGAAAAGCCAAATACACTTCATTCTGGGAGAATAAGTGGCGGGTGTGTGTGTGTGTGTGTGGTGTGAACAGGGTGGCGGATGTAAAGCCCAGGGAGTCCCCTTTTGCCCCCAGGAATTCAGGTTTAAAACAGAAGTCTTAGAGAAGATGAAAGACAACTGTTTTTAATTCCCCCGGTTCCGTGCTGGTTATAAACACGGGAAGAAAATGGGATTGAAGAACGTCTGGGGAAACAGGCCCTGTAAACCATTTATTATCATATTTGTGGCTTCTGGGGGATGACTTTAAAGCCATCCTTTAAGACGTTGCTTACTTGAGTAATTGAATTTAATTTTAAATCAAATTTTAAAAACTATCCGAAATATTTTTCCCCCTGCAATCTATTTTCCATTTTCGTCTATGGTTCTCTTGCTAAGAAGAATACATACATTTAAATATGTCTGTAAAGGGCATTTGAAGAGAACTATCAATTAGGAAGAAAACAGTGTGGAGATAAAAGACAGAGCCTGTTGTGGCAGAAATGTCTGCTTCCGCGCCTTCACAACCAGCTGTGTGATCTAGGATGCAGCAATGGACTTCTCTGGGCTGTATTTTTTAAAATGTAGAATTGCCATTCCAACTCACTAAATTTGTTTCATAATTAGTCTAGAGGTAATTATAGAATGTGGTTAGTCTAAAGCACAATACGTGCACCCACTTAGCATCGACAGATCTCGAGTCAATAAACAAATTAGCCGCTGCAAACTCCAATTTGCTGACCTATAAAAAAGAAATTATATTGCCCCATCATATTAAGCTTGTGAAGTCTGCATGATAAAGTGTTTGCAAAGAGCCTTACATGGTGACCGGAGCGTAGGAATTGCCCCACGGATGAAGATTTAAGAAGAAAAAAACCAAGAAGGCTGTGATGTTTCAAAATCAAACTCGGCTCTGTGGTCCACATGACTCACTGTGGGCACTGTCTATACCAATTCACTCAGACTCTATGACACACCTAGGATGTCTTAGATAAACATACCATGCCTGGTTTAGATGAAAAAAATGAGACAGGCTATTGGACTTGCTGTGCCACAGGCTAGGAAAAATGTCATCTTTGGACTTGCCTTAGTCACCTAGCAGGTGACACGTTCCCTGAAATATGTGAGGGAGGGGAAAGCCAGAAAAGTCAATTTCTTATTTGGGGGGTCTCGGGGCGAGGAAAAGTAAAGGGTGGTAAAGGGTATTTGCAAGGATGCTGGTGTGGGTTGGATAATGATGTGCAGGCCAGAAGACAGCCCCAAAAGTTCCCCTCCTGCATGGGCCCAGCTGACTCTCTTGAACACGCTCACGGAGGCAACACATTTGTCTAATGAAGTTAACTAATGCTGCCCCCTGCGTGGGGACTGTGAGCAGAGCTGTGCCGTGGCTTCAGCAAGCAGGTGGTGGAAAGACTTAATGAAGATTGCATTCAGATTACAGTATTGCAGTGCACTCTGTGATGAGCTCCGCCACGAGTTCAAAACCTTTTTCAATTGGCTCACTTATCCTCCCGCTAACAGGCTGCAGAGCACAGGAAGAACAAAATATAAATTGCATTGGTGCAGCCCCCACGGCAGAGGGCTGCCTCGGAATGCTCATGAATGCAGAGCTCCTGCCTGCTCTTTATGAGGGAACTCCCATAGCAGACGGAAACGTGGACTCGGAAGACCAATTCTGACTAAAGAGTCCTGGCATGGATTATGACATTTGACCTTTGCTGCAGAATGAGAAATGAGTTAAAAAAAAATTAAGAGCGCTTTTCATCTGGCTGTATCTGCGAGTGATCAAGAGCTATTGTTACAGAAGTTGGAGAGGTGGTCGGCAGCTTCCTGCGCTGGGGAGAAATGCATTTGTGCTGCCATGGGGCGCTGAGCTATTGACAGATGGTCACTAATAGTGGACATGCTGTTTCCAGAGGAAATAGATGGAGGTCTCAGTGTGTTCTGTTTGCCATACCTCACAAGGTTCTTCTAAACATATAGCCTAATATTGTCCCCCATAGGTAAAAGAAATACATTCAAATTCACTAATATATACATGCAAATCAGGAAAACAAACCCCCCACCGAAAGGATGGAATATTTACCCCTTCTCTGATTTTCAATAATGCTTCATACCTACAAGGAATATTCTTGCTCACACTAAACACGCAAAGCTTGGGACTTCTATTTGTTCATGGTCATCTCTGTTTAGCTTGTTCACAGTCATTTTTCAAGTAGCCTAATTGTTTGAGAAGAATTTGCACTCAAAATTCCTGGCAGTCACATTGAGAATCTATCTACCTTCTTTTATGGGAATTTAGAAGCTTTTTTTTTTTTTTTTTTTTTTTTTTTGACCAACAGTGTTGGCATCTTCCTTCTTTGTTTTCATTTGGCACCCTCTTGCTTTCATTTTTCCCCAGTGGAGTAGTAAACCCGACCCTCTCACTTACCAAAGGACGAGTTAGTAGAGACGTTAGTAAAACAGTAAAATTGCACCAAAATTGCACTGAAGACAGACATACGTAAAATGTCTCATAGTGTACTCCATGCTTTCCTTTTCCACTGAAGATCTGAATTTATTCTTAATGAAAAAAAGACACTAAAATTTTGTTTTGTTTTGTTTGGGTAGCTTGAGCTTGGCTAAGAGACATTAGCGGCTGTCGGGATGCTGAAGGAGGTTTTGCATTCGGACCTACTCACCACTAAACAAGGCTGACATTTCGTTTAAAGCGAAAGAAATTGTTTCACACACCATCATAAAATGCACACGAGTGCCATCACGGGCGTTCACACGCAGAGACTCAACTCTATCCTTAATTATTCATGCAGGCAGAGACCATGCAGAGAAGTACACAATCCAAAACCCTTAATATTTCCATTTAGAACGTCCTGTTTGACTCTTCTTTGGAACATGAAAATTTACAAGAATGATATCTGAATGTTGGAGAATTGATTAGCTACCTTCTGTGTTCAGACTTCTAGACAACAAGACACAGGACGAATCAGTAAATCATGCATCTACTGGGAGAGCAAGGCATTCCAAAGAAGGAATGGACTGGTAAAGTACACACTTGTGAAATTACAAGAGAGAAGGATAATAAGGGATCAGTTAACAGTGACTCTCTAAAATCTTGGTACTGAGCCAAGAAATACAGAGTCGAAGGACTCAGGGGCTCTAGTGTTAGGAAGAAAAGGAATTTTTCCACAGTGACCAAAGGAGAGAGGCCCCTATACCTGCTTTCTGATTCCTCTTTCAGTGGAAAAGTTACCCAATCTTTTGTAGTAACTTTTTAAAACAAAAGGTAGCATGTTTCTAGAAAACAGTCTTAACTACTATTTTGTCTATGGCCACATAAGGGGAAAAGTGCATTGAGCAGACTAAGGCTTACCGTGATAGCCATGTGCCAAAGCAGCCATACCCAGTGGTGCTAAACAGCTCATTCTTCACACATTCCCAGCATTCCTCACGCTGCCTCAGAGCTTGCATCCATCTGGAACACATCATAACAATAGTACAAACTAATTTAAAATATTTCTGTAGTAGTGCTAAGTAGTCATGTTTCATGCCCAAATTCTGACTCGTGTGGCCCTCCAGAAGCCACCCAGATTTCTCCTTCACTTTCAAAGCTTCTATCATCAGCTGTGTAGAAAGCATTCCAGACCCTGCATTAGCATGAGGGTGAACACTCATCTTGATTGATCGGTTCTTGGATACTGTGCATTGTGGGTCTCCTCTAGAAGCTGGGGTCTTCAGTCACAAAGGTAAACAGGCACCTGTCACATGTTCACTGCCATAATGTTCTCCTTCCCTGGTGACAGACTCAAGGACTCAACCAAGCCAACTATACGGACTGAAACTCCTAGAGCCATGAATTAGAATACATGCTTCTTCCTTTTTAATTGTTCTCTCATAGTTTTTGATCACAGCTAGAAACTAACTGACCAAGGGGAATCTTTGAGAATGTAGTTTAGCCCAACCAAACAGAAAGTTCAGACTTTGGTATCAAGTCTCAGGTCAAGTGTCAATTCCTCTAGTTTTTTTATCTACCCATATGGCATGTTTGATGCATCCCTAAGGCCCTCCATCAAAACCATGATGGAATGAGGAGCAGACTCAGCAGGTAAAGGTGCTTCCTACCAAATATGATGACCCGAGTCTGATTCCTGGACCCCAAAATTGGAAGGAAAAAAACTGACATCGCAAATTGTCCTTTGACCTCCTCATGGGCACCATGACATCCTACTGCATGCTTGTATGTAGATGTGCACATACCAACAAACGAATTATAAAAATAAACAACCCACACAATGAAATTTAGCATATCTCTACCATTTTAATCATCAGCCTGCTCACCATGAGACAGAAATTAGGATCTGGAGCTCTGACACTACCTGACACATGGTGAGAAGTTCCGAGGAGTCCGTGGATGTGGGAGAGAATAAATAAGTCATTTAATCACTAACCTAACACTGCTGTGGAAGTGAGATTCATGAGCTCTGTTAGGGACTTGTTGTGATATACCAAGATGTCCCTGAAGCTAGCCAACTAGAAACAACATTTCTTATCCTGGATTCTGAGGGTCACGACTCAGGGAGTGGGTCATCTCGGAGAGATTTGCTCTGATGAAGTTGAGGTCAAGTCATTGTCTAGGACTATAGCCAATGTATACTGGGCTTTGAGGCTCTGAGCCTCACTTACAGGGCTGTAGACAGGCTTCCTTTTTATTTTTTTAAACACACAGTTCTCTCGGTGTGACTGCCCCCACATGGTAGCTTCCACAGAGCAAGCTCCAGAAGAGAGGCGAGGCTGTGCAATCTTTTATGACTTATTCTCTCTGCCATACATTGCTGTCTCCCCCTTATTAGTTAGAAGTGATTCACCAAGACTAACCCACAACCAGCAGGAGGAGGGGGTTTCACAGACACTGAATGCCAGAAAGGGATGGTGGGCCTCTTCCAGGCTGTCTGGCATAGATGATTAGAAGGAAGGGCTTTAAGGAATGGGGAGGGACTTCTTTAGTCACCCTCACAAGAATTAAACTCCCTTTCCTCTACCGTGTGGGTAGACTCTTGTTTCTTCTCCCTGCATTCATTTTGTTGTTCATATGGTCAGGAAAACATTCCCACTCCAAACAATCTTTCACATCAAGCCACGGATTTGGTTTTGTGGAGACACAGAGGAACACAGAGCAGGAGGACAATTTGTACCAAATCCCATTTCACTGACATAATTTCTTTTCTATCCATGATTGATTTGGCCCATAGAGAGTTGTGAGGTTGTGAGGTATGCAGAGCAATGCTGATACCACACATGCACCCAAAGTCCAAGCTTCTTTCAATAAAATGAACCTTGTAACTCTAGGGAGTTGAGCCATAATAGCAGATACATTTTCTGGAGAGCTGATAAGGCTGATAATTTACTGAGCACTGAATAAGCACCACACAGTTGTATGGAGGGTTTTCTCTGTTTTATTTCACCTTCGACAGTCCCAAGAAGTAGGTCCTGCTATTTCCCCATCTTCCAGTGCAGGTATAAACTAGAGTTCTGAGGTTTGTGACTGGACTAGGAAGGCAAAATTGTTAGTGCTAGGACAGGCATTCTAAACTCACGTAAAAGGTCCTTCTGTGTGTGTTTCTTTCATTGGCTAATGAATAACGAAACTGGCTTGGCCTGATAAGATAGAAAAGAGTTAGGTGGAGAATACTAAACTGAATGCTGGGAGAAAGGAGGTGGAGTCAGGGAGACGCCATGGAGCTGCCAACAGAGACAGACACACTGGAACCTTGCCGGTAGGCCCCGAGCCTCATGGTAAAATATAAAATAATAGAAATGGGTTAAATTAAGATGTAAGCGCTAGCCAATAAGAAGTTAGAGCTAATAGGCCAAACAGTGATTTAATTAATATAGTTTCTGTGTGGTTATTTCAGGAGTCTGTGCAACCGGGAAATGAACAAGCAGCCTTCCTACAACACTAAACTCCTAACCTCTTTATATGTTGATACTGTGTTTTAGGGAGACAAATGCTACAGTTGCTACAGGTGTAAAATCATCATTTACTCTTCTATGCAATACTTGGAAGTAGGTATTAATACCCCCATTCTGCAGATGATGAACTGAGGTTCAAAGAAGTTACTTGAATTAGCACACAGTGTAAAAGCAACCTGGGGTGCAGGTCCCCCACTGAGTCAAAAGTCTATGTCTCTTCTATGACCTTTATGGTCTTCTAGTTTGGTGGTTTGCAAAATATGAACCTTGAACTGATGATTTCACAGTGAATTATAAACACATCCAGCCACCACTGAGCATGCTATGATAGAGCAGAAGGGAAGGAATGAGAAGAAACCATGCAGGCCTACGAAATGTTGCTAGCACCACACCCAGTGGGAGTAAGCCCTGCTTAGTTCAAGCCTGATCTAATTACATCCATGCATATGTGTGGTTATGTGGGGGGGGGGAGAGAATCGGCTTGCAAGATGCATTTCTTATTTATTTGCCCCACAAAGCAATCAGTTGTCCCTTCCATAGCTACTCCTGTTCTTTACGTCACTGCCAGGAGCTTACCTTTAAATGTATACATTCTCAGGCCTCAGCAATGTAGGCAAAGGAAAGTATAATTCTTTTAAAGTATATTAATAGTGTTATTTCTTTTGCAAAGGAAAGAATTTCCTTATGACATTTTCATTTTTGGTAATTAAAATTCTCAAACTATTTCCTTCTACCTTTCCTATAAAACATGATTAGTAAGGAGAACTATGTACAAATGGTTAACCTGATCCCAGCTAATGAGGTGGATGAACTTTAGCAAGTTACTTGACTAAAGATTTAAGTGGAGACTATAAGAGGGGCCGCCTTAAGTTTTAGCTTTTTTTCTGTTGTTGTTCTCGAAGTGGTATAGTCATGTGATCCCTGGCTGTTTTGATTTTTTTATTTTGAAAATCACGTTTATATTTATAGGTCTGTGTGGGAAGTGGGGTGTGTACATGTGTGTGAGTGCCTGCTGAGGCCAGAAGAGGGTGTAGAGCCCCTAGAGTTGGAGCTGAAGGGGGTTCTGGCAACCAAACACTGTTCTCCGTGAGAGGAACAAACTCTCTTAATGGCTGAGTTATCTCCCTGGCTCCCTGAACAA
Organism: Chionomys nivalis; assembly: GCF_950005125.1. Taxonomy (NCBI): domain Eukaryota; kingdom Metazoa; phylum Chordata; class Mammalia; order Rodentia; family Cricetidae; genus Chionomys; species Chionomys nivalis. The sequence continues at coordinate 57,774,024 of NC_080096.1, forward strand.
GATCTCGAGCACCGCTCAGCTCAGCCTTTGGCACAGTCACCGTTCAGTAAGCGCCAATAATACATAAACAGAGAGGCAATGTATTCCTCCGTTTCGGACCGTATGAAACCATAGAATGACATTAGGTCTGCACTGGCGAAGCGCGTTTGTCCGACATACATTTATCCATTATACTTTTATTGAATGCCTACTGTGTGCCAGACACTGGGATAATCTTCAATCCCATGGAGTTTTTCTAAGGGTGGGATCCACATTTATCAACAGTTCTCACAGTCGAGTGTGCGAGAGGCGCTCAGCGATACATCACCCAGGCGCAGCTTTCCTGATTGTGCATGAGAGCGCTCATCACGTGGTGGTTCTTCCACCTGGGCTCTGTCAAATGAACTCCAGTGATAATAGCCTCATTCTTTAAAGCCCTGTCTGCCTGGCATCTGATTGATTGGGCCTGAGGTGCCCACTTTCCATTTTTATGGCTTGGCTCCTTCTTTCTACACGGACTCTCAGGACAATTGATTTTCCATGTACATTGTCATTTCCGCTCTGCAGTTCCCAGGCTCCCCCGACCCCTGCACCCACCCACCTTTTCCTGGCCCTTTCTTCCATCACTGGTTCCATTTCTGTGTCTTGCTGATCTCTGGCTCTGAGGTTTGTGTTTCACAGGTGTGTTTCCCACACCCGTTTGCAAAAAGAGGTGAATTAGAATGAGGCAAGATACAGTGTTGGGGTGCAAGACCACGGCATACGGAGGCATTGATTTCTAATCCTTTGGCATACTTCCTTGGGTTTTGCAAGGGGATGAGGAACTTACACAGCAACACTGGGGTGCATTGATGGTGCATGCATTAGTTGTAGCACGACATCTCGAAGAATCGTGAACTAAAGCGAGGCCTCAAAATTGGTATGAAAATGATACTTTATCCCATAGTTACTGTTTTGAATTCTCAAAGCTTATTTTAGGTTGTACACTTTACTCTGTTTTCACATGGGGGTCTTCTACCTCATCCAGTTCTCTTACATCTCCTCAGAATCTTAAAATGAAGGTTTTGGTGTGGGAAGGGTGGGAAGTAGACAGAGTAGGTATTTGGTCTTCATTATGCAGTTAAGTGAATGAATCTGAGGCCCGGAGACAATGTGCTGTGCCTGATATCACTTAGCTAGCAAAGAATTAACACTGGAATCTGAGAGTTCTACAACCTATGCCCAACCAGGATGTGCCTGGGGCACAGACATGACTGGTGTCCGGTACGACACAATATCTCAGCCTTGAAGCATAGGCAGTCCAACGGACAGTGGAGAAACAGTCCTCTGGACAGACCCTGTCAGGGAGCTTCACAAACCTTTTCGGGCTGGACACACAAACAGATTTTAGTTTGTCACTAATATCTGCCAGCGTACCGTTCTACCATTTTCCTTTGGCAGCCAAAAGGTGAGATTTGTGAACCCACCTTTCAATGGCTTCCAAACAAGCAGCAGTGATAGATGGATTGAAGGCAAGGTATGTCAGCCACGTAAATCTCCAGATGTCCTGCGATGACAATGTTCTCAAGAACCCTTAAGGGCTGGGGAGATGACTTGGAGGTTAAGAGTGCTTTCTTGCAGAGAATTGTATTAGTTGGGGTTCTCTAGAGCAACAGGACATATAGAATGGATCTATATTTGGCAGGCGGTGGTGGTGCATGCCTTTAATCCCAGCACTTGGGAGGCAGAGGCAGGAGGATCTCTGTGAGTTCGAGACTAGCCTGGTCTACAAGAGCTAGTTCCAGGACAGGCTCCAAAACCACAGAGAAACCCTGTCTCAAAAAAGCAAAAAAAAAAAAGAATGGATCTATATTAGAATATAATATGAAACTGAAAGGTTGTCATCCCTACTGGGTTCTAGAGACCTTTCTGCTGCAGACATTGTGGGTAGTATTCTGTTTGTGCTTTCTTTTCATCTTGGCACAGATACAGAAAATGTGTATAGTTAAATTATGCCTCAGTATACATTAGACACATCTTAAGCATATTGACCTTCCTTTGTTTTGTTTTTTGAGACAGTGTCTTGTCATATATCCCTAGCTGGCCTAAAACTAGCTATGTATGCCGGGTAGCACAGGTGGGCCTTGAGCTCCTAATGAGCTTCTAATTCTCCTGTCTCTGATTCATGGATATTGATAATTGACTTGGTGTGTATTGCTTTGAGTGTGTGTGTGTGTGTGTGTGTGTGTGTGTGTGAATGTGAGTAGCACTAGGAACACATGTGTGTGGCATGAACAGACACACTTCTGCACAAGCCTTGGAGGCCAGAGGTCAGTCTCTGGTGCCATTCCCCAGTTGTTATCCATCTTGTTTCTCATTGGCCTGGAACTTGCATTTTCTAAGACTAGGCTGGCTGGCCCGAGAGCTCCAGGGATTCATCTATGCCTACCTACCCAATGCTAGAATGACATCACACACCAAGTTTTTCTGTGGGTCCTAGGGACCTGAGTCCTCATAGTCCTTTGCCAATTGAACTTTCTCCCTGCCTGACAGTTGGTTTGTAAGAAATCTTGTCCTTGTATCTTTCTGTGAAAGTCTCGAGCCTTCATTTCTTTTTCTCTTAAATAAAAGGACAATAGTTTCTCACTCAAAGGAGCATGTCAGGAATTCCACATGATGATGGGTGCAAAGTATTTAGTGCCTGGTGTTTCCTTCTGCAGAGTAATCCCTAAGGTCTGCTCCCAACCTAAAAGGGGAAAGAAAGCAAGAGGTATCATTCTTTCTAATTCTAAGTACAGCCATGTGAGAGTGGAAGACTTTGTTATCTCTACCTTGATGTGGGAGGTCATTTTGTATATGGTTGCTCTTATTGGTTAATGAATAAAGAAGCTGTTGGACCTACAGAAGGGCAGAATAGAGCTAGGTGAAAAAACTAAACTGAATGCTGGGAGAAAGTAGGTGGAGTTGGGGAGAAACCATGTAGCCACTGCAAAAGACAGACACTGGATGCCAGAAGGAACCTTACTGGTAGGCCACAACCATTTGGCGATACACAGATTAATAGGTTGATTTAAGATATAAGAGCTAGCCAATAAGAAGTGTGAGCTATAGGCCAAACAGTATTGCAAAATATAGTTTCTGTGTGATCATTTTGTGTCTGGGCAGCCGGAAAACTAGCAAGCAGCCTCTGACTACACGACCTGGCCTCTAGAAAAATGCAGAACACTTAGAACATACCTAATGAATATTTGTTGGTCATAAATGGTTTTTACTGTAAGAACATCCTGAACCAGACAACAATATTTTTTCTCCAAATCTTCACTTATGCCCATTATTTTAACAGTGCTTTGACAGCTTCATCAGAGATCAAATGACTTAAACAAATTAGAAGTTAATTTCCATAGTAACAGCAGCAAGGTGTATACACATTATTTACACATATTAATGAATATAGTCCTCACAGCACCCCATGAGGGAGCTATCACCTTCTGTCTTAAGAGCCAGAAAGTGAACCACAAAGAGGTTTAACGGTTTTGCCAAAGTTATATCACTAAGTTATCAGTTTAGATTTCAACTCAGCATCCACCTAGAACCAATAACCACTGTATTCATACATACATACATGACTTTCGATGTATCTATAAATTTCTGGGAAAAAAAAAATTAAAGCAAATGACAATTAAGCAGACCTGAGTTTCTGTGCGTCTAATACACTCTGAGATGCTGCGCTGACCTGAGGACCACACTGATTGATCAGGCATTCCGCTCCATTCCTCTCTCATGAGCATCAAAATGGATAAGCAGTCCAGAATGTAGGAGAGGTCCTACTGGGTCAGTATCCAGCTGCCTTTTTCCTTTTCATCATGCACTTAGGTTGCCCTAATCCATGCAGGTGCTAAGAAGCCATCCCCGCCACATCTTAGCCCATGGGACAGATAGAGGAGAAAGGAAAGAGTCGCCACCTTCCTTTTTAGGGTTTGACCAAAGCTTGTACATCTGCTCCGCACTCTGCTCCTGAGATAGCGCCTCTCTGCAGATGAGGAAGAGCCACAGAGTCTCTAACCAGGCGACCTTCCATTGTAAACAGGAAGCCCTATAACTTGAGGGTCTTCTTGAAGGGAAGAATGGTGAGCCAGCTGCGGTCTCCACCAGCGCAGATATAGAAGCCCTGACTGCCTCATCACACCTAGCAATGCCTTTCCTAATCTTAGACAGGTTGTATACATTCCCTCTAGCCCTCCCCTTTCCCTTTTGCTGACTGGCACAGGAATTCCTTTGTCTTCAAGAAAACCAACTTTACTCCTGAGTCACTTCCTTTAATTCGATTCCTCCAGAACTCTAATCAAATGAAAACAGGCAGTTAATGTTTGTATGGCCCCAAATCAATAGTTTAGGATGACAAATAATAAACATTTTAAATTTCTGAGAGTCCACTTTTACCTGCCTAGTCTTGAATCACTACCTTCTTTAAGGCAGCTCAATGAGTTAGAAACAGTGTCCTCCAAGAGATTTATTTTGCTTAAATTCTCCTTTTTCTCTCTAACTGCAAGTGCTGATAAGCAGCTTTTGTTTTCTTATCTTTATTACGACCAGAGAGGCCCCTGGAGAAAAGATTGTGATGGTTATTCATTCTACACAGCTGTGATTTGAATCAAGTGCAGGGCAGCAGGAGGCTCTGTTCATTTTTATTGGAACGTCTTGGCCTAAACCGAGCAACTCAGAGACATTCAGATTAGACGACTCACACAATGGTCTGTCTCATCCTTCCAGCAGTCATGGACAAGCTGGCTGAATGCAATGCAGTCAGCAACCGCGCTCACATGCTGCATCCAGCCACTGGCGCATGTTAAAAGAAAGGGCTTAGGAGGTCACCATCTTACTTTTGAAACTTGAGTATTATTTTTTTTTAATTATTATCATAGTTGTTAAGATTATGGCCAAACAATAGTTAGAAACTGTATTTGATGAGATAGAATGTAATCAAAGTGGTATAACTATAGACAGGAAATATATTTGAGATGATGGGAGTTTTTTTATCCCTTTTTGAATTAAGCGCAAAAGATTTTAAAAACACATTTTAAGAAATAAAATCATCCAAAGAAGAACAACAAAGGAACACAAGATGGGATGACACCGAAATGACCCTTGCTTGTGATCTGCAAAGCTTATAAACGTTTGTTTCTGATGTGGGTCGGTCTGCAAATGTACCCAGCAAAGTTTATTGGAATACATTGTACAAACCCTTCTGCTCATCTGTTCTTCCTTCGTTTTCTCGTTGGCAGCCAGAGCACGGGCTCACTTTTGGAAGGACCTGAGTTATTTCTAATAACCTTGCTCTTCAAAAGATGGCACCCGTCTGTGTCTTGACAGTGGTTTCGCTATTGGACAAGCCTTGGCAGCCGGCGCGGCGAATGCATTTCCTCTAGTTCACTGTCATCAGTGAGCGTCTCTGCAGGCTCAGTTGGTCCGACTGATGGATTGTAAAGACAGTCAAAATGAACAGCTCACCCATCTCACAGCCTGATTTCCCCACCATGTATTGACCCAGCCCAACTTACATATGTCCCAGTATTTGCAAAGCAGCCACTGTTGTACTACGCTTACTGGGAACGCGCTGCTGACAGGGGTTTTATGAGAACCCATTAAAATCTGAAACCAGATATTCCCGGCCTGTTTTATATTTTGAAAATTCTTTTATAATGGGGAGAGGGAAGCCATTTATTAGATATCTATACATTCACACAAACAACTCAGCAGTAAGAACAATGAAAAGACCGCTCTTCCTGAGAATTCCCTTTGATGTGATTAACTGAGCAGAAACTTGGAATGAACGCCGACAGAGAGAGAGCTGGAGTGGTGTGTGTGTGTGTGTGTGTGTGTGTGTGTGTGTGTGTGTGTATCTGTGTGTGTTGTTTTTGTTTTTCTGGCCCTTAATTTTTTTTTTAACTCTTAGAATGTGAGGAGTCCAAACCCCAAGTCCGTTCTCATTCATAAGAAGGAGGTGCTGGCATCTGCTGGCAAAGGTAAGCTAAGCGGTGTTTATGTGAACACATGCCATCTCATTAACTCAGGAGATGACCTGGCCTGTCTGGAAACTGTCTGCATTTGAGACCTCTCGGCTGATTTATGGTTAAAGCAAAACGGGTCACTTGAAATTGTGGAATTAGTGGTTTGCTTTCATTGACCTCTAAAGCCTTCAACTGAATCCAGGACAGATCAGAGAGCCGGCTCCTCGTGCTGGAGAAACTTCTGCTGGTAGTGATTGAACTCTTCAGATAGGACACTATGGGAACGTGGGACACTTCAGGCTCTTTCAGTCACTGAGCAACACACTTGGCTGAAATTGTGATATCCTGGTCACCCGTGGCTAAAGGAAGAACAGAGGTTTAATGAGTTTACCAGGTTAAAACAAGCCAGTGTTAGACAGGAGTCAGTCTCATCAATTAGAGCTGAAACCATTGAGCAGTTTTCCCTAACAACAGAACTGGGGGTGGGGTTAGAAATGGGGTGAGTGTCTTTGTTCTCAGCCAATCATGAGCCACTGAATGGAGGTTGACAGTGAGAACAGGGTATGAACAATTTTAACCAGTTTTACTACTGACCACAAAACTCTGTGGGTGTCCAAAAGCTAGCTGCTTTATCTTGAAACTGGTCAGTACCCCAAGGTGACAGTCTTCCCTCCCTGAGGAAATTCCCAGACAGTACACGGCTCCTGTAATCTTCCACTATTTCCAAAGCCACAACTGGTGTGGAATAGGAACTTGACAGTCTCTTTCAGGGAAGATGGTCTTTTCTGAGTGCCCAAGTCCCTTGCAAATGAATAGATTAAAATCAGTCTGTTCTTACAGTGATGGGGTGGGGAGTGACTTTCAGCACAACAACTAACAAGTAAAGACTCAAAACATGGGCCTTAGAGAAACCTTGTCCTTGTGTCTTGCTGTGAAAGTCCTGAGCATTCAATTCTTTTTCTCTAAAATAAGGATAATAATTTGTAACTCAGAGAAACTTGACAGGGATTCCATGTGATGGCGGATGCACAGGGTCTGGTGCCTGGTGTTTCCTCTGCAGAGTAATTATCGAGGCCTACCCACAACCTCTAAGGGGACACCAAGCAAGGGGGGCATCATCCCTTCTAGTTCTAGGTACAGCCATGTATATCAATGAATATAGAAAAAGGAAGAAGCGCTAAGTATAGCTGCAAAAAGCTTTGTGGAGTTTAGTCTGGTGGGCAGACGCACGGTAATTCTTATATGAGGCGAGTTCATTCCTACAGGTTGAGCCATTTCACTCATCTCTCTTTCCCTCCACCTGTTTTTTGTATTGAAAGACCTCTCAGACTGTATAAGGCAGAGGCATCCTACTTCTGATTAATAAGAATTGCTAATGACATTGTGCCAGCCAAATCAGCAACCTGATGTCTTCTATGGCTTTCTGTGACAACTCAAGGCATGTTCAACATGCTACTGTTTTGATGTAGGCATCTTGGTTTTTATTTAAAGAGGAGCAGCTGAGCTAGATGTCGATGTGCAGAATTTGACTGATCAGGCGCATTCTGTATACACAGAAGGAATGTATGTGAAGAAGGAGCAGTCCGTCCACATTTGGGAGGTTACTGAGAGGCTATGGAAGGCTAGAGCAGTGGAAATGAGACAACCATTCCCTTCAAGTGGAAACCTGTATCTTTAAGGCCAGTGCTTCAGAATACACTTTCCCCTGAAACTATAGTGCGTATTTCATCACTCTGTATGTTCCTATTAGGAGGAGAAGCATAAGAGATGTGAGACATCTACCCTTGCATTCACATATGGCTTCTTGACTACCTGCATGTGTAGAATTCTAGAGTGGACATGCTTCCTGCTCTACTAGAAACACAGGGGCTCTAAAGTCTCAGAATGGCCCTGTCCCACAGAGCATGCTACCAACAGGTAAGTCTTAAGGAGGATGACATCCTTATCTTGAAATAGCTACCTATCAAGGAGAAGGAAATCCGATTATAAGTAAAAAGTTCTTTCAAACCTAGATTAGACAAAGCTTTCCAAGTTCTTCTTGTTTCAATAAGTCGAGGCATTCCTTCTCAGTTTCCTCTTCCATTCAATCGCATACTCTTTAAACTGTTTAGGAAAATATGGTGTTGGGATTAAGCCCCCTAAGAGTAGACATTTTAAAAAGTTGCCATTATATTCTTAATTCATTCCTCCTCATGTCATTCACCAACTAGGGCTCTGACCTCATTTTGACGAATGAACAATGGATAGTAGCTTTTACACATCAGTGATTAGAATAGGGTAAACTTTCTGAAAAGAGAAGATAGCATCTTTCTTACCCGTGATACTGAAAAAGGCTAGAATATTGTAAATAACGCTCTTCTATTGAGTCAGTCACACACATTGCATACATATGTCATCAGAAACCTATATGCAGAGTCGTCGTCTATCAATTTAGAGAAGAGACAAGGTCCTCTCAATCTTTTGGTCTGATTCTCACCAGCAACTGTGTTTGGGGTGGTTGGGGGCTCGGAAGTACGATATATAAGCTGTGAGATGAAAAAGAGATGCTAGAACGGCAGTGGAGAAAGAACCAATGGAAAGGGACCTGAGCAATATAATGAAAATAAATAGTTCTCTCCACAAGGCTCCTCCTGGGAGCAGGTTATGAAAGAGAGCTGGAATCGCAGACTCTGGAATAAAATTATCCAGGGTAGAAAGTAATTAGGGGTGAGTACATGAAAACCCAGGTTTAATTGTTCTTTTTAATGTAGTGAAATAAGGCATTCATCATACCACTTTAAGTGAGTGTCCCATTAATGGAGTATTCCCCCCAGTGGAATACTATAAATTAATATTTTTATATACCCTGTAATTATTTTGTGAGTAGGACATTTGTAGTGCACTGTACTTGGGGGTGCGTGTTTAAAACATTAGTCAGGTAAATATCATAATTTAAGACACCCTATAACAGGTAAGTCTCTGTCTGTGCGTTTCTTTATTTTTCAGTGTCCCGAGATCTTCTTGCAGATGGTTGACAGTTGCTTCAGCCTCTAACAGGATCTATTTCTCATTCTGATTCTAATTTACTTCCTGGTATTGATGTTTTAGATTTCTCTAGGGAGCCCACTTGGGGGTCATCCTTTGGTTTTGACCAGTGACTGAGATAGTTAATTTTATTTGCAATCTAAAGTTTCTCTAGACCTATCAGTTCCCAAGGCTGGAACATGAAAACCCAGGACTTCTTTGCTGTGCTTCAGAGACAAAATTCACTTTGGTTTCTTATAAATGGGCACTGCTCTTATATTTCCACCCAGACCCGAATAATCACACAAAAACTATATTAATTACAACACTGTTTGACCTATTAGCTCAGGCTTCTTATTAACTATCTCTCATATCTTTAAATTAACACCTTTCTATTAAGGCTGTGACTTTCTGGTAAATTTCAAGCATCTTTCTCCTTTGGCAGCTACATGGTGTCTCCCTGACTCTGCCTACTCTTTCTGAATATCTCTGTTCACATTCCCCTGCTTGCATGTCAGTTTGCTCATCTCTAGAATGGCAATGACTATAGAACCTGCATCTGTGAGCCTTGTTGAAACACAGGTGGACTGTGCTTAGTAGCGCCCAGCCAGTAAAAAAGTATGCCCTTGCTCTCACAGCTCTTCCGCCTGAGATTATTGATTAAGATGTTTGCTCTTAGGGTTTGAGGTTCTCAGAGGACTGAGAAAATAAGATAAAATATGCAAAAGCCTTAGGAAATTACTCAAGGATAGGTGAAGGCTTGTAAAACCCCAGGCTGGGTGGTGGAGGTGCATACCTTTAATCCAAGCACTCAGGAGGCAGAGGCAGGTGGATCCCTGCAAGTTCAAAGCCAGCTTGGTCTACAAGACCTAGTTTCAGGACAGGCTTCAAAGTTACAGAGAAACCCTTGAACCCACCCCCCCATATGCCCCAAAATCCAATGTGAGGAGCCAAATAGTAAATAAAACATAGGGCAAGAATTTTTAAGCCTCTGAAGTAATTATTCTTTGTTTCAATTCACATTTCATCTTTTGAAGGAAATCCTTATTGTTTGAATAAGTATGCACACACACACACACAGAGCCACTAATGAACTATTACTTGTGGGATTAAACTTCCTTACTAGTGGTTTCTTGTGTTCACCAGCCATGTTGTGGAAATGGAAATGGGCCTTGACAGAAGCTCAGTATCTCCTTACCCACAATGTCCTCACTCATTTTTATTTTTAAAAATGTTAACCATGCACTTCCAGGGAATGCAATGTTATACATGTTGTATGATGGTCATTCCAGTCACGTGTGTTTATGAGAAACAACACCATCCCTCACTTCCATTGCATACTCTTGTTCTCCCTCGCACATGCATATATGAATATACAAATGCAGACACCCACTCTCTATCCTACGTAAAAACCGAGAAATCAATCCAAAGACTTCTAAACTCAGGGTTTGGGGAGATACTGGAAGAGTGTGAACGAGTGATTTTTTTTACCAACATGACGTAGACTTTGAGAAACGATGTTTTTATACTAGCACGAGTAGATTCTGAGAAGCAAGCTAAAATTTCAGGTAAGATGGAAGTGTTCCGGAGCTGTGCCATCAAACCAGGAGTCTGTTCGTTAACACTGAAGACACTGTTGAACTAGCCAATCAAAGAGGGAGGCTTCAAGTTTCATTCTCAAGGGATGAGCTGACCGCCAGGATTTGTTTATTTATTTTTTCAGATCTTTTTTATTAGTCTTTGTTGCAGAGTAAAACTTGGGTGGGCAGAATTCTCCCCATTCCAGGGATCCTACATAGACTGTGGTAGGATTTAATGGAACTGATACTGTTCTTTTTGGAGGGCCATTTTTGCTCAGTGTCTCTCATCCTCACAGCCCATATACACCAGTCTCTAAATCCTCCTCCCCCACCATTGAAAATTTACGGTGTCTTTCAACCAGGCTTGGCTTAAAGCCATTGACCTCTGTGGCCTGTGTTATTGACTAGAACACAGCATCTTCTGCCCACATAATATATGTCTCTTTATCTCCCTGAAAGGAAAGGAAATGACTCTTGAAATGGCCAGGAACACAATAAAGATGAGAGGTTTTCTCTTTTTTTTTTTTTTTTTTTTTTTTTTTTTTTTTTTTTTGTCAGTGGCACTTGCTTTAGAAACAGTCATAGTGGGATTAACACGAACATTGAGCTGTATTTGGAATGGAGCATTGTGGGGGCACCCTTATGAGCAGGCTCTGAAGGCCAGAAGATCCAGCCTAGATAAATTCATGTTTTCTCAACTTTGCACCTTCATGTGAGTGAGATCAGTGGCTTTTCACCAGCAGTTCCTTGAGATTAAATCTCTATACCACTGACTGGGTAAGCCACAGAGACAGGCATGAAAACCCAGTAGGATTACCACGTCATAGGCATTGGGGTATGCACTGCAATGAGTATCAGAAGAGTCAGATCGGGGAAAGAGAGAGAGAGAGAGAGAGAGAGAGAGAGAGAGAGAGAGAGAGAGAGTAAGCGGTCATCTGATACCCAACATGAGCACCTAGCTTATCCAAGGACTCAGAGCAAGGTCCTGCTAAAGATGGAGTCAACCACTAGGCTAATGTATGAAGCACAGTCAGACCTGAAGATCTTGTTCTGAGGAGTACTTCTCAACTATCAATCCTAAGGAAAAGTCTGTCTAGTCAGGCTTGTCTGTAACAACTGGTAACAGCCCCTTACATTCCCTGTCAGGTATTATTCTCAAAAATCCATGCTGGAGAGCTCTCAGCGGCTTTGTGGTACCACATTCAGTCAGGAACTTGGAGTAGCCCAGAGAAAAACCCTAAAAACCAGCGATTCAGAAGGCAGCATTTAGGGCTCTACAACCTTGAATGAGACTTTCACCCGCTAAGCCTTCCCTTGCACAGTGAAGAGGCACAGTAGGAGTGGCAGCCCCTGTCAACCAGGACCTTGAGAAGTAGGATAGCTGGTGTAGGGAAATATTCCATCTGTGCAGCTCGGTTGCTAAAGCCTGGGGTTCAATAGAAGGCAAGCACCACGGTAAGACGCGCTACAGGGCTTGGAGCATTCTATCAGTAAGTGCCAGTATTTGGTGGAGAAGAGCTTTGGCAGAAGTCCTGAATTTTTAGCAGAGCTGTAATTCACTAAGAGCTGGCCACCCTTGGTTTCCCTAGAGTTTAGTTCTCCCTAGAGAGAGCCGTGCACCTAGGTGGCGCCATTGCACCTCACAGGATAACAGGATAGACAACTGTTGTTGTTCTTAAGACTTATGAACTCGGCCGGGCGGTGGTGGCGCACGCCTTTAATCCCAGCACTTGGGAGGCAGAGGCAGGCGGATCTCTGTGAGTTCGAGACCAGCCTGGTCTACAAGAGCTAGTTCCAGGACAGGCTCCAAAACCACAGAGAAACCCTGTCTCGTAAAACCAAAAAAAAAAGAAAAAAAAAAAAAAGACTTATGAACTCAAGTCTAGATGGATTTCTAGAAGGCATATTGCCACTTTTATTTACCGATCGTCTACTACAGAGAGGAATGTCCAGTTATGACGAGTCAGGTCCCCCATTAAGGAAACTTCTCTTTGCAACAAATGGAGCCCGTTACAGAAAACCGTAACTGACCAAAACCAGTCCTGAGTAACATATCTACAGCACAGTTTCTGCACTGAAGACCCAGGGATCATTGTGGAAGCCAGGATGGAAAGATTGTAAGGACCAGAGGAACAGGAAGTTTGTTGTGAGACTGTCTCCTAGAAATGTCAGAGACTCTATACCCATGAAGTCTCTCTAAACATGGCCATCTAAACATGACCTGAACAAGAACAACACAGGTCACCCACAGGCATGCTAATGTGGGAGGGGAAAATCTCTTGGGGCCTCCACCCTTGATAAAAAGCTGCAGGCAGCTAAGAAATGCTGAGAATGGAAGAAATAGTCTTCCCCAGGGGAAAGCACGCTAGTTGACTATCTAATACCAAATGCTCGAAAGCATGTATGTGCAACTAACATTATGTGGACTGAGCAGGTTGTAATTATGTATTTAGGAATATATATATATATATATATATATATATATATATATATATTTACACACACACATATGTAACAACAATTAAAGAAAAGAAGCCACAAATTTGAAAGAGAGCAAGGTGCATGGGGAGGCTGGATGGAGGAAATGGAAGAGGGGAAATGATCTCATTATGTTATAATCTCCAAAACAATTATAATAAAAATAGTAATGAAACCAGAACAGAAGATTCTCATGAAATTTTCCAATTCTACCACCAGTTACTCACTGCTTATCTGTAAGGTTTGTTTGTTTGTTTATTGGAGACAAGCTTTAGCAAATGCCTAGGGTTCCAGTAAATATAGAACAAAATTTTAGGGAAAACAATTCTATTTTGCCCCTGTAAACTTGAAAGGCACATATGCTATAAAATTCTATAAGCAGAGCCTCTCAGGCAGGACAGTGGTGGCACCTGTCTTTCATCTCAACACTTGTGAGTTCAAGGACAGCCTGGCCTACAAGAGTTAATTCTAGCACAGGTAGGGCTATTACACAGAGAAACCCTGACTCGAAAAAAATAAAAAAACAAGACAAAACTAAATAAAACAAAACCTCTCCAGCTTATAGCCTAGCAAGACAGCAAAGCCACAGAGACAGTTTCAAAGTTACTGTACCTGAGGGCTAATAACCAGGAAAGTCACCGTCCCTGGCCATCTCAGTGTTGGAATGAGGGAGAGACAGACAGTTGCAGGCCAGCTGATTTAGTGTCTTTTAAGAAATGTGAAAGAGAATGAGACCATTTCAGGATGTATAGTCAATTACTTAGTTTATTTTACTAAACCATCTCTCAGTCACCATGAAATTTCTCTCCAAAACCTCAAAATCCACCACATCTGAGTTCCTGGGCATGAGCAGGAATCTGAACACCTGTCCCAGTCAGTCAACTAGAACACAAACCCTGTCTGCCCCTCCTGAAGTCTGTGGGTCTCTCAGATTTTCTTTATGGGGCACGGCATCTGAAAGAGCCTAGCAACTCACCTTTTAAACCAGAGTTTCTGTTGTGTTTCGAAAACCAAACACTTCAGCCTGGTTCTATAACAACCAGACCTGTTACACAGAGAAACTCTGTCTTGAAAACAAAAATCAACGAAACCAAAAAAACAACAGCAGCAGCAACAACAACAACAACAAAACCAACTGAACATTTGGCTAGGTGTAGGGCTGCACACCTTTAATTATTGCAAAACAAAACCTTCTTCCCCAAATAAACTAATCTAAAATCTGTCTCTAAATCAAACAGGGAGCAAGAATCTTATAGAATTTATTTGTCTAATTTATGCTTGCATGTGACACCAGCAGTCTGGGTTGACAATTTTTCTAGTGAGAATGAAAACTCCTGTTTAACACATTTCAAAGATATCACGGAGGTTGCCATCACACCGTGTCGTCTTCAGAACTTGCAGGAGAAATTACACTCTGAATTCAATAGTAAAGAGCCGCCAAAATTCTCCCGCAGAGCTGATGGACGCCCACCTTGAGAATTTTATGAATGGAGTGACCAAACCCCTTTTTAGCTGCTTTTGTACAGCTCAGAGCCAAATGTGTGGCCCAGCTGCACTAGATGTGTGAACCTATGTGAGCTGTGTGAGTCCATGTGAGGTGTTTCTAAGCCTAACTCCTAATATTTCGCCTCTTGCTTAGAAAAAAAATTCTGCTACAACCAGCCACACGTGGGAACAAATCAACAAGGACAGGCAAAGGGCCCAGGGACAGGGCCCTCTGATCCCTTGCTTTCTTGCTCCACCCGCACAGAGATTCAGCCTCTTTTATCTGTTTGTTTTGGGTCTGTGTAGCAGTTTCCCTCCATAAATCTAGATAAGAGGCTTAACCTCCTTTCCCCATCTTTCAATCTCAGATAACACGTCTAGACACCTTAATATGGGAAAGTTTCTTCCTCCACCGACTACTTTATGTCGATTAGTTTTAGTTCTTCTGTGAATCCTACCTTTGAAAGTTTAAGTAATATGCAAGCCTTTCCATTCGCGCTTCCAACTCCCTGATCTGTAATCATTTCTACAATCAGCTGTTGCTTTTAAAAATAAAAAACAATAGCACAAATGCCAGAACAGTAAGGCCAACAAGCGGTGAGGATGGCTGGGCAGACTTTGGTTGTCATGGGAAAGCCTTCGATTTTCGTATGTATTCATCTCATTTATAGTTAAATTCTATGTGTAAGCTAAGAAGGCTCTTTTCAGTGAGGCGGCAGCATCCAGGCAGGGCCAGGTGAAGCTCCTGCGAAAACGTCTTGTGCTCACTTGAAACTTTAAGTTGAGTTTGTCTTACCTAAAAAGCACAGCACATTTGTTAAATATTTCTTTCCCGTAGAAGAGCTGCCTGTCTCCATCCCTTCTATCATTGGGTCCCTTGGAGAATCAGAGTGGTAAGTTGTGTTGACTTCATGGTATTTGATACATGGGTCCAGTTCAGGAGCATTTCACACTTGTAAAGTGGTCCCTTCCCATGGGAACACTAGAACACTTAGAAACAAGGGAATCTCAAAGAGTGCTCAGAAAAGCTATGACAACGAATATCAGTAGCAGGGAGCAGAGATGGACACATTCAGTATCAGTCATGCACCACACTGAGCAGATTTGAACTCTACGCCATTCTGCACCAGCCTTGTGCCACAAGGAGCGGACAGGGACTCTGTGCCATTCAACATCAGCCATACACCACAATGAGCTATGTCCCAGAGCTCAAGCCCAAGACTGAAAATCATACAGAATTAATCCTGCACCCAGAGGCAAATGAATAACTGGAGTAGTAACCAAGTGATAGGGTCATA
Source organism: Chionomys nivalis (assembly GCF_950005125.1). NCBI lineage: Eukaryota > Metazoa > Chordata > Mammalia > Rodentia > Cricetidae > Chionomys > Chionomys nivalis. The sequence goes on from NC_080096.1 coordinate 57,789,834, forward strand.
TGGTAGGGTATTTCTATTTTCTCCTTTTCAAAAATACAATGAATCTGAGCAAGTCAGTTGGCTCAGTGGGTAAGCATGAGGGTCAGAGTTTGTGTCAGCCCCCTGAATGCTGGGCAGGCATGCGATCTAGCATAGTGAATCCCGAGCGTAAGTTTGCTAGCTAGACTAGCCAAATCTGCAGGTTCTGGGTTCAGGTGAGAGCCCGGCCTTAATATAGAAGATGAAGACAATCCAGGAATGTATCAGATGTCTACTCTTGGCCTTCACTTGCTCACATACACGCATATACCACATACACTTACACACACCACACACATGCACTGGTACACTCACACATACACACCGTATACACACATGCATGCTTGCACACGCGCACACATGCACATTTAAAGAAAAAGAGAAAAAAAATCGAATGAACCTGTAGTTTGCATTTCTGACCCAGTGTCTCTCAACCTTGCTGTTCCTCAGGATCTCAGGATAGGTTTGTGATTGATAGTTGGTTTTGCTTTTGTTTTTCCTTCTTTTTTTTTTTTTTTTTTTTGATTTTAGTTTCTATAGACACCCTGGAGCATCCTGTCCTACCCAGGACGGAATCCTTCTGCAGTCAGAACTTTGTGCTTAGCAGAAGCTCTTGTTCTTGTCTGCATGATGATCTCTTCTGGAAGAGTTCTCAAAAACACACTTGTGCTGAGCCTCCTCAGCACACCAAGTGACAAAAATACAGGTCTGATTCGGCCTGACATTTAGAATGAGAACCGAAACAATAAGTTGTTGTTATTAATACTATTATTATATTATTGACACCCAAAGAAACCCGCCTTTTTTTTTTACCGCCAAAGGCTCTAGGAACCATAAATCTCAACTCCTTTTGAACCTGCCAGTTCTCTGTCCTGTTCCCCACACTTCCTTTAAGAGCCCCCTTTCACCATTTACCAGGACCACAGGTGCCCCGCCCAGGATAGCTGTGAATGCCTGCAAAGTCGTAAACTTGTTTAAAGGACAGCTTTTGTTTATCCTGGCTCCTTCCCGAGGTTCTGCAGTGTGAAGCCTGTCTTTGGCAAAGTCCCTGTGCCATGGCCAAAAGGTAGGGGGAGCCTGGGAAGTCTGTGCTCCCTCCCGGGTTAATCAGCCATCCCCAGGGCCCTCTTGGAGCAAAAAGGAAAGTTCCGGGTCTTTAAAGCGCTCCTGGAAACCCAGGGTAACATTTCCTCTCAAAAGCTCTTTGCCACGGGTCCTCTCAGGGCTACACTTGAGTGAAACCCCCAAAGGAAATTACCACTTAAATTAGGCAGGATGTGCAGGCTGTTGGCCTGGCCTGCGCCACCACCCGCGCTGCGGGAGCCTATGGCTGGCCAAGCAGAGAGCATCCAGGCTGTGCTGGACTCTGCTGGATCCTGGGCTTGGGGAGAGCCGACCCAGGGAAAATCTAGGTGGAGATGGACTCTTTGCTCCTTTCCTGCCAAGACCGTCAGTGAACAGAACGAACATTGAGGGATGGAGCACTAAGGCCCAGACAGGGCGCTGTACACCTGCGCTTGGGAGCCTGGTAGGTGCCCGGGCCTCACTGACAGCCCGGCGTGGCATGGAGCTTTCTGAGAGCAAGATGCTGCCCTGTTTTCTTCTCCTTTAAACGTTTATCTTGCTGGATTATTTTTCAAATGCGAGTATAATTTAAGTATCATAAAATTCACCTCTTTAAAGCGTACCACTCAGCAGCTCTTTATGCAACCATAGGCTCAAGTGGTCCCCACAACCAAGTCTAGAACATTCTCAGCACCACTGAACTACTGTCTCAGCTGCCCCACAACCTTTTACTCCCTCTTGTTCTCTGCTCGCAGCAGTAGACCCCTATTCCTCCCTGCCCCCCCCAACTCCTTGTTACTCTTCTTCTGTCTGTCTCCATGGGTTTGCCCCTTTCTGTGCCCAGGTCTTTTGTGCAGCATCGTACCACTGAAATTCATCCGGCTTGTAGCAGGAGGGACCCTGGTCCTTTGTACTGTGAGATGTTACATTGTGTGGTTATACACATTCTCTCAGTTCATCCGTTGCTCAGCATGGACATTGTTTCTACTTCTCAGCTGTACTGGAAATCACTGCTGTCAAGATTTGCATATACCTTACGTTGCCGTGTGTGTTCATTTTCACATGTGACTATCTATCATAGATAGATAGATAGATAGATAGATAGATAGATAGATAGAGAGATAGAGAGATAGATAGATAGATAGATAGATAGATAGATAGATAGATAGAGATAGAGAGAAACAAAGCTATAGTAATATAAGCCATACAGAGGATCTGAAAGCATGGCTTCTCAGGCATGAGAACCTGAGTTCAGATCCCCTGGACTCAGGTTGAGAAAACAAACAAATCTGGACATGGTTATGAACATCTATAATTTTAGTGCAAATGGACAGAGATAAGCATATCCCTGGAGCTCGCTGGCCAGCCTAGCTGAAAAGGCAACCTCCAGGTTCACTGAGAGATCCAGACTCAACAAGAAACAGAGCGACTGAGGAAGACTTCCTGATATGAACTTCTGGCCTTCACATACATGCATGCACACACATGAGCATGTATGCGGTCATACACTAGCCTACACACATCCCAAGACAACTCGGGATTGGAATAAACACCTGCACACAGAACGCGTCCACAGAGTAGAGTGATTGAAGGTAAACCCAGACATCTGCAGCCAACTGATTTTTGACAAGTGTGTGAGTTAGGGAAAGGTCCTTTTAGTAAAGAATGCAGGGAAAATTAGACACCCACGTGCAAGAGAATGAAACTAGCTCCCACCTCTCGCAGGAAAATCTAGAAGTTACTAACAGTATTTAAAACACAGCTGAGTATGTCCTGTCCCTAATTGTGACTTCAGCAGGGAAAGACAGGGTTATACACACACACACACACACACACACACACACATACACGCTCCAGCTCTTACAGGATTTTTTCCGCTTCTTCATTCATAGGCAGGCCTACCTTATAAAAGTACTTCAATGATTAAACGTGATTAATATAAAATGTGCAACTGACTTCGATGGCCACCATGATTATAAACCCAGTGGTCAACTGAGAAGGACGTGGAACACAATGTTAGACAACGATGTGGAGGAGTGGATGGTCTCAGTAAACGAACTACAGAGGAATCAAATACTTTGTCCGGCTATCTCAGCTCTGACCAGGATGGACCAGGACAGACAACTTGGATTTGTCAGGCTCCGAAGTCCATGCTTTTAGCCCTGTTCCCTAGTCAGAAACTTTCCCCTGCAGTTTTGTGCTGAGTATGTCATTTTAGAAATTTCTAGAAATCCTGCTGGCTTCCCACAGACATTAACCATCTCTTTTAACAGCATCCACATGCCCTAGCTCAAACTTTGCCTATGCCCACCCAGTTTAAAAGGTTACCAAGGATCTTGGGGGTGGGGCTCTTGGGGGGCAGGGGGGATGCTAGAACTTGCTTCCTGGCTGTGGAAAGAAAGGCTCACCAGTCTCCGGGAGTCGTCCAGCCAAGCCCCACTTTCTCTGTGTAACCAGCTCAGAGTCCTTAGGACAAAGACTGCCTGGCTTCTGAGGGCGCTGGCACAGGGCCAGTTCCAGGGGTGAGCAGGGGGCCCACCTCTAGAAAACAATAGCCCATTGCCCCTGGCCAGGTGCAGCAGGCCCTTCCCAGCACAGTGTGGAGCTGAGAGGAAAGCCCTTTGTGAGCTCTTGTTGCAGCAGCAGCAGTAGAGGGAGGGGCTCTTTGATTTCACTCCTCCAGGAGCTCCAGGAGCCGGCAGTCCACGTCCAGGAGACTTTCTTGGGATTCAAGTCACACCCCATTGAATTTCACTTCGACCCGAAATCTCCCGGTGAAGGTCAGCTCAAACAGCTGATTTTGGCTGGCTTTCCCTTTCAGGGCCATAAATCATACTCTTGCCAACGTGGAACAAGAAGCAAGACGAGAAACTGGGCCCATCCTGGGCTAATTGGTCCCAAATATGGACAGGAGTCAGGGCTGGGGAAGGGCAGGGTTGAATGTGTATCTGCTTCGGTGTCCACCATGAAATGTTTTCCTCACAGCATTGAAAAGTCCTTCCTTAGGCTTTCAAGGTGTTAGTACGGGACACAAATGAACAGTAATAGGCAGTCGTATAGACCTTTCTGACTACCAGGTTTCGGTAGCAGGCCCCGGAAGGTGGAGATCCTGATGAAAGACACCAGCTGAGGTCCCTTCTGATTTTCTGGCAGCTCTAACTGGAGATTTCGTTCCTTTAGGGTGCAGGGCCCCTCTCGGACTCCAGCCCTAGTGTCTATTCTTTCTTGGTGAGCATAAATCCTATCAACTTTATTGCTGCCCATCTGACGCAGAGGGATTATAGACCTCTAATTGGTGTGAAAAGAGGCTTCGGATACCCAACTTGCCACTGCCACACCTGACTGGGGGATCCTTCCCCACCGTTCTCCACTGGGGGGCGGGCTGCGGCTCGTCCGCCAGCTCCTGCAGGCCGGTTTGTGTGCAATATAAAGAACAATATAAAGTCCAACATAAAACTGACGCAGTCTCTAGGATGCCGGAGGAAGACTATCGGCTGCTGGCATTTTCCAGTGCTCTCTGCATTGTTTTGTGCCTTCGATTCAATAAAGTGCCAGTCCGATGCAATTCGGGGAAGTAGGGCAACCTGTTTGGCCTTCATTTTCCACAAGGGAGCATTCCTCTTAAACCGGTCTCCCCAGAGTATTCGGATTTATGCGTCCGAAGCTGCCCGCCCCAACTGTCGTGATACCTGCACAGTATCATGCCTAAGTTACTCATAGCTGAGCTGTAGTCTAAGGATGAAAGAAACACCTGGTCAGTGACAGGATGACATTTAAAAAATGTGGGAAGGACATGAAAGGAGATGCCTGCACTGGGCGATAGGGCTGCTGGCGCGGGACAGCCAGAATCCTTGCAAAGAGAGAGGCGAAATCCCAATCCCGGCGTCTCGGGACAAGACTTTCCTTGAACAAGGGTGTTGAATGAAAGGCGGCGCGTAACTACCGCGGAGAGAAAGGGAGATAGAAAATGGTGAAGTCAAACAAAGGGGCAGGAAGAAAAGGCAGAGAAACAAAAGTGGTTCTCCTCCGGCTGGGTGAAAAGAGCCGCCTCCAAGGCTAACCCGGTCCCCTTCCGCCATCTAGTGGCCTCCGTTTGCTCCTGCAGCCCCGGCTGCTGTGGGTGATGTGGGAGAGATGTTGGGAATGTCTGAATGCTACCTCCCAGTCTGAAGAGGAGACTTACTCTTCAACACAAAGGGTAACCTGAGCCTTTTCTGCGCCGAAGAGTTTGTTTTGATTTGAAATACTGAGCAATTAAAGAACAGATGTGTGTCTTGCTCAAACTGCAGGCCAACGGAAGTTGAGCTTGGAAATTCCCCAGCCTCCAGCAAGTTCTTTAAAAAGGTTCACGTGTGGAACTCACGATTAGATCTTTCTCAGGAAAAGCTGGATCTTCACTAATAAAGACTATTTGCTACTTCCGTTTTCTGACACTATCCAGGAGGCACACAGTCTTCGTTTCCAAGAGGAGTTAGCAGGGAGTATGTCATGACGATGTACTGGCTAGAATCTATTCTCTGAGGTGGCCTCTAAAAGTTAGCTCCCTGTAAACAAAATACACAACCTAGTTTCTGGGTATCACCCTTTCTACCCCAGAGATATCCCGTGTCAAATAAATATTTCCGGTTCGCAGTGACCAAATGGAGCATTCACTGGTTAATATTTAAAAGTATTAGCAGGATTCAGTGATTAGTATTATAAACTTCAGAACTCTACAGAACTGGGGACTGAAGGGTTAAAAATAAAATGCATGCATGGTTACATTTCTAGAAGTTAGACATTTACTTTGAATGATTATACTTGTCAACGTGAAAAGCTCTCGTGTGTGTGCGATCCTAAGCAATGACCCCAAAAAAGGAAGTAAACACAGTCTCTCAAATTTTCATTTCTCTGTGCTTCTATATGCAACATAAACAGCAATGCACACCTAAGTAGCAGCCTACTTTCCCCTGGACTCTGTGTTCTGCCTGGGTCACTATTCACGTGTATACCCTTGTCTGACTGAATAGGTATAATGAAGTCCGGGGAAGTTTGATACCTGCTTAGGGTTTGTCTGCGGGGGACCATAGGGCCGCTGTCCATCATAGGGGTGGTGGTGCCTGCTCTTTCTGGGCTCTATTCAAGGGGCTGGGAACCAAAGGCCTAGGGATAGTTCTTAAATGTCCCATGTGATGCATTGGTGTGTTCTGAGGACAAATCCCTGGGGGAAGGGGCGCTCCACGACCTTCGAGCATGAAGATTGAGCCTGGGACAGTCAGAGGAAAGCAGGTTGGTTGCACCCCTACTGCTTCTTTCCCTTAGACAAGGGAAGAGGGGTGAGGAGAAGACAGACCCCACAGTCTCTGGGGACACGGGACGCAACAGCATGGCGGGAGATGATGGCTGTTCCCATGAAGACATAGCTTCACTGTGCTGTGTCGGAGCCTTAGAAAACCAATCTTCCTTTCTCCCCGTTAGTCATTCTGAGCCCAACCTACAAAGAGTGTCTTCTGCGGACAATGAAAGGTACCCGTCTTGAAATAAGTCACATGGGATGGTTAGGGCTCCTGAGGAGGAGTTGTGAGGGCCCCTGGAAAGCCGTGATGCACATGATAGCCGGAGACTCACAGCAGCCCCTGAGGGGCCGTCGGCAAATTCTTCTAAACTTTCATCTCCAAAAGTCAGGGGAGGCTGAGGCAGGAGAACTGCCACAAGTCTGAGGGCAGCAGACTACGCCAGGGTTTCAGGTCAGCACGAGTGGCATCTTGTCTCAATAAATAAATAAAGATTAAAAAAAAAAAAAAAACCTAGATTCTAGCCAAATTGATACCAACAGAACCTGCTCTGGCTTAACCCTTGAACTGAGAAAGGAGGCTAAAGAAGCCTTGCGCCATCCTCCCAGGTGCCCCCAGTCACGGTGAAAATCAGTATTCTCGAAGGCTAGAGAAACAGCTTGGTCAAATGCTCGCTATCCAAACATGAGAACCTATGTTCCAAGCCCTAGCAGCTGTGTAAAAAGCTGGGCACTGCAGCATGTGCCTGTGGTCCTGGCATGAGGGTGTGGAGACCAAGGGACCCTTAAAACCCATTGTTGACTCCAGGTCCAAAGAGAGACCCTGTCTCTAAAAACAACCAACCGACTGACCTCTTAAAACACCTCGTATAAAACTCTGGCCTACCCTCCCATCCCCACACACTCACGCACGCCCACACACATGCGCGCACGCGGACACACACACACACACACACATAAACACGAGTTCAAGTTTTACCATCACAGTGTCCAGAAGAAGCAAGAGAGCTGGTAACTGCCGGAAAAGCGGGCCGGCAGAGCCTCCTCAGAGCGGCCGTCACGTCAGGGCTCTGCAAAAGAGCCCCACATGTCTGCGAGGTTGGATGTGACACGACCATGTCTCTACTATCAGTGAGTTCTCTGGTCAAAGAGGATGTACCGACGCTGTCTCTTCTCTTCTGCTCACTCCTCCGCATGTAGCTTGACAAAGCTCTCCCAGGCTAAGCACAGGGATCTGTTCCTCTGCTGCCTCAACGGGAATGATTGTGGTACAACGGAGTGATTGGAAGCTCACTTCTCTTCACCATCACCTTGATAGCATCTTCCTTTTGAGAGATGATCCCAGCCTCTACTAATGTGTCACCACAGAAGGATGAGCAGCAGTGGGCATCATCCAGCCGTCGCCACCATGGTATTCTTCATTTGGGGAGTTCCTCCTACTACCTCACTTCACCATCCCTACGTGAACGTGCCTGGGCCTGTGAGCGCTTCCACCAAAGACAGCAGGAGCACTGTGGTGCACCTTCCAAGGGAAAAGAAATGGCAAAGGACTCTCCCTTCAGTGCACAGTGAGGTAGGTAGGAAGCTGGGTCAGGGAGGATTCCAAGAGGGCAAACTGCTTTTCTTCATCTGGGCTGGGACGTCACTTCCACTGCAAGATGTGACATGTTTAAAAAGTATAACGGGATGAGGATAAGGCTCAGCAGGAAATGCTGGGATAGCACGTGGGGATATTTGCTCAGTCCCCAGTGCCACAAAACAGAGACAGAAAGACCAAGGTGCCCACAATCCAGTGAGTCTGTTGGGAGCAGCACGTTATCGGCATGTTTAGCGTGAGATCTATTGTGCAGTGGAGCCAAAGTCATCCGCACTCCGCACAGTCTGTGCAGAGTGCCCAGACACCTCTGTGTTCATAAAGGATACAGGACTTCCAAACCCTAGCTTCCATTGTGTGCCAGTCAGCAAGACTGACTTATTCACTAGACGTAGTACCTAAGGCCCACAAAACTTTAGGGGGTTTTCAAAAATATTCCTATTTCTTTTATCATCTATGAAAAAATTTGCTCCCTAATTGAATATTTTGCTTTAATATATTCATCATTAGTGTTCTAAAAAAGAAAAGTTCATAAGATAGAAAAGTTAATAGTCAATATCGCTTACATTTTTATAACTAAGAACTTCTACTTAGTGTGGTTGATAGGGGAAAGTTATGTAGTTGAGCTGGTTTGGGTCACCTACTAAAATACTCAAGTGAGCAACCTTGCCTTTTTGTTCTCTCAGTTCCTAGATCCCAGGGAACCTCTGATGGCAAGTCCCAGATGGGTCTTTTCTCTTCGGTACTTCCCTGTTTGGAGTCTAGATGGCCCCATTGCTCCAAAGTTAGCTATGTGAAGCACCCTAATTCCAACAGATTGTTGGGATGCTCCTGGGTGCCTCCTGGGGAGGAGCCCAGGTTATTTATTTATTTTTGCTGGAGGTAGCCAGCATTCTGTGTGCACAGCTGGAGGGAGGCCTGGGATTCTTCATGGCTGTCATTCTTTTAAAAACCCTAGTCCCCATGGGTAATCTAGGAAGAGCGAAACCTGGCCATTTAAAAATCTATTTGAATTATTGAGCATGGAGGCATGAAAAATTTAAATGTCTAGGAAAATAAATAGGGCACATAAAAAGATTTTATTGAGTTTCTCCAAACCAAAACAGAATAGCAAGTAGCTGCCTTTGTAAAGAGCAGTGGAGGAAGTCACTGCAATTGTTAGGAGAGCTCTCGGCTCCCTTGTCAATCACGGATCCAGAGACTTGGGGACAAACTAGCAGGAAAAAAAATACTACTCATCTTACTTCGCTGATTTCCTACCTAAGGAGATGATTTACAGAATGTTTTCGTGGCACAAGGAAATTTTGCGCTTTCAGAATTCTTGGCCTAGAAAAGGCATTCATGAAGTAGAAGCGTTCGGTTGTATTTTCTTTGACTGAAAATGCTATTTTATTTATTGTGTCATATTCTTATGATTATGATGCAATCTATTGATGCTGTCACAGCCTCCCAATTATGATGTCATAGTCTTCAAATTATGATGGCATGTCATTCTATCTATGATGTCACACCCTCCCAATCCAAGTAAAACTTGATGCATCAAGTCTGTTTAAAACCCATCCTTGCCACTCTTGGGATAAGAGGGTCACTCTAGTTCTGCTCTTATTTTCTTATTTTGTCTGTGGAATCTTGACCCTCTCCCTCTTAACCATTTTGAAAAGGATTTTCTCCTATGACAATAAATTCTAACTCTGCATCAATAATAGATGTCATTCTATAATGTGGGTTTCCAGAGAGGCTTGAAGATGTTTGCCTGCATGGTAACCAAGATGATAGTACGGAACAACTTCTGCCAGAGCAGAAGAGAGGCCTGCCTGGCCTTGTTCCCCTAGAGTTCCCTGGAGGAAATATGAGCATATGACTTGCTCTCTCTAGGGAAAAACAGGTTCAAACTTGATCAAGACATATTCAGGCACCCACCTAGGTGCCCATCAGTTGAATGAATAGAGAAACGTGATATATATGAACAATAGAGTTGTATACAACTCTAAAAAAACATGACATTTTCAGGCAAACAGGTGTAATTGGAAGTCATTATATTGAGTGAAATAAGCCAGACTCAGAAAGACAGATGCTACATGTTCTTCTCTCATATGTGGGGTGTAGTTTTAAAATAAAGTGTGTGTGTGTGTGTGTGTGTGTATGTATTATTAAACTCAAAGGAGATCATAAGAAGAGAAGAAGAGATTTTAAGGGCTATAGTCAGAGTAATAGAATATATAAGACGATCACCCATCAGGACTAACTGGAGGGATGGACGAATGAGAGGCAGACACAGGGAGGGAAGTGGGCAGGGGAATCAATAAAAGCAGAGTATAGAGATGTCATGTTGAATCCCATCACTTTGTATGTTGAGCTAAGAAACTATTACACACATAAACATGTTCAGATGAGCAAGCAGTGGCACTAACACCTTTAATCTCAGCATTTGGGAGGCAGAGGCAGACAAATCTACGTGAGCAAGATCAGCCTGGTCTACATAACAAGGTCTGGGACAGTCAAGGTTACACGGAGAAACCCTGTCTCTAAAAATAAAACAAGCAAACAAAACATGTTCGGGTGAGAGAAATAAGCATTTCGTCTGGGTGATAAAGTGTGTTTATATGAATGAGTATAAACCTGCCATGATGATGATAATGATGATGCCTTCCTGAGATTCCAAATCAGGACCTGTACACACTAGGGAATGCTCTACTACCTAGCTCAAGTTCAAAGTCATTTTAAAAGTTGTTGATACTTTAAGTAACATACAGAATGGATTTCAATACGACACTTTTATTCACATGCCATTGTACCTTGAGGTTTAAAGTTTTTATTGAAAATATTTAAGCCATAGACATCTATCATTAAATGTGCACGAAGGACACAGAGGTAAGTGGTGGTTGATGAACTGTTGGCCTTGGGTGAGGATTCCAGAAAATAGATATGAATGAATAAACAACACTTGAGATTTGTCAAGGCTTCCTTAAACTTGTCGTCTACATTAACTTAACCCTAGAGCAATCCTACCAAGGTAGGGTCATTGCGATTTCTTTTAAAACGAGAAAACTGCAGCTTTGAGAGGGTAGATAACTCGCCAAAAGTCACAGAAAGGGGACCATGAGACGGAAGGAAGAGATCTTGAGGGAGGCGGAAAACAAAGTAATAGAGACATATGATGAGAAATCAGACGGTGGCTACGGGGGGAGGGAAAGGAAGGATATTGGTAAGGGGAGGGCATGTAGAAGCTAATCTAATATGAACCAAGTTTGTTTTCAGACCAGTCTCACCACGACAGTCAGTGCCTTGCTTTCTAAGTCCAGCTTCAAACTGTTGCAGATTCTGTACCCATTCTGCTTATATCCCCTTTGAATTTACCCCCTTGCAGCACCTAACAGTTCTCAAGTGCCTGAGGGCTCTCTGGAGCCAGCTGCTTGACACACATAGGCTAGTAGGAAGGAGTGCAGATTAAAATCCTCCTTCCCCCCCAGCCAGTGGCTCCCTAAGATGATGGAAGAAAATAAGCTTCTGATGAGCTTTTTGTTGTCTCCAGAGGACCCTGCAGTTGAGTACACGGAAGCAGCCTGGACGTCAGTGTCCCGTGAGCTGTCTTCCTTCCTTCTTTCCCTGTCTCCCTTCGTCATTGCCACAGAGGTCTTCCTGTGATCTCCTCCGAAATAACATGCTTGAAGGTTCTTGCCTTGAGGGTTATGTCTGGAGGATCCTGACTTCATATGTACTGAGGCCTGGGCTTTATAGACTGAAAAGTCAAAAGTGCTGAATGAATCATTAACTGCTGTAGAATTGTCTTAAAGCTCCCTTAATTAGGATATATATTTCTCTGCTCTCGTATCCACCCTTCCTATATCCCAACCATCCTATTCCCCCAAGCTCCCCTCATCCTCCCCTTCTCACATTTCTCACCCCATTTCCCCTTAGCCCCATGCCACCTCACCCGCAAGGTCCCAGTTTTTGCCTGGCAATCTTGTCTACTTCCCCTATCCAGGCAGATGACTATACATTTTTCTTTGGGTTCACCTTCATTTATTTATTTATTTATTTATTTATTTATTTATTTATTTATTTATTATGTATATAATATTCTGTCTGTGTGTATTCCTGCAGGCCAGAAGAGGGCACCAGACCGCATTATAGATGGTTGTGAGCCACCATGTGGTTGCTGGGAATTGAACTCAGGACCTCTGGAAGAGCAGGCAATACTCTTAACCGCTGAGCCATCTCTCCAGCCCCTGGGTTCACCTTCTTATTTAGCTTCTCTAGGATCACAAATTATATGCTCAATGTCCTTTATTTATGGCTAGAAACCAATTATGAGTGAGTACATCCCATGTTCATCTTTTTGGGTCTGGGATACCTCACTCAGGATAGTGTTTTCTATTTCCATCCATTTGCATGCAAAATTCACGATGTCAATCAATCAGGAGAGATGGAGAGGGACATTTTCTACTTATAACAGGAACAATTCATCAGGATGAAGTCTCAATCCTGAATATCTATGCCCCTAATATAAAAGCACCCACGTACGTAAAAGAAACATTGTTAAAACTCAAGGCAGCCATCAAACCGCACACATTAATAGTAGGAGACTTTAATACTCCTCTCTCACCAATGGACAGGTCAAGTAGACAGAAACCTAACAGAGAAATAAGAGAATTAATGGAGGTAATGAATCAAATGGACTTAACAGACTTCTATAGAATATTCCACCCAAATAGGAAAGAATATACCTTCTTCTCTGCAGCTCATGGAACCTTCTCAAAAATCGACCACATACTCGGTAACAAAGCAAACATCCACAGTTACAAAAAAATATTAATAACCACCTGTATCTTATCAGATCACCATGGATTAAAGCTAGAATTCAGCAACAATGCTACCCCCAGAAAGCCTACAAACTCATGGAAACTGAATAGTCAACTACTGAACCATACCTGGATTAAGGAAGAAATAAAGAAAGAAATTAAACTCTTCCTTGAAGACAATGAAAATAAAGAAACAACATACTCAAACCTATGGGACACTATGAAAGCAGTTCTGAGAGGAAAGTTCATAGCACTAACTGCCCACTTAAAGAAAACAGAGAAAGCACACATTGGAGACTTAACAGCCCACCTGAAAGCTCTAGAAAAAAAAGAAGCAGACTCACCTAGAAGGGGTAGAAGACTGGAAATAATCAAACTGAGGGCTGAAATCAACAAAATAGAAACACAGAAAACAATTGAAAGAATCAATGAATCAAAAAGCTGGTTCCTGGAGAAAATCAACAAGATTGATAAACCCCTATCCAAACTAATCAAACGGCAGAGAGAGAATTTGCAAATTAATAAGATCAGAAATGAAAAGGGAGACATAACCACAGACACAGAGGAAATTCAGAGAATCATTAGATCTTACTACAAAAGCCTGTATGCCACAAAACTGGAAAATGTAAAAGAAATGGACGCTTTTTTAGATAAATACCATTTACCAAAGTTAAACCAGGACCAGGTGAACAACCTAAATAGACCTGTTAGTCGTGAAGAATTAGAAGCTGTTATAAAAAAACCTCCCTTCCAAAAAAAGTCCAGGACCAGATGGTTTCAATGCGGAATTCTACCAGAACTTCCAAGAAGACCTAATACCTATTCTCCTTAATGTATTTCACAATATAAAAACAGAAGAGTCATTGCCAAATTCCTTTTATGAAGCTACAGTAACTCTGATACCAAAACCACACAAAGACCCAACCAAGAAAGAGAATTACAGGCCAATCTCACTCATGAACATCGACGCAAAAATCCTCAACAAAATTCTGGCAAACCGAATCCAAGAACACATTAGAAAAATTATCCATTATGATCAAGTAGGCTTCATACCAGAGATGCAGGGCTGGTTTAACATACGCAAATCTATCAATGTAATCCATCATATAAATAAACTGAAAGAAAAAAACCATATGATCGTTTCATTAGATGCTGAAAAAGCATTTGACAAAATTCAACATCCCTTTATGATAAAAGTCTTGGAGAGATTAGGGATACAAGGGTCATACCTAAATATAATTAAAGCTATATACAGCAAGCCGACAGCTAATATCAAATTAAATGGAGAGAAACTTAAAGCCATTCCACTAAAATCAGGAACACGCCAAGGCTGTCCACTCTCTCCATACCTCTTCAATATAGTTCTCGAAGTTTTAGCAATAACAATAAGACAACATAAGGGGATAATGGGGATTCAAATTGGAAAGGAAGAAGTTAAACTTGCATTATTTGCAGATGATATGATAGTGTACATGAGCGACCCCAAAAACTCCTCCAAAGAACTCCTACAGCTGATAAACGCCTTTAGTAATGTGGCAGGATACAAGATCAACTCCAAAAAATCAGTCGCCCTCTTATACACAAAGGATCTGGAAGCAGAGAGAGAAATAAGAGAATCATCACCTTTCACGATAGCCACAAACAGCATAAAATATCTTGGGGTAACTCTAACCAAGGAAGTGAAAGATCTATTTGACAAAAACTTTAAGGCATTGAAGAAAGAAATTGAAGAGGATACCAGAAAATGGAAGGATCTCCCTTGCTCTTGGATTGGGAGAATCAACATAGTAAAAATGGCAATTCTACCAAGGGCAATTTATAGATTCAATGCAATCCCCATTAAAATCCCATCAAAATTCTTCACAGATCTTGAAAGGACAATAATCAACTTTATATGGAGAAACAAAAAACCCAGGATAGCCAAAACAATCTTATACAATAAAGGAACTTCTGGAGGCATTACCATCCCTGACTTCAAACTCTATTACAGAGCTACAGTAATGAAAACAGCGTGGTACTGGCATAAAAACAGAGAAGTCGACCAATGGAATCGTATAGAAGACCCGGATTTTAACCCACAAACCTATGAACAACTGATTTTCAATAAAGGAGCTAAAAGTATACAATGGAAGAAAGAAAGCATCTTCAACAAATGGTGCTGGCACAATTGGATGTCAACCTGTAGAAGAATGAAAATAGACCCATATCTATCACCATGCACAAAACTCAAGTCCAAATGGATCAAAGACCTCAATATCAATCTGAACACACTGAACCTGATAGAAGAGAAAATGGGAAGTACCCTACAACATATGGGCACTGGAGATCGCTTCCTATGTATAACCCCAGCAGCACAGACATTAAGGGCAACATTGAATAAATGGGACCTCCTGAAACTGAGAAGCTTCTGTAAAGCAAAGGACACTGTCATTAAGACAAAAAGGCAGCCTACTGACTGGGAGAAGATCTTCACCAACCCCGCAACAGACAAAGGTCTGATCTCCAAAATATATAAAGAACTCAAGAAACTAGACTTTAAAAGGATAATTAACCCAATTAAAAAATGGGGCACTGAACTGAACAGAGAATTCTCAACAGAAGAAGTTAAAATGGCCAAAAGATACTTAAGGTCATGCTCAACCTCCTTAGCGATCAGAGAAATGCAAATCAAAACAACTTTGAGATATCATCTTACACCTGTCAGAATGGCTAAAATCAAAAACACCAAGGATAGCCTTTGCTGGAGAGGTTGTGGAGAAAGGGGTACCCTCATCCATTGCTGGTGGGACTGCAAACTTGTGCAACCACTTTGGAAATCAGTGTGGCGGTTTCTCAGAAAAATTGGGATCAACCTACCCCTGGACCCAGCAATACCACTCTTGGGAATATACCCAAGAGATGCCCTATCATATGACAAAAGCATTTGTCCAACTATGTTCATAGCAGCATTATTTGTAATAGCCAGAACATGGAAGCAACCTAGATGCCCTTCAATAGAAGAATGGATGAAGAAAGTGTGGAATATATACACATTAGAGTACTACTCTGCGGTAAAAAACAATGACTTCTCGAATTTTGCATGCAAATGGATGGAAATAGAAAATACGATCCTTAGTGAGGTAACCCAGACCCAAAAAGAAGAACATGGGATGTACTCACTCATAATTGGTTTCTAGCCATGGATAGGGGCCACTGAGTCTATAATTTGTGATCCTAAAGAAGCTAAACAAGAGGGTAAACCCAAGGAAAAACATATAGATATCCTCCCAGCTATGGGAAATAGACATGACTGATGGGCAAAAAATTGGAATCTTGGGGGTGGGGTGGGATGGGGATGAGGGGTGATGGGGAGAGAAAAGTGTGAAGGAGAGGATGAGGGGAACTGGGGGAATTGGGGTGATTGGGGATAAAGGAAGGTTGGATAGGGGAGCAGGGAAACTCATACCTTAGGTAAGGGAGCCACCTAAGGGGTGGCAAGAGACTTGAACTTGGAATGGCTACCAGATGCCCAGGGCAATGTCCCCAGTTAGTTCATTGGGGCACCTGAGGATAGGGAACCTGAAATGAACCTATCCTATAATCATACTGATGAATATCTTGCATATCGCCATAGAACCTTCATCTAGCAATGGATGGAGATAGAGACAGAGACCCACACTGGAGCACCGGTCTGAGCTCCCAAGGTTATAATGAGGAGCAGAAGGAGAGAGAACATGAACAAGGAAGTCAGGACCATGAGGGGTGCACCCAACCACTGAGACAGTGGGGCCGATCTATTGGGAGCTCACCAAGGTCAGCTGGACTGCTACTGAAAAAAAAACATGGGATAAAACCGGACTCTCGGAATGTGGCGGACAATGAGAGCTGACGAGAGGCCAAGGAGAATGGCACAGGAACTTTCAACTGGCGATAGATCGAGAGAGAGACAGAGACCCAAATTGGAGCAACGGTCTGAGCTCTTAAGGTCCAAATGAGGAGCAAAAGGAGGGAGAACATGAGCAAGGAAATCAGGACCACGAGGCGTGCACCCACCCACTGTGACAGTGGAACTGATCTATTGGGAGCTCTTCAAGGCCAGCTGGACTGGGACTGAATAAGCATGGGTTGAAACTGGATTCTCTGAACATGGCGGACAATGAAGGCTGATGAGAAGCCAAGGACAATGGCACTAGGTTTCGATCCTAATACATGAACTGGCTTTGTGGGAGCTTAGCCTGTTTTGATGCTCACCTTCCTGGGCCTGGATGGAAGTGGGAGGACCTTGGTCTTCCTGTAGGGCAGGGAATTTGGACTGCTCTTCAGTATCGAGAGGGAGGGGGAATGGACTGGGGGGAGGAGAAGAGGAGTGGGGATGGGGGAGGGGAGTGGGGGGAGGGGGCAATGTGTGGGAGGAGGGGAGGGAAATGGGAAACGGGGAGCAGTTGGAAATTTTAATTAAAAAAGAATAAAAAAAAATAAAAAATAAAAAAAAATTCACGATGTCATTGTTTTTTACCGCTGAGTAGTACTCTAATATGTATATATTCCACACTTTCTTCATCCATTCTTCCATTGAAGGTCATCTAGGTTGTTTCCAGGTTCTAGCTATTACAAACAATGCTGCTATGAACATAGTTGAACAAATGCTTTTGTCATATGATAGGGCATCTCTAATTAAGGGAGCCATCTTAGGGTTGGCAAGAGACTTGACTCTAGAGGGGCTCGCAGGTGTCCAGGGAGAGGTCCCCAGCTAGTACCTTGGGCAACTGAAGAGAGGGAACCTGAAATGACCCTATCCTATAGCCATACTGATGAATATCTTGCATATCACCTTAGAACCTTCATCTGGCGATGGATCGAGATAGAGACAGAGACCCAGTTTGGAGCAACGGACTGAGCTCTTAAGGTCGAAATGAGGAGCAGAAGGAGGGAGAACATGAGCAAGGAAGTCAGGACCACGAGGGGTGCACCCACCCACTGTGACAGTGGAACTGATCTATTGGGAGCTCACCAAGGCCAGCTGGACTGGGACTGAATAAGCATGGGATGAAACCGGACTCTCTGAACATGGCGGACAATGAAGGCCAAGGACAATGGCACTAGGTTTCGATCCTAATACATGAACTGGCTTTGTGGGAGCCTAGCCTGTTGGGATGCTCACCTTCCTGGACCTAGATAGAAGTGGGGGGACCTTGGACTTCCTGCAGGGCAGGGAATTTGGACTGCTCTTCAGTACTTAGAGGGAGGAAGAATGGAGTGGGGGGAGGGGGAGAGGAGTAGGGAAAGGGGGAGGGGAGTGGGGAGAGGGGGTGATGTGTGGGAGGAGGGGGAGGGAATTGGGAAACGGGGAGGAGGCAGAAATTTTAATTAAAAAGGAATAAAATAAAGAAAAAAGGAAAAAAAGAATTGTCTTAAAGCTTACTGTTTGTATCTATCATGCTAATTAGATTCTATCAGATGATTTTTCCAAATGTGTGCTTATTTCATTAGCATTTAATTGTACTGTGGTGGGTTTCACAAAGGAATTTTTATTTAAGTATATGTGTTTCATTAGAGGAGAGAATGTATCTATAAACCACATAACTTAATGAATTTGTAAAATTGCTTAATATAAGCTTGACCTTGGATGGAGCTTCAAAAAATATTCCATGTTGCATAGCTATGTTAAGGGTTCCAAACTACTTCCCAGGTCTGATATGGGAAATAATAGCACAAATAAATAGACTATAGAAAACACACAGCTAAATATAAATACACATATCCCATTATACTTCTTCCAATGTACTGGAATCTAGAAAAAGGTTTTCTTATAATACGTTATGATGTTTCATTATAATTTTTTCCTTAAATATATCTTAGCATCATCTTTGTACAGATGGATACCACTACAGAAAACCACAAAATGCAGAGTTGTGGAGCCAAGTCCCAGTGGGTACAACTACATGATAACTCCTGCACTTAAGTCTCAGGGAACACTGTAGAAGAGGACAGGTCAAAAGAATTTTAAGAGCCAGAGGATCAGGGAGTTTGCTGTAAGATTGTGTCTTCTAGTAATGTCATAAGGGACACCCATAAAGTCTGACCAACATGTCTGCCTAAATGTGAGCTGAACAAGGATTGTAATAGACAGGCCAGAGTGAATGGGAGAAAGCCCATGAGGCCTCAACTCAACACAAGGTACAGGAAATTTGGGAATACTGACAGTGGGGGCAATAGGCTTCTCCGAAGGAAGAGCACACTAATCAGCTATCCAATATTAAATGAACAGCCCTGAAAAGAAACATACAAGTAACATTATACAGACTGAGAAAATTGTATTTATGTATTCAGAAATATGTAAATATGTGTGTATATATGAACAAATGTATATAACAACAATTAATGAAGAGAGAGACTATTGGATTTGAAAGAGCATGGATGGCTATATGGGAGAGTGTGGAGGGACAAATGATGAAATTATAATTCAAAGATAAAAGAAACAGGAAAATCTTAATTTTAGAAGGATTTTTTTGGTGGTTTCACAAGTCCATAAGTTGAAGAAAAAATATGTATACAGTGTTTCTGGATGTCAGTCACACATTCAACAATTTTTTTTAATGATACAATTTGGGGATACAATGGAAAATTAAGGGTTGAATGGAGTTCAGATGCAAGGGTGCTCTTTTAGCCAAGTAAAGAATCCCATTGGACTGTAGGTTAATGGAATGTTAGTCACCATCAGAGGCTCTGATGCAAGTTAAAAGGCTCCAATCTAGCCTTGTCTTTGTGAACACTATAAACTACAAAGATATAGACATTAGTGGTTATTAATCTAATTTGTGAACAGCACACAGCAGGGAGAAATAGCTAGACTCATATGTAATAGACTGAAAGTTCCTTGTGTATTCAATAGGATAAGGAAAAAGGATTGCTCACTGTTACATAAATAGAGATAAACCAAATTTTGGAGAGTAGAGAGCAAGGAAGCCATATTCTTATTTTAATTATAACAGGATAATTTGCGAACTGGCTGACACCCATAATTTCCAACCCAAGTTATCAATCTCTATCAATGGGATAAGAATAGGGAATTCATATATATGCATAGATTCATTCATCTCACCATGATATAGACTGGAAGTCCAACATCAAGTAGTTACCTCTGATCAGTATTTGGGGAAGGCCCCATGGAAGATGGCATCAGAATGTAGAAAGATGTCACATAGTGCTGTAGAAACTCCTTCAGCCAGTAGCCTTTAAGATACCAGCCCACTTGGGCATGGCCTCTTATACTATAAATGCTGATGTAAAGCATGCACTCGCTCTTTCTCCTGGCTTCTGGATTTGGTTCCTGTTCCCCATTCATGCACAGAACTGTGATCTGTGAGTCTATCCCTAAATAAATAGCCCTTCATTATACTCAATTTTGAACTAGTGTGGAATTATTTCATAACGTCCATCTTCATCTGGCACCCATGTGAATCCCAACCCTACACCTATGCGGATAGGCCTAAAAAGGCTCAAAAGGTCTGCAACCCAAGCTCTCACCCCCATCCACCTGGCTTGATTTCACCAAGTGACTTTTTGTGAAACTCTGCCACAGCCACAGTAGAGCTACCACGTGGTGACTTGCCAAGTTTTCAGGCTCGTGCATACTTCCCCTACCTGCTACTTTTCCTGCTGTGCAGAGAGTTGCGCAGCTTCTAGTTTGTGTTCCCTGCTCACAAGCTCTGGGATCCTTGTTCCACACATGGAATTGATTTAATTGCTCCAAATTTGTCAAGCAATGAATATTTGTCAGTATTTAACCAGGCACCAAAACACAGAACCAAAGTGGAGCAAAGAGTCCCCTGCTGTCATTGGTCTTGTCTTTCTACCATGTGGCTTCAACCATGACAGCTGCTGGACAATAAAGATTATTGCACCTACAACAATTTACTGAAATCTAACAATTTCAGTAAGAAAATTAATACATTTGAAAGTTATATGATGGCAGAAAATATTACCATTCAGAAATTTAATAACCTTTTTGCTTATACTATGGATGGTATTCTGGAAGGCTTATGTGATTTTCCTTATACATCCATTTATTTGATTTTAAGAATTAGTTTTGTTTTTCATATTATATTGTTACGAAAATGGTTTAATAACAGAGCCAAGAATGAGGCACATTTTAGAAATGATGCAATCTTTACAGAATAATAATGACCAGCTAGTTAAAAAATTAATACTATTGAAAAGGATAACATTAATCTGACAGACAAAATCCAATCAATGTTGAAGGGTGCTGAGACATTATCTGAAAGAATTCATGCTGTTGAATTTAACAATTGGAATCTATTGAAAAGTTATGATAGGTTAACCAATAGAGTATCTCTCCAGGAAGGCAATATGCACACCATAAGAATTATGTCCAAGAATAAGATGTTATCTCTACTGGACGAATTTCATACGTTGGAATCATCAATGAGGGCATTAGAATGGAACACTGGACAGGAGATTCAGACCTTACAAAAGGCAGTGAAAAAGATTTGAAAAGATTGAGGAAAGTATCAAAACTGATGAGCAGGGAGAGAAGGTACAAGGATGAGATTTAGCCTCACCAGTTCATGCCAGAGTCTGGGATGACTTACCCAGAGTTTTAGCTGCCTATCCAGTAATATCTTCTGAGAAGCCATCTGAAACAAAATACCCTAAGATAGTCAAAGAATATACATGGCAACCTATAGGCATGAGCAATCTAAAAGAAATTAAGCAAGCAATAGTATCTTATGGCCTGTTTTCACCATTTGTAAGAAATGGTGAAAACGTGGGCTTCCAGAAATAGGACTATCACATATGATTGACTTTAATTAATCTCAGCAGTCCTAGAAAATGAACCCCAGATGCAATAGAAATGCCATTGGTGAGAAGAAACAAAAATTTTAGAATAATAGGGAAAAGCAAAAGGATTTGAGGTTCCCAAGATCAAATTCTGGACAAGAGACTTTACTCTGATCCTCAGGACCAGGCTCTCTGTGATGAACACACCTTGTCCCTATGTAGCACAGCAGCTTTAAATGTTTGGGACATGAATCAAAAACTAAGAAAGAGAATTGAATCATATATCAGGCTTAAACAGGGTCAGAGGGAACACTTTAGTGACTTTTTACAAAGATAAACAAAAACTGTACAAGTAGGAGTAACAGACCCAGAAGCTAGACATGTACTTATTGAATCTCTGGATTTTGAAAATGCCAACTTAGAATGCAAAAAGATACTTGGGCCTTTAGATGTTAGATTATCACCAACACATGTATGGATCCTACATACAATGAGCATTGAGACATTTGACTATAATACTGAGGTTTGAGTAGGAGAAGCAATTTCTAAAAGTATGAGGAGACACCAAAATACCAAATGTTTTAATTGTGGTAGAATAGGACATCTGAAAAGGGATTGTAGACAAGGAATTCCTAGGAATAATGTCTCCTCTGGGAATGGAAAGAATAGGCAGTCTCCACCTTCTGGATTATGTAGGAAGTATGGCAAAGCCAACATTGGACTAATGAATGTAGATCAACAAAAGACAGACAGGGCAAACTGATACCATTGGAAAATTCCTTGGGGGGCCTCTCACAGGCCCCCATGTCAAACATAGTCCAGTAATTCCCAGTCACTGTGGAGAACATGTCTCACCAGGAAAATTTAAAAACTCCAGTGCCTACTATAAAAACCATACTGTTCTGGATGATGGAATAGACATGAAGGATGAATCAAAAACTCCAGTTAGAAACAGGAAATGTATATTTTGGCAGACTTCTATAAATGATCAAAGACCAATGCTAAGAGTGCATATAAATAACATTGTAATTGAGGAATTACTAGACATCAGTATGGATGTGAGTATTATTACTCCAGAATCTTAGTATCTGAATTGACCTCTTCAAGAAGCAGATGTTCAATTTTTAGGAAATGGAACCCTATCACAAGTGAAACAAAGCATGAGATGGGTTGAAT
Organism: Chionomys nivalis; assembly: GCF_950005125.1. NCBI lineage: Eukaryota > Metazoa > Chordata > Mammalia > Rodentia > Cricetidae > Chionomys > Chionomys nivalis. The sequence continues at coordinate 57,812,542 of NC_080096.1, forward strand.
ACACAGGAGCAGAAGGACAGAGAGAAAGACTGAGGCCATATATAGCTAATACTGCAGTGAAGTTATGGGGTCGTGACCTGCTGGAGTAATGAAATACCCAGATTAACATTCCTGCAACCCCCAAAACTCATGTTTCTGGGAAGGATGATATAAGGTATTATAAACAAAGGTCAACAGTCATTCAGGCTGTACAAGAACACAAAGCAACTAGCAACCCTTCAAAGGTACAAATGACCCTGCCTTTAAAGTGGTTAACTGAGAAACCAATATGGGTTAAACAATGGCCTTTAACAGAAGACAAACTGCAGGCTTTAGAATAGCTGGTATAGGAGCAACTAGATTCTCACCATATTGAGGAATCAATCAGCCCTTAAAACCCTCATGTATTGTTGTTAAAAAGAAATCTGGAAAAAGGAGAATGGTGACAGATCTAAGAACTCTCAGCAAGGTTATTCAACATATGGACCCTCTACAATCTGAAATTCCTCTGCCTTCTCTCTACCAAAGGATGGCCTCTTATAGTTATTGATTTGAAAGATTGTTTCTTCACTATATCTTTACAAGAAAAGGACAAAGAAAAAATTTGCCCTCACAGTGCCTACTTACAATAATTCTCAAACTACTAGGAGGTACCAGTGGACCATCCTCCGCCAGGGAATGCTCAATAACCCCACTCTGTGCCAATACTTTGTAAGTTAGGCATTAGAAATAATACATAAGTAATTTCCTAAGTCTATAATCATTACATGGATGACATTTTGTTATATGGTTCACATACAGATACTTAGAATGTTTGAAGGAATAAGGAACTTTTTTCCTAAATTGGGAATACAAATTGCTCCTGAAAAAAAATGCAGAGAGAAGATTTAGTCAATTACCTTGGTTATAAAATAGGTTTACAGAAAATTAGAACACAAAAGGCACAGATAAGAAGAGACATATTGCAGACTCAATGACTTTGAAAGATTGTTTGGAGATATTTCCAGGATATGACTGGCTGTGAGAATAATACTTAGTTGAATAATTCATTTAAACAAACCTTAGATGGTGAGAAAGACTTAAATAGTTCCGGGGAATTAACAGCTGAAGCTGAGAAAGAATTAATGGTTGTGTAAGAGAAATTACAGGAGGCTCATGTTGATAATGTAGATGCAAATCTTAATTGCATTGTAGTCATATTGCCTTCCAAAATTTCCCCTATAGAGATTTTAATGCATAGGAAAGATATTATCTTATAATATATATTTTTACCGTATAAACCAAGTAAAAAATTAAAAACTTATGTGGAAAAGGTCTCTGAATTAATTATAGAAGGAAAATTGAGATGTTATCAACTAGCAGGAATAGACCCCGAAGAGATTATAGTGCGTTTTACTACTGAAGAAATTTTAGAAATATTATGGAAATACAATGAACCATAGCAAAGAGCTTGTGTTAATTTGCTAATTTTTTAGGAGAGATTAATAGCAATTATTCCAAAAGCAATAGAATTAACCTTATAAAGAGAACTACTTAAATTTTTCCCCAAATTGTATGTGACATACTAATAACTGGAGCACACACATTTTATACTGATGCAAATAAATCAGGAAAGGAAGATTACAAATCAGAAGATTTAAGTAAGGTGGAACAAATCCCTATTTTCATGGCATCAATATAGTTACTGATTTACAATATGCAGAAAGAATAGTCATACATATTGAAACCACTGAATTTATACCAGATGATTCAGAATTGACTTCATTATTTATTCATGTTCAAGATATAATCAGGAATAGGCTTTTTCCTATATACATAACATACATCTGATCCCATATAGATCTGTCAGGTCCTCTTGTACAAGATAATGCAAAAAATTTGACCAATTATTGATTGGAAGTGTGCTGAAGGCCTTAGAATTTCGTAAGAAACATCATGTCAACAGCAAAGGTTTAAAGAAAAAGTTTTCTATTATATGGCAACAAGCTAAGGAGATTATAAAGAGATGTCCCATTTGCTCTTTCTATAACCAAATACTATTACCTACAGGGAGTAACCCAAAGGGCATTCAAAAGAATGAAAACTTGCAGATGGATGTGTTCCACTTTACAGAAATATGAATGTTTGTGGTCAAGCTCCACAGTCTATGGTATTTTGTTTGGGCAGCATAGATCTTAACTCTTGTTTCAGTTTGCTTCCAGTTACTGTGATAAACACCATGAGCAAAAGCAACTTGAAAAAAAAGGGTTTTGTTGCAAAAATAATCCTTTACACTGTGTGATTGTTTTAATAAAGGACCAAATGGGCTGGGCGGTGGTGGCGCACGCCTTTAATCCCAGCACTCGGGAGGCAGAGGCAGGCGGATCTCTGGGAGTTCGAGTCCAGCCTGGTCTACAAGAGCTAGTTCCAGGACAGGAACTAAAAGCTACAGAGAAACCCTGTCTCGAAAATCCAAAAAAAAAAAAAAAAAAAAAAAAGACCAAATGGCCAATCCTGAGGCAGTAAGAAGTAACAGGACTTCTAGGAACAGAGAGGTCTTGGGAAAAAGAAAGCAGGGCTCACTAGTTGGCCACAGAAAGAGCTGAATAAAAATGGGTTAATTTAAGTTATAAGAGCTAGTAGTCCAACTCTAAGGTATAGGCTGAGTTTTCAGTGTTAATAAAAAGTCTCCAAGTCAGTGTGTAAGCAGGGTTTCTTTCAGCTTACACTTCCAGGTCATAATTTATCATTGAAGGAAATCAAGAAGGAACTCAAGGTCAGAGCTTGAAGCAGAAACCATGGAGGACTGCTGTTTATTGGCTGGCTCTATTGCTTATTCTCGAGCTCACAATTCAGCTAGCTTTCTTACATAGCCTAGGTCCACCAGCCACTGAATGGTTACACACAGTTATTAGCAACAAAGAAAATGTCCTTATAGACCTGAAGACAGGCTAACCTAATGGAGGCAATTCTTCAGTTGAGGATCCTTCTTCAAGATGTGTTAACTTGACAATAAAGATAGCCATCATAGCTCCCTAAGAATAATTTGTCATTAGATAGATAGAAATAGATAGATGATAGAGATAGAGATAGAATTTGAGACCTATGAATCTTAAAGTCTCTAAATATGTTTTCTTTCTCTGGGGCAATGAATCTTCCCATTTAGCCATGGAGTAGTAAGGAAACAGTGGAAGGTGATTTGGGTAAGAAATAAAACTACTTTATATATTAGCATACTCATACTGTAGCTTATGAGTGTTAGTTTATATAGCCCATCCATTCCTTCCTGACTTAACTGCCATATAGCAATTGTTATAAGTCATATTCTGGCCTCCCACTCTATAGAAACAGAGCTGGGGACCAGATCTCCAGTACAATGTTCACGATACCTGATACTAACAGTGGGAATGCTTTCAATGTCTTTCTAAATGAACCACTGCTGAGTACGAGAATTCCTATTCTCCCTGGGCTGGCCTTGTGAACCTGAACTTCTGGTATTTCTGTTGTTGTTGATAATGATGATAAGGAATTTCTTTGTTGTTAAACACTTTTTCTATTAGAAGTATTTGATTAGTGATTATCTAGGTTCAATGATTTATATAAGGTCAGGTTAATCTGACATAAAGAAGCCTTTTCTCTGCCTGGAGAAAAACCTTTCTCAGTCTTCAAAACTCAGGTGCAATATTCCTTTCTTTAGCTATTCTGAGGTTTGCCTTGTACTCCGTTAACTTGAATTCTCTTTGTGTATCACTGTGTCTTGCATATATGTCCACTACTACATCATTATTGTTGATGGTGATGACTTTGTGTCATTCACACTTGCCCACAGTATGGTCAGCCCAGCAGTTGATCAGACCATGTTTGTTATCTAGGTACTGGCTGAATGGCTAAATGAGTGTGTCTCAAACATTAGGCAAAGTTTTGACTGCCAGGAAGAAAATAATGCTAGGAATCAACATTGGGTCTCAGTGCCATAGCTCACTTTTGCTCTATACTGCCCCACTGTGTGCATTCAGAATTCAGACTGAGAAAGACTCATGATGAAGATATGAACTGCATGAGCCTCGCATTTATCAAACTCTTTCCCATGTCCTTTTTTTTTTTTTTTTTACCTCAGTGAAGTACAACTTTGCAAGAATTGTCATTTGAAGTTGGCTTTTGGGAAAGTATTAGTAACAATGCAGCAGATACCAGCAGACTGCACTCTTACGAATATGGGGCATGACAGATTGCCTTTCCTTCAAACCTTGATGATGTGGGATGCCCTTATGTATATGTGTTGCTTTTATTGGAATCAGTAAGTATCTGATCAGCTTTCTGGATACTAGCATCTTTAAACATGTTTCAATATTTGAATAATTCTGTCCATTAAAAAGCCCCACATCCTACAGACAGTCACTTGTTCTTGGACAAGAGGAGCAATGTTCTCTACCATATATACCAGGACTAACTGAATGAGTAAGTAAATAATTTTCCAGTGACCCAGTCAGTGGTTAAGACTAAGGAAGTACCAGTCCTGCCTCTGGGATCTAAGATGCACAATGGACCACTTTGAAGGACTACCTTATTGTACTGATATTTTGTTTGTGATATAACAAATAAAACTTGTCTGAAGATCAGCATGCATAGCTAAGTCACTAGTTAGCCTAGAGTCCAGGTAGTGGTGCACACACCTTTAATCCCAGCACTTGGGAGAGGCAGATGGATCTCTGTGAGTTCAAGGTCACCCTGTGCCACATGAGATTGAATCTGACTAAAAGAGAAACAGCTCACACAAAAGTGATCCTAACACTTGGCATCCCACGCCTTTAATCACAGCACTAGGGAGGTAGAGACAGGAGTGTATGGCTGGGCAGACAGGAATATTGATGTGGGATTCCCCTCTGTATGCTGTAAATACCATTGGTTAATAAAGAAACTGTCTTGGCCTGTGATTGGGCAAAAGAATTTTTTAGAAACTATCCTGCCAAAAGTGTGTCTTGGGTAAGTTTACCCCATCTCTTACTTTATCAGCCTCCCATGTGAAAGGACTGGTGTCAGCACAAAACACTCTAGGACCAAGTTCTCCGCACATAGAAGATCTATTTGCCTCAAAGGGACAAAGGGTAAGGAATAAGAGACAAAGACAGAGGGTAGTGGATGAGGGAGAAGGGGAAAAAAAGAGAAACATTGAAGGGATATTTGCTTTTGAGGGACAAAGAATTGCCTCTGATAGAGAGAAGACTGGTGTGGTTCCTAGGCAAATGGCAGCTTCTAAAGACAAAGGCGAAACCCCATGTTAGAATGAGGTGTTTAATTTTGATTGGACCAGTTTTAGGTATTCAAAAAGGGAGCTTTTGATTGCTGCACTTTAATTTAATTCTTCGAGGGCTGGACCTTGGTAGTCAGCCTCAGGAGGCTTAAGTGGCCAAATAAGGGAATAGGCCTTGGTGGCTAGCTTTAGTTATGCAATCTGATGGGTTTTTAGCAAGGAAGAGGGAATGGGGAAGGGCAAAATCTGTCAGGGTCATGTTTGCCGTGCTGGGGCCTGTTAGAGCCCTTCAACTAGGGCATAGCTATGTGATTCAGGCTCTACTGAACAGATATGTGAAGATACGTGTGATTTAGAAGAAAGCATAGTGAATTACATGGGTAGAGGAAACAGATTTTAAGGTGAGGTTAACAGATACCCTGACTTCTGGGAGCTCCATTTGGGTTAACTCTGAAGTCCTGGGTATCCTGCATCAGCAGTGCCTCTTTGAGGTACCTGAGCCTAGTGGTGGTCACAATAGAGCTACTGCTGTGGCAGACCCATGCTATAGTTTGACTACTGTTTCTGTCTATATGCCCTCCAAGCTGATCTGTCCTATGTGACAGACAGACAGACAGACACAGCAGACTGTGATGGTTAGAATAAGAATGGTCTCCATAAACTCATGTATCTGAATGTTTAGTGACCAGGGAGGGGTACTATTTAAAATGACTATAGGGAATAAGAAGTGTGGCCTTGTTGGAGGAAGTGCATCACTGGGGGTGGGCTTTGAGGTTTCAAAAGTCCATGCCAGGACCAGTGTCTCTCACTCAGCCTGCCTGCCCATTGGTCAGTACGTAGCTCTCAGCTACTGCTCCAGCACCTGCCTGTGTGCCACCATGCTCCCCACCATGATGATAATGGACTAAACCTCTGGAACTGTGAACAAGCCCCAAATTAAATGATTTCTTTCATTAGAGTTGGCTTGATCATGGTGTTTCTTCACAATAATAGAACAGTGACAAAAACATGGGCAGAGATGCATACATAGACACAGATACACACACACACACACTATTGTGTGACAGATCTTTTCCTGAAGAGATGCAATGCACACATCTATTTACCCCAGATAAGGATCTCCTGACAGACCAAAGTACAGATACCACTAAAGTTCAACTTGGTAAACTAGTGAATTTTATTGATATCATAGGAATATGAATGAGGGGTTATCTACAGGAGCAGAAAGAACGAAAGCCTGACCTCAGTACATGCGACAGCTCACAGAAGCTTGGAACCTGGCACACATTGCACAACCTGTAGGCAGCACAACAAGTTAGAGAACGTCCTTTCTGCGTTATTCAGTTATTCTAAACATCTTCCAGATAGCTCCTCAGGTTTCTGCTTCTTCTAGGCAGCTGGTTGGATCTGAGAGTCTTCTTTTCAAGTTGCCTCTTCTGAATAGTCTTTATTGGTTACTCTTGGAGGGCAGGATCTAGTGAATCTGGTCAGTTTCAGGGACTTCTGACACTATTTTGAATTGTTTACCTTCTGGCTTAAGGAGCTTCCCTGTAGAATTACCTATTTCAGTCTGAAAGGAAACTGCTACACGACACACACACACACACACACACACACCTGCACACACACACACATACACACACACACAGAGGCTTTTCAAATATTTTAAAAAGTTACTTGATCCTAATTCGGTCCAGAGATTCTCTTTTTAAAAAATGCTTTAAATAATATTTACATATATTGAAACATATAAAATATATTAGAAATATATTGATATATTAAAATGATAATATATTGATATATTGAAAATAATGATAGCTCTGGTTTTGTTTTAAATTTTCTTAAAAATGTATTTGATATACATACTCATAAATTTATTCTATGTATAATGTGTTTTTTTAAAACTGGCAATTCAAAGCCCTGCATTGTGCATCAAATGTGTTCTAGTTTTCTCTTTATTGAAATGAAAAACACTGTGACCAAAAGCAATATGGGGAGAAAAGCGTATATTTATTGGCTTACAGTTCCTCATCTGAGTCCATCACTGAAGGAAACTAAGGTAGGAGCTCAAGCAGGGCAGGAACCTGGAGGCAGTAGCTGGAGCAGAAACCACAAAAGAACACTTCTTACTGGCTTGCTCCTCTGTGCTTTGCTCAGCCTGTTTTTTTATAGCACCCAGGATCACCAGCTTAGGGGTGGCACCACCCACAGTGGGCCGAGCTCTCCCGCCTCTCTATTAATAAAGGAAATGCACTGCAGACTTGCCTTTAGATGAACATGATGGAGGTATTTTCTCAGTTGAGGTTTCCTCTTCCCAGATGACACAAACTCATGTAGAGTAGACAAACATCTCAACCAGCACACTACATTTTATAGGCTATGAATTTTTAAAAATTTTAGAGGATAAAAATTTAAGTTTTACTTTTATTGGTACCAAAAATATAGTGAACTTGATAGGTATTCAGTGGGTAACAAATGGGAGTCATTGTAGCATGAATAATAACAGCCCAGAGACAGATACTGGGGTTCAAACTGAAGATCAGAAAAGCAAAGCAATCAACCACTAGAGAGACCTTTTACCGCTACCAGATCTTCAGACTAAAGGGGTGAGATCCTGTCTCCATGAATCCTCAGACTTCACACTCTAGTGAGTTCCTGTCTCTTCCCCTTTCTATTCATTCCTCTTTCCACCCAGTCATATCACTCTGGTCTTCACCTCCCTAGTACTAGGATCTCAACCACTGAGATTAAAGGTGTGAGCCACTGTTGTGGCCAGCGTAGCCTGGATAGCCAAGACTGGCAGGGGGTGTAGAGATTGAGAGGCCTCTTTTTAGGCGGAAGAACAGCAACGTTTATTTTGCCCAGCAACCTTTTATACCTCTACTCCTTTTGTGGAGACCCACTGGCCAGAAAGAACACAAACATCCTTGTCAATTACAGACCACAAGGAAGTTTTGCTGTTAGTCAGGGGGAGTGAGGGCAGCTGGATCACAACAAGTCACCACCATCTAGATCTGTTTCTGGGTCAATCTTGTGTAGCCTAAGGTAGCCTTGAACTCACAGAGATCCATCTGCCTCTTTGTCATGAGTCCTGGGATTAAAAGTGTGTGCCACCATTCCCAAGAATGATAAAGCTGAGAATGTTTACAATTGACATTAGAGAAATTCCATCTGAATTAGTTGTCCTCTCTTGTAATCATTCTGTTTTCAAACCATCAGGCATATAATCATACATTTTTTAATATGGGAAAAACTCTCTTTTAACTAATTCTTCCCTTTAAGAATTCCCAAATGTCTTATCAAATCTGCTGCTGCCGTTGAAGACGTGAGGATTATTGTTGCCATGCAGAACCCTAAAAGCCTGACTGGGGCTACCAAGTTTGGCAGCAGTCTGAGAAGGGTTCAGTGGGAGCCCTCCAGGAGAGAAGAGAAAAACCTAGCCAAAAAGCAGTGACTTCAGCCGCATGTAGTTCCAGCCTACATGGGTGGCTGTGAAGCCACAGGCAAACAGCTTTTTCGTGAATTTGTACCCCAAACAATGGGCACCAGATGTAGCATGAATAATAAAAACCCAGAGACAGATATTGGGGTTCAAGCTGAAGATCAGAAAAGTAAAGCAGCCAGCCACTAGAGATACTTTTTATCTCTACCAAATCTTCAGACCAAAGGGGCCAGATTCTGTCTCTGTGAATCCTCAGACCCCACAGTCTCTTCCCCTTTATATTTCTCTCTCCATGCAGCCGTGTGCTGGGATTTAAGGTGTGTGACTCCCAAACACTAGGATCAAAGGTGTGAACCACTACCACCACCTGGATCTGTTTCTGGATTGATCTTGTGTAGCTCAGGGTAGCCTTGAACTCACAGATATCTGTCTGCTTCTGTCTCATGAGTCCTGGGATTAAAGGTGTGTGCAACTATTCCCTGGCCTCTAGAGATTAGCTATGCACTTTGATCTTCAAGCAAACTTTATTTACTAAAATACAAATAAATGTCACTGTAAGCCATAGTGTGCAAAGTATTAAATTTAAGCAATTAAATAAAAACAGACTGGGTGGCAAGAATCCACTGCACCCATACTAGGATGCACATCAATGGCTTTGAAAACGTTTGCTCCCAGTCCCAGAAGTGCAGTTCTCCAGGATTGATGCCCTAAGATGCCTTTGCTCTTTGGATGTCAGTGTCCTGGGCAATTACGATGAAGGAAGCTTATTGTAAACTTTTCTAATCGACCATAAATTTCACTTAGTATAATTTCCATTTACTGACTAAGAAAAGTGAGTGACAGTTCAAGTCTTCTCAATCCTCGAGTTAAACATCTTAACAGGACAATATCTTAACATGTATGAAAAGGCATGCCACTGAATATTTAAGTCCATTATGTAATTTAATATTTACATTCCAAAGGTGTGAAATTATTTTCCCATGCTATAGATTAAGAAATGGAGGCAGAGGCCAAATATCTCAAAATGCCATTTAGTTTAAAAAGGCAAAGACTACAAGAGCATTTTAATGTGAGAAAGAAACTGGCTCCAATGGTGTTTGTGACATCAATTCAAATCCTAGCTCTACAGTTTACCTTTGCGGTCAGAGATCAAATTACTGCCTCACCTCTGACCCTCCACATCAGCTATCTGTTTAATGGTGATGCTATCAGTCCTGTTTCCCTCTAAGGGATGCTAAGGGGATTACATGAAATTATTTAGTAATCAATAACCATATATATGCTGGAGATGGCAATGATTTATGCTCCTTCACAAAGTATTTCCTTTTAATAGAACCCAGTAGCCTAAGAAAACTGGCAATTCAAAGCCATGCACTGAACATGAGTACTATTTGGCAAATATCCCCCTTTTTGACTGATTAGAAGGATAATGCAAAGTGCCTATCTAAACCGTTACACAATGTGTATGCATTTGTACACAAATTTTAAAGAAGAAAATGACAGACAGAATTGTGTGCACTATATTTACAGGCTCACATACTCTCACAGGAAGGTACCAGCTACCCACATGTCAGTTAGCACAGATAATCCATTTTTTCTGCATTGAAAGGTCAAGGGAATGTGTCACGAGTCCTTTTTATCGATTAGAAACTCATCACATCCTTCTGACCTTCCCCCTCCCCACTTTCACTCAGAAGAACTGGCTATGCCATCAGGATTTATTGGATAATCCCTTAGTTTAATGGTGAGAAACATCTTGATTTGTTTTGGCCTCTGCTGAGCTCATTAGGTACAGAAGGGCCCCAGGAAGCTGGGAAATGTATTCAGATTTCTGTTTGTCTGCAGTTTGATGTAATATTGTTTTATTTTTGGCCCCCAATTGCTCAGCAAAAGAAGAAAAAAACCCTTGGTTAAGCTGCTGATTTCCTCTGAATTGCTGAGCACAGGGATTGAAGCTGATGAAGTCATTTAGTGCTGAATGTTTTTATTCAAACCCTGCCAGTGGCTCTGGCTGGGGTTTTGCTTGAGAAATATTATGACATTTATTCTTATGGAGTTGGAACAGCTATGATTAACAGGAATACCACCTTGCAACTACCTTGTAAGGACTTTTTTTCAACTTTATGGCATTAAAATATAAATTTCAGGTAATAAGAAGGAGCAGGGAGAAAGCAGATGAGCTTTAGCTTAGTGAAATCAGCTGTAGCTTCTCCATATATTCCCAAGTCCTGTGACAGTACTGTGATCTTGAGTCTGTAAGACGGCATACTGGGAGCATTTTTCAGGAAGTCCATTGGGAGGAAAAACACTCATTGCTTTGACATCAACACTAGAGAGAAAACAGGAACCTGATGAAAATAGTGCTTGTATAATAAATTACCTCATCCTTTTTTTTCCTCTTCTCACTGACCTTTGCTCATCCTTTCTTCTTCTATCCCTGAAGGGAAAGTAATGAACCCAGAAAGTAGGTCGTACTTACCAAGATGATCAGGAGAGCCACTGGGTCTCCAGCTATCTAACCATCTGCCCATCTATGCAGTAGGTTATGTGTTTGTTGAACACGAGTAAAACTAATCAGCCGTTCATCCAAAAACTCTCCATACAACAAACATTACCAGTCAGCCAGTATTTTTTTTTTCAGATAGGAAAATACTTCAAATTTTATTTTTACTTAACAATGTAGAAACTTATGTTCGGAAATATTCAATGAACATGTATCAATATGTAAGCTTAATGATTCCAAAAGTGATGCATATGCTAATACATTTAGTAACATAATCCATGTTTCTTTTTCTTTTTTTTTTTTTTTTTTTGTTTTTTGTTTTTTCGAGACAGGGTTTCTCTGTAGCTTTGGTGCCTGTCCCAGAACTAGCTCTTGTAGACCAGGCTGGCCTCGAAATCCCAGAGATTCGCCTGCCTCTGCCTCCCGAGTGCTGGGATTAAAGGCGTGCACCACCACCGCCCGGCCATAATCCATGTTTCTAATAACCATCTTCAGCAATTTCAGTGTCTATCTCAGCTGAAATTATAGGACTTTGACCTTATGTACCATGAGTGAACTGTTTAAATTTTATTGGTCAGCCAGTATTTGAAGCAGACAAATTAACATGTACAAGAAGTCCATACAAAAGTTCAAAATGCTAAGGGAGTAAAGAAAGCTTGTGGAAGTCACTCAGACGCAGCCGGCAGTATTCACAAGGCTGAGCTGCAGAGAGGAACAGAAGAACCACGGGCTACATGGCAGAGCTACTATCGCCCCTCTGTGGTCCAGCGGCTCAGGAGATGGTGTGTGGGATGACAGAGAAGTTATAGTCTCTGGAACCACACAGCCTGGGGCTCTCGTCTTCATTGTGGCATCAAACTGAGACAATGTCCTTTCAATGTCTCCCTCAATGTCCTTTCAAGTCACATAAGCCTTGGGTGTACCTGGATAAACAGACATCCAGGACGGGCTATTTCCTAATCTCCTCTATATCTGAGCAGAGCTTTGAGACTTAACATTTTGGTCATTGGTTGAAAATAGAAATGGTGTTTGTAAATCCCTAAACGTGTCTCTAAGAGAAGCAGAATTCTGGCTTTCTCTTGATCATGGGCAGGTAGTTGGCAATGGAAGCTGATGTTACAGGAGCCTTTTTGGACCACCAGATGGAAGCTTTACATCCATAGCAGAACAATGTGAATCAGTCTGAAACCCCCAAACTAGCCCCAAGTGGCCTGTGAGAGGGAAATTCAAACACATTTTCTTGACCAATGCTTGGGTTCCTGCCATTAGTAGTTGAGCCATATCAACGAGATCTTAAGCAAAGACAACTCTAAATTCTCTGAGGCCCTACAAAAATGAAAATAACAATATCTACTTGCATAACCCTTACAAGCCTGAACTAAGAAAATAAATGTAATTCACCTAGAATAACGTCAGGTCTGCAACAGGGTTACTATGCACACTGCTGCTTGTTATAATGATGATCTCTCCCTACCCAGTGTCTCTGCTCTACAAGTAATTTACTTTAAATGGGATCCAAACTCTTGGTTCCTGACAGCTGCTCCACCCAGGGAAGTGTTGTGATCTACTAATGAAAATAGCACATACTGGGCAATGTGGTGTTCAGGGGCCCAGACTTCCCAGGGACTACACGCTTCCAGCTTGGAAAATGCCCCTTCCAGATGGTGCAGCCTTGGGAGAAATGCTTGGATTGATGGCAGATGAATAGACTCCTTGCTGGAAAGCAAGGTAAGTTCAAATGACTGATGGCAGGGCAGAAAGCTCACGCGATAAGAAATCACTCACAGTCTCTCTAATTCTTCCACCTTAGGCTGACATTCCCCATCCTACTTGCCTACTTGCCTCTCTGGATACCAGGCAATGTGGATGAGTCTGGAAAGCAGGTTCAGTCTGAAAAATGGTGATTACCATTCATGGAAACAATATAATATAATATAATATAATATAATATAATATAATATAATATAAATGTATAATAATATGCTAACATGGAGGCAACAGAAAAAGTGGGAGAGTGATTAATAGAGAATCTTTCTTTGATGGGATGTGTCTGGGGAAATCAGAGAGAAGTTGGACAATACTTTCCTTCTCTTCTTTTTCCTCCACTTTATCTTGCCTAGCTACTTGCTTCCATGATGAAAGGATACTTGGGCTGACTGTAGGCTCAGTGTGGCAAACCGTTAGTCTTTGGGGAAGCCCTTGGGATGAAACAGTGCTAAGAATAACCAGACAGTACCCAATCCCTGGTTTGCCATTTAGCAGCTGTGTATTGATGGACCCCAAGCTGTTTACAATCTCCAGGATTCAGTGTGTTCACCTGCAAGGAAAAAGAAATTAAACTAGGAATTTCTCTGGGCATGAAAACAAACAATACATCTAGCTAGTGTTTGTTGAATGAAATAGTTTTACAAGTGAATGTTGACCTTTTGCTAATCACTTAGCTAGATTATCCTCAGCTCTTAGTCACTCTTAACAATGAAAGTTAAGGATCTGTTTGGGCCACACAGACAGTGGAAGCTCAACACTTCTGGTTGAATCAGACAGTCAGTCACCAAACACTTAATGAAACAGTTGCCTCGTATGAAGCATTGCTTCAGGCACCAAGGACAAATGAGTAATAACAAGGATTTTTCTTTTTAAATTACACAAGTTTTCTGTAGGAAGGGGGATAAAATAATACAAACCCCCTGGAACAAGCTAGGTTTATACACCTAGGAAAATGAGAAAATATGCTAAAGACTGCCTTGTCATAAGGGAAGGCGGGGCATTGATTTAGGCATGAAACAGACTGCTGCTTAGTTGAAACCTACATTAGGCAACAGAGTCCCTCTCCAAGGATTGTAAGGAGGGCTCTGGAGGCAGCACGGCAGGTAGGAAAATTCTGGAGTAGAGCGACTTCGGCATATGTGATGAACAAAAGAAGGTCTGTCTGTACCAACACAGAGAGCAAAGTAAAGGAACAAGGGAAGGATTTGAGTTTGAGGAAAGACAGATTGTATATCATCTGCCGAGCAGAGGAAGAGTCTAGATTTCAGTCTTTCGCAATGGGAGACCTTTGGAGGGCTTTAACTAGGGCACAGATATGTTATGATCTGTCCCCTAAAGTGCTTTATCTTCCTGTCTCCCATGGAAGCTGTTCTGAAGAGGACAAGGTGGGTGACATAAGAGACTCTGGCAGTAGTCCAGGGAAGAGTTAATGGTGGCTTGCATGCCAGCTGCAGCAATGGGAATGGGCCAGCCAGGAGAGGCCCAGAATGTGTTTTAAAAGGATTTGCTGAGTGAAGGAGAGAAATTAGAAGTGTTCCCTGAGCAGTGGGGGAGTGAAGTTGGGTAGGAAATGAAGGAAGAAGAGAGTTGAGTGGGGAGAAATCAATAGTTCTTCTCCCACACAGGCGAAGTCTGAGATGCCTATCGGACAGTCAAGTGCAAATAAATGCAAAGCAAGCAGTTGGATGTGGGATCCCCTGATCCTGTAACTAATAAATGTACTGAAGAGGTCACGGAGCTGAGACTTGTCAGCATGTAGATACTATTAAAAGCCATGGGATAGAATGAAATAGCCTATAAGTGTAGACATGGAGAAGACCAAGGACAGAGGCTTGTGGAGTTCCAACATTTAGAGGTCACAATAAAATACGAATTCAGTGAAATCAGACCAACATGCTGATACAGAAACCTGGAGGTGCACTGTTTTGAAAAGAAAATGCCAAGCTACACCAAATGCCAATGAGAAGCCAAGCAACAGAGGGGCAGAAGGTCACTCGTTAGCATAGGTAAGATATGGGCCAGTGGCAGTTTGTGGATTGGAGGAGGGTTCAGAGAGACACTCCAGTGATAACTGTTTCTCTCCATTTGTGCCTTTGTCCTGTCTCTTTATCTGAAATTGGTCTGGATCTATTCGCCTGTTTGCAATCCAGTGGTCAAGACACAGCGCCAGCTCTGAGATTAGGTTAGAAAAGCATTTGGCATGGGTGTTGTCATTGTGTAAATGGGCAGTATCCCAGCTGTGCTGGGGAGCTGACAGATGGCTCAGTGGGTAGGGCTGCTTGCTGCCCAGTCTGATGATCTGAATCCCATCCCTCGAAGCCATGTGACAGAAGAGAACCAACTCCTGCAAGTTCTCAAACCCCGTACATGTACCCCAACATAAGTATACCAAACATGCATGCACATGTAGGCACATACACAAATAAATTTTAAAAATGTAAATGTTATGGAACTGTGTTGGGATTTCTTCCTAGGCAATTATGATAGATAAGAAAGAGATGTGTGACTAAAGACAGTCCATGGCTGGTTCAGGAGCTCTAATCTGCTTAAGAAAGAACGTGATGATCTGAAGTACATGAGAGAAGGAAAGATGCTGGTCCAAGGTTTGGGAAGACAGTGGGGTGAACGGATAAGTTAGGAGGAAGAGTTAAGGAGTAGAAAAATACTTTAACCCAGCATTGGTGAATGTAAGGTCTAAAGTGTAACCCTAGAAGTAAATAGAACAGATAAAGGAAAGGAAGGAATGGAAAGACACAAACAATGTGAAACACACCACTGATGTAGGTGTGACACTCGTCTATATGAAAACATTTTAATATTTATTTATTATGTATATAATATTCTGTCTGTGTGTATGCCTGCAGATCAGAAGAGGGCACCAGACCCCATTACAGATGGTTGTGAGCCACAATGTAGTTGCTGGGAATTGAACTCAGGACCTTTGGAAGAGCAGGCAATGCTCTTAACCTCTGAGCCATCTCTCCAGCACCGTCTATATGAAAACTTAATGATAAAAATGACAGCAAGACAGATGCCAGCCAGTCTCACTGAGTGCATATTCAATGTGAATGGCAAATTGTTGATTGATAAGAATGAATGGAGTCCAACGGATGATTTTCAAACTACTGAGGACAGGAATTAAATTTCCCTTCAAGTAATGACTAAATGTTGAAGAAAGTTAATCCTAGAATGCTATTTCTGGATCATCAACTACTTATGAAACACCAAGAAAATGCTATGATTTTGTTGTTTCATTTTTGCTTTCTGTAGGTGCTAGACATCAAGCCTGAAACCACTTGTACATGTAAGGCTGTTGTCCCTGAGCTCTGAGGATTGGCTCAGGGCCAGATTCTTGACTCATCATCATGGTCTGGGAAATTGTATCTACTCTTTCAACTTCTTCAGCTTCTGAATGTGGAGTGTGTGAGGGTCTATCAGGTTCTTTATGAAGTCATGGGTTTTCTGGTGGAACTCTGGATTCACAGGGTTGGATGTGATGAGAAACAGAACAGGTTCTAACTTGGTCTTGAGGACACTGGATTTTCCTTAAGGATTCACGCCTTTCTTTTCTCCTATCTAACTCTGTTGTGATGGCTGTCCTTGGTTGTCAACTTGACCTTCTTCTAGAATTAACTAAAATTTAAAAATGAAGGGCATACCAGTGAGGGGGTTTTGCTTAATTTGAAGTAGGAAGGCATTTGCCTTTAATCTGGATCTTGAGGCAGGAAGACATACCTTTAATCTGGGCCACACCTCCTTCTGGAAGCCCAAAGATCATGGAAGATGGAAGCTTTTGCTCTTTGTCCGCTTGCTGTTGCTTTGTTGTCAAATCCATTCCACCACTGGTATTAGAATCTACTTCTTTGGAATTTCAGAGTCTACTGAAGACCAACTAAGACATCCAGCCTAGTGGACTGAGTAATTTCTGGATCCTTGGGCCTTCTGTTTGTAATCAGTCATTATTAGATTAGCTGGATCACAGTCTGAAAGTCATAATAATAAATCTCGTGTGTGTGTGTGTGTGTGTGTGTGATGAAGAGATTCATTCTACAAGTTCTGTTACTCTAGGGAGCCCCGACTGATACACCTACGATCAACATCACGCTCTTCTCACCTGCCTTCTCAGTTAACCACAGCAACTCAGGTCACCACCAAATAGAGAGGCAACAAGTTCTACGTTTAGGATAAACTGTAGTCCGTATCATCCTAAATGAGTCTGCTTCAAAAACACTCTTAGATCATACATCAAAAGTGGGTAAAACCAAATGACAATCATATTAATATTGAGTTCTTCCCATTTCTGTTGCTTGAGGACACCTCTTAGCCCTACTGGTAACTGGTACATTTAATGAAAAGAATTAAAATGACAATGCTCAGAGATAATATCAGTGGTGCCTCCAAGATGTGGTAAGTCCAAAACAGAGTGGTCCCATTGCACACCTGAGGTTGGAGATGCTGAATGAAAGAGATGGGAATGCTGGACAAGCTAACTGTGTATTTCTCATCATTTTTCTCAGTGGGCAGGAAAGACAATGCAGGATAAACATCTAATTCGGGCAAATGAGATGAAAGTTGGTTTATGAGCAGAAATTTCAGGTCATTTGCACCCAATTAGAAACATGTTTACGAAGAAACACCGGTTCTTATAAAACCAGTTCTTAGAAAAAAATTAAAACTTAGTGGAAGTACATTGTTTACAGAGTGAGAATGAGGAAAGGACCTGCTTAAGCTGAACTGATGCTTTTGAATTATCCTCAGGCTTAAATGCTTAATTATCACTAGGAGAGGTGATTACCTAAGGACTCTGAACTCCTTTTCCCCTCTGGGCAACAAGAGTAACATGAGTGTCATCACCGGGAGAAACGGCAGATATGAGGTGAAGGAACCACATTAAAAAAAATCTATGATCCCGATGTAAATATCAGGTGCCTATCTAGGCCCCAGACTACTTTCCAGCAATGGCATTGCTCCCTCTCCTCTGTGTTTCCCTCTCCCTGGCTTAGCCTCAGGGTATGCCTCATGGACCTGGCCACAGCGGTGCTTCAGGAATGAACCTACCATTCAAGCCAATCCAATAAAACCTCTGCAGGTCTTCCTGCTCTTCCCAAGGGCTGTGGAGCTGTTTCCAGAGATGCTAGAGGTCATCTTTCCTTCCAGCTAGACTGGAAGGTGCTGAAATGAAGAAAACCTTAGACTTGAGAATCCCTTCAGCAATTCCTCTTTCATGGCGCTTGTTTTCACTAATCTTTCTGCATATATTTGGAACTGAGATAGCCCTGCCATCAGCTCCAAGCTGCCTCATTGGGTAAACTTTTTCACTTAGTGCAACACCACTCAGCATAGGAAAGCCTAAAGAGTGACATTTTTGAGATATTTTTCTATATTGTTTGTTGCTTGCTTTTGAATCATTTATATCAATTCTCCAACCTGTGGGTTGACTTTTGCATTTTCTTTTTTTTTCTTTTTTTTTTTATTTATTAAAGATTTCTGCCTTCTCCCCGCCACCCCTCCCATTTCCCTCCTCCTCCCCCATCAAGTCCCCCTCCCTCATCATCCCTACGAGTAATCCGGGTTCCCTGCCCTGTGGGAAGTCCAAGTACCACCCTCCTCCATCCAGGTCTAGTAAGGTGAGCATCCAAACTGCCTAGGCTCCCACAAAGCCAGTACGTGCAGTAGGATCAAAAACCCATTGCCATTGTTCTTGAGTTCTCAGTAGTCCTCATTGTCCATTATGTTCAGCATTTTCTAATAAAGAATTTTTTTCCAGTAAAGACAGAGGCAATATATATATATATATATATATATATATATATTCAAATAACTCCTATCTCTGGTCCTTTTAGATCTTCAGAAAACTGCCAGAGGAGAGAAGTAAACCCCAGGGAATTACATCTGATAGTGGGAAATGAGGAGCACTCTCTTAAAGACAGAACTATCAACCATCAGACCTTTCTTGTGTCAAGAGGATTTTGATATGTGTGGGAGTAGAGGTGATGCCTCAGCAGTCCCAAATGAGTACCAATGACCTGGAAGCTCTTTTGGAAAGAACTGATATTCAGTCATCATTGGAAGACCAAAGAAGCATGAATCTGACATCAGAAGTGGATAGCGATAACAATAAAAACACAGGAAGAGTCAGAAGTGCCAGACATGCAGTTTGGTTTTTTACCTCTAACCTCTTCG
Organism: Chionomys nivalis; assembly: GCF_950005125.1. Lineage (NCBI taxonomy): Eukaryota > Metazoa > Chordata > Mammalia > Rodentia > Cricetidae > Chionomys > Chionomys nivalis. Next base: position 57,831,646 of record NC_080096.1, read on the forward strand.
TATCTGGGAGGTGCTGCTTACTCTGGGGATTGGTCTTTCCCTTTCAGTTAACCCTCTCTGAAAATGTCCTCAGACAGTCCCAGAGATGTGTCTCCTAGGCGATTCTAAATCGATTCAAGTTGACAAGGCCAACCATCGCAAGTCCCCCTTTTGATAGCTTGACACCCAACCACATTTTTTCATGTCATTATCTCTTTTCAAATTAAGGTGAGAACAAGTTCATAATTCTACCAGATGTGATGTAACTAGCCTACATTCAACCTCTGAAAGACTAATTCTTCTCCTATAGTCAAAGGCCAAGTTCCTTGAGGAATGGTTATCTTTCATAATTTAAACATGGTAATATGAATTTATCACACAAGTACTGATGTTAACTAATATTACATAGTAAAGGAACAACTGAAGAAATAAAATATTGATATCTGTGCATATATGCACAAACACGTTCTTCACAAAATGCTTCAGAAGTACTCATACCAATTACAACCTTTGTTTCTATAATTGGTTGAATGGTTGTAGCTAGTATTAGTAACTACCTTCCTCTATTATCAATTCTGCATTTCCTAAATCCTCAGAAATCACCTCCGAAGGTCTTGTAACACACACCATCCTAGTCAGGTTGTGTTGCTGGAGTTTCTCATTGACATTAATTACAGGACATAGTACTAAACATCAACTCCATTGTGAATTATGAGTCCAATTTCTCCCTGGTAGTTCAGATAAATCACCCCTTCTAACTCTGTGACTCTGTTTCAGCCTGTTGACATTGGGTGTCAGGACCCTAAAGCAGCCAGAAGAAAGTCTTGGCTTCCAAATTAATGAAATGGTTGTTGAGTCTTTTGGTCAAGGCACTTCCCCATCAGAACCAAGACTTCTAACCCAGAAGAGCATTAGGTCGCATGAAGAAGAACAAAATAAATGGTTTTGGGTGGCTAGGAACGATGGTGAGTGATAACATTCCTGTCTCCATACCTTGATACCTCTATCTGTGAGTTCTGGTTATGGGAGAAAAAGCATCATAGGTTGAATGCATATTCAGAGCATGGATCCTTGCCCCAGCCCTTCAAGCTATTACAACATGGTTGACAACACAGTGGCATCTTTAAAAGACTATTGCACAGTTCTATCAAATGGTTGCTTCATGATGGTGGGAAGCATTGTGAACTAGTGAATTCCACGAGCATGGGCTCAATCTTTGGTTATGAAGTGAGTTCCTTGGTCAGAAGCAATGTTTTTTAATAACACTATGATAACTGGTAAGGCATTCTCTAAGTCCATAGATAGTAACCTTAGAAGAAGCATCATTGCAATAAGGGAAAATTGATACCTAGAATAATAACCAGTAGTCAAGCCAGAGGCATCTGGGCTGCTTTGTTGTAAATTACTCTTACGTTCAGGTCTTGTTTGGACCTGATCACATTCACACCACTTTGGTTTAGTAATGTCCAACTTTAAGGCTTGATGAATCAGATAAAACCCAGCTTATAATGGGTATCTCAAGTTACATGATAACTTGGCGACCCATTATTTAGTGTTGAACTTCTTTTCAGACCCAGTAGCAACCCAAGAGCTATCTCTCAAAGGGAGCGTAGTTGTCTGTAGATGACTAAAAGGCTTTGCTGCAAAATCTTACAGGCTGTGTCTCCCTTCTCAAAGCATGCCAATGCTCTGAGGAGCATCCCTTTCTGCCACTGACACATGCCTCAAGTATCACCAGGTCTGCTGTATCCTATGACTCAAGTGGCAGAGCCACTTGCACAGCTGCCTGGACCTATTGAAGAGTCTTCTGTTGCTTTGAGTCCCACTCAAAACCAGCAACTTTTAAATTCACTTGATATATGACCAGAATAACACACTCGAGTGAGAAGTGAGTTACCTTCAGAATGCTGAAAGGTCCAGTAAGCTCTAAGCCTCTTTCTTTGTGGTAGAAGGGCCTAGGTTTAATAACTTACTCTTAACTTTAGGAGAAATATCTCAGCATGCTCCATACACGTAGATTCCTAGACATTTTACTAAGGTAGAATGCTCTTGAATTTGTTTGGATTTATTTTTCATATTCTGCAACATAAATATTTTACAAAAAGCTCCTTTCCTTAGTGGTTACTGCCTCCTGCTAACTGAGTCTAATTAGCATCGTGGACCAGTGTGATAGTCTGTGAAAGAGACAGGCAATCGAGATCCCTGTGAACTGAGTTGTGACACGGGACTGGAGAGTTAATATACTCTTTAGGTAAAAGTATACTGTTGGCCTTGCTGGTTGAAAGCAAATTGCTTCTAGCTATCCTTATATATTCCTCTAGATATGGGAAAAATAAAGAAACATTCACGAGATAAATAGCTACATACCAGGTACCGGGATATATGTTAATCTGCTTAAGTAAGAAAACCATACCTGGCATAGCAATTGCAATTGGAGTAACTATTTAATTAGGCTTATGATAATCAATTGTTATTTTCTATAATCTATATATAATCTATATATAATCCTCTTCTCCACAGGCCAAAGAGGAGATTTAAACTAGGTTGTAGTGGGAACCATTACCTCTGAGTCTTTCAAGTCCTTTGTGGCACTCATCTCTGCAGTCCCTCAAGGGATGTGATATTGTTTCTGATTCACTGTCCTCTGTGGCAGTGGCAGCTCTAATGGCTTCTGTTTGGGCTTTCCAAATACAATTCCTTCACTATAGTTAGGAGACCAGTGTGGATGTGCACCAACTTCTGAGCATACCTACCCCACATCTGAACTCTCAAACTGGAAAAATAACAACAGGATGAACTCAGAAGCCCACTGAACTAATTGTGAGTCATTCTTTGACTAAAGAACCATTGATCCCTTGACCTACATAAGTTTCTACTTTAACTAAAGAGCCACATTTGGGCTGAGATCTCTAGGAATCATTATCAATTCAGATCGCCTTTAGTGGGCCCTGACGGTCATTTATTTCCATTTCTCTGATGTACATTTGCCCTGGTAATTGGCCTCAGGTCCCTTTGGCAAAGGGTTGGAGGAAGGCTGACAGTAAGATGTTATAGTAGTTTTACAGTTCTCTTCTCCTGGGGATCTGGTCTGCCCTTTGCTCAAAGGATTCTTATTTCCCAAACCAACTCCTGACGAGAAAGAGGTGCAGGGCTACCATTCGCTGCTGCTATGATTCAAGAAAGCATTTTGGTAACTGCTCTGGAATTTTCCTCTTCTAAAGATCGAGCAAGAGTTTAGTAGGCTTTCTATCACTTCTGGAAACAGCATGATGAATTAGCGCCATAGCTCATAAGTCACGCCATTGTTTGGCCTCTGTTGTCCATTGTAGTATGTTCACCTTGTCTTTGATGACTGAGTGCTGGCACTTGGGCCTTACCACCCTGGGATCTGATTAGATTCATCACATTTAAATTACCCAACTGTGAGTCTGGACCAGAGCGCTTCAAGTATTCTGGTTCTCCTGTCATAGATGTGTTTCTTATCGTATCAGTAAAGGGTATACATCTTATGGTCCTTCCCATATAGAGGAGTAGGTTTTACATAGAAAATCCCCTCCAGAATTCCAGTGTCCTTGAGCCTCTAAATCCTTTCACCAACATTAAGCCAAGGGATATCAGACACCTCCAGCTCATCCACAGCAGACATTCCTTCAGCCACCCAATCAAATAACTGCTAACATCTTGTTTTAGCTGTCCAAGCCGCACCGTTAAATTCAGAATATCTTCCTGCTAGGCAGATATCAATACACTCAGACAAACCTAACATAATGTTCCTTCTACCATTATTGCAAGAAATTTTTAGCAGTGTAAGTGTACCTCCTCATGGGTCAAAATGTATGCTTCACCTTTAGGGACCTGTTGAGACTTGAGTTGGAATACAGGTACAGGTATACAGGTGAATATGGGTAGTCAAAGCAGGGCCTGAGGAGATGGACATTATCTGTCTTGGTTTTCCAATTTGGGGAATGTAACAGCTGTTTCCATGGACAATGCAAAATAAATTATCAACCATGGAGAATGGGATACTTTAGAAGATGGTGGTAGGGCTGGCTGGGGCATCTATCTGCCACTTAGGGTAGAAAGGCTACTTCTTTGGGCAAAACAAAGCAACCAGAGTCTGAGGATTCAGTATCCTCAGCCTTATCAGAGTTCTCACATACATCTCCATCCCAAATGATAGATCCCTCTCTTTTCCCATTGGTACCCTCACTGTAACTACAGAGACTCTTAAAGGCTGAGGCTCCAATTTATGCCGTAACAGCCAATGACATGACGAGGGCTGTGTTTGTTTCTCAGCAGCTTTGGTTCTATGGCTGCTGGAAAGGAGATTCTCAGGACACACTAAGAGCCCTTGAGACTGTTTATGCACATCTGGAGCTGGGAAATTACATTTCTTAGCTATTTTCATTACTTTATCCAGAGAAACAAGCAGCCAGCATCTTTACACTCCTTAGTTGTCCAGAAATGTTCCAAGTTTTTACATGCAATCACAAATTCGTCACCTCTCACAGTGAAGAATCAGGAGTGTCAAAGCCATTTGTCTTGAATAATTCTTTAAGCAACTCATGTCCCAGTTAGGGTTTATCTCACTGTGAAGAGACACCATGACCACAGCAACTCTTTTAAAGAAAAACATTTAGTTGTGGTGACTTGCTACCAGTTCAGAGGTTTTGTCCATTATCAACGTGCCTGGAAGCAAGGTAGCATACAGGCAGATATGGTGCCAGAGAGAAGCTGAGAATTCTTACATCTTATCTCCCAGGCAACCGGAACTGGTCTGATTCACTGGATGTGGCTTGTGCATATATGAGACCTCAAAGCCCACCTACACAGTGACACATTTCCTCCAACAAGCTCAAACCTACCCAGTAAGGCCACACCTCCTAATAGAGCCATTCCCTTTGGGGGACCATTTTTTTTTTAAACCACCACAGTTCGCATCATAAATTATCAATGTTTTCCATACTATTTCTCTTACTTTCCTCTCTTGCTACTGTGATCAAATAATCCAACAGAAGCCACTCAAGGAAGATGAGACTAATTTCAGCTCACAGATCAAGGATACAGTCCACCATGTTGGGAAAATCCAAATAGAAAACACTTAAAACAGTTGGTCATGTCTCATTCACATTAAGAAATTTGAGGGCAATGGCTACAGGTGCATGCTCAATGCATATGCTCACTAGTTTCATTCCAACATGACACAAACTGGAGTCATTTGGGAAGAGGGAACCTCAACTGAGAAAATTGCCCCACCATATTGGCTTGTGGTCAAGCCTGTAGAGCATTTTCATGATTGGTGATTGATTTGGGAAGGCTCAGCTCACTGTGGTCAGTGCTGCATCTGAGCTGGTGGTCCTGGGTACTGTAAGTGGGCAGAGTAAGTGAGCCATGAGGAGAAAACCACTGAGCAACACTCCTCTATGGCCTCTGCATCAGGTCCTGCTTCTCGGTTCCTGCCCTGACTTCCCCACATTGATCAACTGTGATGTGGAAGTTTTAAGCTAAAATAAACCCTTTCTTCCTCAAGTTGCTTTTTTAGTCATGGTGTCTTATCACAGCAATAGAAATCCTAACTGAGCCAGATAATTTTCTCCTTTTAAATAGTCCATGTCCTCAGCTGGTCTACTTTACTTTCTGCTGTGATAAAACGCTGACCAAAAGTAACTTGAAATAGGAAGGGCTTAATTTGTCTTGTAGGTTCTATTCTATCATTAATAAAAACCAAGGCAGAACCTTGAAGTAGAGACCACAGAAACTGTTGTTTACTTGCTAGCTCCAGGTTCATATTCACGTACATATCTGTCTTATCCAACCTAGTCCCATTTACCCAGGAATAGTACCTCATCTAGTGGGCTGGGCTCTGCTACATTGATTAATAATCAAGAACATGCCTTACAGATATTCCAATAGACCAGTATATTGGAGGCAATTTATCAATTAAGATTCCTTTTTTCAAGGTTTGTTAAATTGACAACCAAGATTAGTTATCACATCAACCTATGAAATGATATCACACTACCTGGGTTAATCTTCTCAAACCAACTAACTTAACCAAGGTGAAGTCCTATTGGCTTGCCCAAGGCTAACCTAACCTAACCTAGATAATCCCTCAAAGATGGATCAGGGGACTTGTCTCCCAATAGAATTTGTCAGATTGACAGCACAATATCACAATGCTACCCTTTGTCAAACTGACACCTAAATGCATCATTCAACCATAATGATTTTCTACCCCTTTGTCCCATAAGGTTATGACTGTCTTAAAATAAAAAATTGCATTCAGGCCAACTTTAAAGGTCCTCATAGTCTTCAACAATTCCAATATCTTTTCAAAGTCCAAAGTCCAAATGCCATCTTAGACCCAAGGAAATCTTTTAACTGTGAGATCTGGTAAAACAAATAAACAAAAAACAAAAGACAAGTTACATAGTTCCAATGTAAAATGACATAGAAAGCACTTCCATATTCTAGAAGGGAAGAATTAGGGATTATCAAGGAATAATCATACTAAAGTAAAACCAAAATCTAGCAGAGGAAACAATGAATCCTGAAGCTCCATGTTCTATACCTAGGGCTTGCTACAGAGTCAACCAGACTCTTTAGGAACCAGGCAGCCTGCCTCCTTCATTTCTGCCTCCTGTAACACATACTTCTTTCTAGAGCCAGCTTCATTCCATGCAGCTTTACTCAGCAGATACCCCATGGTTTCTACAACTTTAATATCCCAGGGTCTCTCATGCAACAAAGTCTTAACCTTCAGGGCTGCACACAGTGTCCTTTCAGGGCATCCTTGCAAGCACACCAATGCTGACCTATACTGTCTGGTCTCGGTTGCTTTCAGAAACTGTGGAGCAGTAGTGTATGACCACCTCAATCCTGTGTCGTGTGATACCTGAAGCATCACAAGGACAACAGCACTGAGTTCTGCTACCTGTTCCAGACATAGCCCAATCCTAGTCAATGGTTGTATTTGTCTGTGTGTTGATCCAAGGGAAACATTTTCCCATGCAGTTGCTCTCAAGAATCAGGGAGCACTTTAAATTTAGGCTTTCTTTATTCAAAATAAGATGAAGCTTTCAATGGATGGAATTTGCTCTCAAGACTCTTTTCCTATTATACTAGTGTAGGACAGATTTCTATTTAGTGGTGCTCATCTTCAACAATTACACCTGCTCTCAGAACCAGCCTAAATTGTAGGCAGAGTTTATCAGTATCTTGGCAGCCACTCCCAAATAATCATTCAGAGACTTATTATTAAATATAAATGCTCGATCGATAGCTCAGACTTGTTACTAGCTAACTATAACATTTTAAGTTAATCCATATTTTTTATCAGCCCTCAGCCACATGACTGTACCTTCATATGCCGCCCAATGTGGGACACCTACATCCACAAAAAGCCTAAAAAAGCTTTAAAAATGTTCTAAAAACACAAAAACGAAACCAAACGGAGCCTTCTAGTCTCATGTGTCTTGTGCCAGCTGCAGTATTGAGACACGTCTTCCAGCAGCTGCCTGGGGAAAGAGCCAGCTGCCAGTCACCAGTTACAAGTCCCTACCACCATGCACAAGCAAAGCTACACCAGTGCCATCTGACATTGCATATTCATCACATGTAATAAAAAAAATACAGATGCTCAGTAAAGTCAGAATCAGACCCTCCCTCACCCCCCCAAAAAACCTGTAAATAGGCTAAGTGAGTTTTAAAATATACATAGAGCTGGGAGAGAAAAGGGAAAGAGGGAAGAGTAGAGACAGTCATAGATTAAAAAAATAGTTTAAAAATAATAGCAAAGTGCTTAAAAAGGAATTGAGCAAAACATGAAAAGTCACATAAAGATGGAAAATACACAGAATCTAGATTATGTATGTTATTTGTTTTCTTTAGATTTTCTGATTGCTAATAAAGAAACAGCATTTGATAAGACACATTGAATTATTAAAACTGCTGCATTAAACCAACCTATATACTTTAAAAATGTCTTGACTTCAAAATGGAAGTCAAACGATATGCTACTTTGGGGAAGAGGTTATGCTTTTATTTCCACAGGAGGTGAAAAGGTTATGTACTTGTTCCAGGTTGGTATGGATCAGGATTGATTAGGGAAGAGCCCCTGAAAATCCTGACTACAAACATTAAGCAAAAATAAACCTAAAAGAACTATAAGACATGTGATGTCTATTTTACGTACTTAACATAAGAAATAAAATCATCTTTGACTAACTTGTGTACAATGTACAGTCTATACTTGTATTAATAAAGAACAGCATGTTACCTTTAAAAGTTTATGTATTTTCAGAGCAATAGGACAAGAAACCAATAAAAATGAATGGCTCAAGTGATCCAGCATCCAGAATAGCTTTAAGGTTGCTGGCTGAGATAATTCAGCCTCACAAAATACTCCAGTCAGGACCTAACAATCATCCTGATTTTCTCAAGGTTCTCCTGAAGATGCCAGCACCCACAGACAACAGGAAGCAGTATAGATAAAAAAAACACCACACAGACATTCCCAAAATATGGGTTATGGATGTTTCTTACATTTTAGGGGTTAGTTGAAAGTTGCTATTGGTCATAATCAGAAAAAAACTAAACAAAAGAGTTAGAGTCAAAAATCTCTTTCTAATGGAAAAAAGGGGAATATGATCTGAAATGATGAGATAAAAGGATAGATTATTGAGTCTACTTTAATTCACAAAACAACTCTTGATCTCAAAATATTTTTCATTGGTATGGATTTTTTGTTTACTGATACAAATTAGTTAATTTTGATATTCTGTATGTATGTTTCTACTCTTGTTTGGTGTATTATGTTTATGCAGGTCATTTAAAAATGTAATATATAATTAAGAAATACAGATTGATAGTCATATATAGTACCCCAAATTATAGACTAGTTAGGTATGTTTTCAAGGTCATACACAGATGTATTTAGATAGATAGATGTTCTTCAAACATTTCAAAGACCTACATAATATGGCATTTAGTATTTTTAATAGCCTAAGGCTTTTCATAACAGTGAGACATGTCTGCTTCTGATAACATCAGTTTACTTCAAAAGAGGATAATGGGCATCAAAGAAACTTTATATGGAGCTTTTTTTCTTTATGGCAAAAGCTAGCCATTTGGGCAAAGAAACTTCCCTTGCCTTAATTGCTGACAGTATACTGTCTAAATTGGATCAGCAAGACATGAAAGAAAATGACTGCCAATCTTTTCCAAGATAAGGTAGGATAGTTCTTCAAAGTACCCTGCTTCTCAAAACCGTCTGTCAGAAATACTAGGCCTGTAGGCCAAAATTGGATGCCCCAATGTTACAGAAGAACTTTAGGTGACTGTTCAGGTACCCAGATGTCCCTGTCATAAGGTAACATTTTAGCCTTCTGGGATCTTTGATGGAGTTAAAGACTAAATAATTAAACTTATAGTTTTCCATAGTTATGATAAAAAGTAAATTAGGTATAAAATTTCTAGACTCACAAAGATAAGATAGATAAGAGTCTCTTCTCCAATTTTGCCAAACAAAATGGATTGGATATTGTAACTGTAATTATTACTTGATAACTATTTTTATTATATATAGTTTTACTTTGTTAGAGTTAAAACCTTTTTTAATTAGACAAAAAGGGGAAATATTATGGAATGCTATTTTGTACACTGTGAAGTTGTATCTTTTCCAAGGCATCTTATGACTGGTTTAGTTTAAGAGTTGACCAGTCAGTAGCTAGGCAGGAGGCATAGGCAGGATAGCCAGACAGAGGATGCTGGAAGAAAGAAGGGAGAAGTCTCGGGAGTTGAGAAAGACACAGGGAGAAGCAAGATGAATGCGCAATGTTGAAAGAAGTTACAGCCACGTGGCAGAACATAGATAAGAAATATGGGTTAACTTACAATGTAAGAGTTAGCTAGTAACCAGACTAAAATATTGACTGAGCATTTACAATTAATGATACATCCCTGAATGGTTATTTGGGAGCAGCTGTCGAGACACAGAGAAACTCTCCTACACTGAATGTGCTGCTGTCTTAAAAGTTCTCAAGACAGAGTCAGAATGACAACAAATTCGTAGCCAAAGACACAAATGACCCCTATTCCAGTTTCTAATAGAGTCTTTGTTCCTCTCATGAATCTCATGAGGTGGGCTTCCATAGTCCAATTTCTCCCAGCATCTTGTCTTCTGAGCTCACACAGAATGGTCCATGATGCTCTATTTACATCACTTTAATGTTTCTCTAGCCTCACGTTCCAAACTCTTCCACATTGCTCCCAAAAACCAGTTGCAATGGCTGAGAGCCACATGGCAAGATTTATTAAACCAATAGTCCCACTTGTAGGTACCAATTTTCTCTTGATATGGTAAAATACCTGACAAGAGCAATACAAGCAAGAAGCTGTAAGGAAGCCAAAGCAGCAGGAACCCAAGGCCACTGATATAGTAGAATCTGCAATCAGAAAGCAGGCAACAGTGAATGCTTGGTGTTTTTTTTTTCAGTTTACTTTTTAAATTTTTATGCATTCTAGGACCCCAATCCAGGGAATGGTGCCACCCACCGTGAGCTGGCTTTCTTACTTCAATGACCCTAACCAAGACAATCCCCTCAGAAGCTAATCTACCCTAGATATTTTCTTGGAGGTGAGTCAGAGACCTGTCACCTGAGTGATTCTAGATCCTGTCAAGTTGACAATGTGTTCACAAACATACTACCAGAAAGTCTTTGGGTGTAACAGAATTAGAAAACTAGTTCCAAGATTTCACCAGGTCTTTTGGAGAAACCCATCCTTATAATCAGTCTTATTCCTCTGGAACCACTCGTAGTACCAAAATCTGTATTAGGCATGGTCTTCAAGAAAAGCAGAGAGGAAGTATTGCATAGCCTTAGACAATACCACCTTAACAAATTAGTCAATTATTTTTAAATAATGTTGAACAATGACCATTTATAAACCAGAGAGACCAGGGACTACGAATTTGATAAATGATACATCCATGAAGCTGGAGGCCTTACCAGGACCAATCTGGCACTGAAGGCCAAGACAGTCTGTGATTTTCAGTCCACATTGGAAAGCGAAGAAGCTGGTGCCTGATGTCACTGGGAAATATCAACAGTGCAATAGACAAACTTGCTTAGGAAGAACCAAAGGCAGGCAGGCACCACTGCATTTTTCTAGAACCGCTTCCTATCTTGACCACCCCTCATTAGAAGGTGCCACCCACTCTGAGGATGAAGCTTCACCCTTCAGTTAATCTCTTCTGAAACACCTACACAGATAACCTAAAGTGGCCCCTCCTTGGTAGTTCTAAATCTCCAAGCTGATGATCAAAACCATCATGGCCACAGATAGCAAAGCCAAAAATGTGAAAACAATGAGAACACAAAAGCCCCAGAAGAAAACAATGAAATGCTTATTAAATAAATGAAGATCTAGTATTTAATAACATTAATGTACTTTTTTCATGGGGAAAAGCACAGAAAATGTGAAATAAGTACTCTTTCTGTTGGCATATCCTGTATCCATACAATATTTTGAGAAAGCCATTTAACACGATAAACCAAAAACCTTCAAAATATTTATACTTTTCTCCACTTTTGAGAATCACAACCCCTGAAATGAGAAATGAAGGCAAAGATTCATATGTGACAAATTTAAATGGAATTGCTTCTATTAAAATTGTAAACACCATCAATATACAAAAGAAGAATAGTCAAATGAATTATAGAACACTCACAGGTTGAATTATTAAACAGCTATTAAAAATAATGTTTCTGAGAAGTTGCAATAACATGAAGAAATATTCACGATTGAACACCCTGAGGACAGCAGGACAAAAGACAGATGTACTGAGGAGCCCCTGATGTTGAAAGCGACTGCCTCTGCTGAAGTTCTGCTTTGAGGAACACAGCCTGAACAGTTATCTCTTCATGCCTAATGTTGCTTGAACTTGTAGTGAGATTGTGTTGTGTCTAAAAGTAATCATATATCTGATATAAAATGGGGGAGCAACAGCTACTAAACTAGTGTTGACAATGTTGCCTGCAATTCCACTCAGTAACTGTGTTCCCCTCAGTGAGCCTCAGCTAAAAGACGGGTGGCAGAGCGAGAGACAATGTTAAGTTACCATATAGAAATTTTTTTTTTTTTTTCTGCAGGTGATAAATGGTTTTGAGGGCGGTTTGCAAAAAGAAGCCCAAGCACATTTTGAATCATGGAATATTGTCGTGTCATTTATATGGTGGGACTATTTTAAAGAGAATATTCTTTTAATACTGTAAGCTGAGGATGTGAGGGAGAACATTACTCGTTTCACAGTGCGGTTACTTGGGCTTTAATTAATTATTTATAGACTACTTTGTCCCCCAGGAGGCAATTTTAGGTGACTTTTAGAAACGATGTGAAGTTACAAACAAGAATGTTTTTAACCTGGGGATATAGCCCATAATAGAGTAGTGCACAGAATCTTTTTATGATGCCCCTACTGAACCCAAGAACCCAGCTGTCAGTAGGGACCATCAAAGAGGGAAGCCATTGCTTTTCCCTCATCCTCAATCTCAGGACCTCCTGGACTGCAGCATGACAATCTGTGCTGACGTGAGTCTCAGAAAGAAAGGCCGAGTTTTCTATTAATAGTCCAAGCAATGTAGCATTCATATTGCCTGCAGTCATCTGTTCATCCACTTCTTCGGAGGACCAATTACAAGCGGGTTAAGACTTAACCAAGAAGTAGGTTTTAAAGAATTCAGTTGTGTCAAATCAGAGACTCTTGACATGACCCTTCACAGATGGCTTCCTTCCATGAAAACACACACACACACACATACACACACATGTAATCAGATCTCCCACTTCAAAATTATGCCTATTTCATAAGTGACTCTCTTCAAAAATACTTTTAATGTCAACACATAAATTAAGATGTTACTGTGTTGGAGATACTGTGGGCTGCCAAGGCTATTTCACAAGCCTAGGTTCTTGGCAGATAACAATGTCTCACAAGTCCTGCTGAGCCTACCCTGACACTCACTATGATAAACACCTGTCCATGTTTATGTGAGTCTATTTGGGAAATAGGAAAGAAAAGAAAAGTACCATGACAATAAATTCTCATTAGATTTAACTTTCATAACCAAATTTGATGACATTAACCAATAACAAAGATCATACATGCTGAAAATACATTAAATAGTAAGACTTCTTTGTGTTTTTTAAAAATTGGGATTCTATCAAATCTTGAAGTTTTAATGAGCACCATGCCTTATTTTAAAGCATCAGAGAGCCTGCTGATCACATTACCAACCAAAGTTGGAAAAGCCTTGGTTAATACTCATTCATGTTAGGATATGGGCAGATTACTGTTGGGATTTAAGACAGAAAGAAATTTGAAGCGATGTCTTATTCCCATGATGCACATGCTCCTCAATTCTGATCATAAGCCCATTTGTGGAAGAATGGCAATGCCCAACCTCCCTTCGAGCCACTGCATTGAATCTGTAGAGCCATAGCTGACATTGAGCAGCTGAGCAGAGGCCAACACTACAGAGACGAACTCTTCTTTTTTCTGGGCCCCCATTTGAAACTTCAAAGGCCCTCACTGTGTTCAAGATGGTGACAAGGTTCTTTGCCAAGAGAACGTCCCCAGGTGGATCATCTTGCTATTCCGTGCACAGATGGAGCCCCTGCAGGACTTGATAACACATCTGGATTGTCCCTTTGATGAACAAAGAGGCTCTGCATGCCATCATGACTCATTGCCATCCTCATCGACATGCGCTTCAGCTAGAGACTGCCAACTCACTGGAACAAAGTTTGTCATTGTCCACGTGCAAGAGAGTTCTCAGTTTCCTGGGAGCAAGAGTTTTATTTCCCTCACTTCCAAATGATTTTGTGAAGAAATGAGAGCAAACTAAAAAATGATTTTTCAGGCAGAAAGCACTGGTCTGCGTGAGGATGAGTTCTAGAGGCACTGACTGAATGAAGTATCAGGAGGAAGCTTAGGTTTCGGAGAGAGGAACGAAAGCTTGTTCTGTGTAATCTGGTAACGGGGTGTGTTTGTCCATGATTCGTTTTTCTCAGTGAGGACCTTCCCCTCAAGACCTTACACTCATCATTATAGATGTGAATTAAATACAGAAAAACTACGCTGACTGAGTTAAATGTCTTGTTATGGTAGAAGATAAAGTCAGGCGTGGAAATGTTAGCTAAGTTAATTAAATCAGTCTCCTAAAACTAGAAGCACAATTGATCAATGCCTTAGCGATTTCATTAGCAGACAGAAACCTGAAGACAATTAATATGGAGGAGAAACACATTTCCCATTGTCTGCTTAAAATTTCAAAATGGAGTTTTAGAACACATCCCCATATTGGTTCCACTATACAATACCAGCAGTGTAGGCAGATGCTGGGTGACCTTAGGCACTGGAACTAAGTCATGAAACGATGGTAAGAAAGTCAACATGATGAATCATGAGATCTTGCGGGAATTGGACTGTCTGGGAAGACGTCTGTCCTTGTCTGCAATGAAAGCAATTGATACCTAATACACTTTTAAATTTCTCAGTCATCGCAATGAATATTTGGAGAGCATTTGCATCAAAGTCATTCATATTGCCATTCCCAAGATCGTTCCACACAACCCAACAACCTTCTCTGCCCTGAACTAAACCTTTAGAATTAAGTTCTACTTTAAATGTTGTTTGACTCTTTAGACTTCTTTCATCAAGGTGCTCAGTTTATTTAGGTGAAAGCTAAGCAAAAGACATATTTTTTTCTGAGACTATTTTTTTCAGTTTTCAGACATATATATGGCATATGTTGAAAATATTTCTCTTATATTCTTCCGCCCTCCCCTTTCTCATGCATAAACCTTTATTATATCCTATTTATATGAAGAAAAGAAATCTCCACTGCAATGAGCTGAAAATGTTTTAGACATAAATTGGCAAAACTCTTGCTCTGAACTGGAATCTGTAGTTTTTGGGAAACATTCAAAGGAGTTCAGGACTTCAAAATGTTTAAGAATTGCTGATTTAGAAACACAGTGGTAGTAATTGTCCTTCAAGCAAGCAGAGAGTACTGTTTTCCTGAAGAGAGACTTTGATAAATACAAGGAGGAGCAACTTGTGGCTTATAGAAAATACATAAATCATTTATAGTTTGAGTGCCCGATTGTATGTCCTACCCCATCATTATCAGGGGCAGAATCAAAATCCTTACTATAACTTCATATTACCTCAAACCTTACAGGATTCAATCCTTCCTAAAAGGTCACTATCATCTTCTCAATATAATTAGTAGATATAAAAGAATGCTACAGGACCATTAACCAAATGGCTCTAGTTGGCTTTTATACATTTTATCCACTCACCCAGGAATAAATGTAAACCATTGTGGTGGTTGATCTTGGCTCTCAACTTCATTAGATTAAAAAGCAGCTGGGATATTAGTATAGTTTATCTCTGAGTATTTCCATAAAGGTGTTTCCAGTGGTACCTGAAAGTTAGCAATACCATATCATAGGCTAAGGGCCCAGACAAAACAGCCAGGGCAATGCTTCTTCCTCTGCTGCCTGGATGACAGAAGAGAATATGACTTGATTCCACCACCATGATACGCTGCCTCACTGTAGGTCCAGACACTTGCGTCCAAGTGACTCTGGGCTGAAGCCAAAATAAGTCCTTCCTCTTTTTAAGCTGTTTATATTAGTTCTTTTGTCACAGTGTGACAAGTCTAAGTGAATTTTAGTACCAGAGAAGTGGGCTTGTAGCTGTGACTTCAGATAATGGTGTGGGCATAGGGCTTTGAAGCTGGGTCATGAGAGGGATTTGGAAGAGTTTGGAGGTGTTGGCTAGAGAAGCCTATGTATACTGTAAGTAGAGCTTACTGGGCAGTTCTCGTGAGAGCTTAAAAGCCTGGAATGTTGCTGGAGATGTGTAAAGAACATGTTAGAGAGGTTTTGTGTGAAAATGATGAGTATTCTCAGGGATAGGGTTAGAGTCCATGCACAACTATATTCGAATAAAAACATTCTATTTGTATCATGAGACTTTAAGTGTTGCTGAATTTGAAGGTGACAGACTACTGAATGCAGCAGAGAGAGTGGGAATCTCTTTGAAAGGTAGCCCAGCAGCCAGGGTAGAAAATAGCTGTTGCCAGTTTCTTTTAGTCAAGCTTACAGTGGCAACTGTGAGCCTAAAGTAGAATAGAGAGTTTTGGAAAACTCTAGCTTTCCTAGAAAGAGTTGGAAATTGTCAATGCTAAAGAGATTAGGGTCACCAAACAGTCCGGAACCTTGTGTTGGGACAATGGGGGTCACCTTGGTGGGATCTCTGGAATTCAAAGGATGCCACATACCCAGACCCATTATTGTAACTTATGTAAGAGGCTTTGCCATAAGAAGAGGTGCTTTGGAATTTCTCTAGTGCCAAGTTTCTTGCTAGCCCCACAATGGTTCCCTCAATCAAAATATCTCTTTCTTTGTTCTCATCTCTGTCCTTCCTCTATCTCAGCTACCCCATTCCCTAAGTTCTCCTCCCAACTCCCCTTCTCCCTGTCTCTTCCCCTTCCACCCTTCTTTATCTCCTTACCCCCATGATCCCAATTTTGTCAGGCGATCTTGTATATTTCCCCTTTCCAAGTGGATCCCAGCTAAGACACTAAGCAATAGAAAAGAGGGTGCCCAAACTGGCCTTGACCTGTAGTGAGATAGATGAATATCTTAAAAGTCACTATAGAACCTTCATCCAGCAACTGATGAAAACAGAGGTAGAGACCCACAGGGGTGCATTGGTTGAGCTCCCAGAGTCCAGCTGAAGAGTGGGAGGAGTGAGAATATTAGCAGAGAGGTCAAGACCATGATAGGGACATCCACTTAAACAGTTTGCCTGAGCTAATGAGAGCTCACCATGTAACATGAGGGCTGGCTTGTTTGTTGTTGGGGGTTTTGTGCACTGCCCAGTACCCCGCAACTGTTGAGCCCCAAAGAAAATTACACACCATTCTCCATAAATTATAAGCTGATTGGCCTATTAGCTCTAGCCTCTCACTGGCTAACTCTCATATCTTGATTAACCCATTTTTCTGATCTATGTTAGCCATGTAGCTCAGTACCTTTTATAGTGAGGCAGATCACATCCTGCTACTTTGGTGGTCTGGGCAGGAGTGGGGGGAATCAACTTCCTCCTTCCCAGAATTCTTCTGTTTTCATTACATCATTTCTACTTCCTGTCTGGTTTTTCTGCCTATACTTCCTGCCTGGCCAATCAGCGTTTATTTAAACATGATTGACAGAATACAGGCAATTCTCCTCCACCATCACTATTCCAGCCAGACAGGAAAGGAATCAGCATAGGTCCAGACTAATCTCTCTGAATGTGAGTGACAGTTGTATGGCTGGGGCAGACTGCAATAGCACCAAGATTTATCCCTAATGCTTCTTTTGGTTTTTTGGGACTCTATCCTCTTTGGATGGATACCTTGTTCAGCCTAGATATAATAGGGAGGGCCTTGGCCCTTCCCCAAAGCAAAGTGCCTTACCCTCTCCAAGGAGTGGATGGGAGGAGGGATGGGGAGTGGGATTGGTATATAAAACAAAACAAAAAAAGGTAGTTTGTTTTCTTTTGTGAAAAAATAAAATAAATTTTAAAAAAGAAGAGGTGCTTGGCTCCCATAGGGCCAACTAGACCAGCAATTCCCACACTCAGCACCCTAGACATCCAGAGGCAAGGTGCAAGCTATTGTGTAAGCTGGCAGCTCACCGTGATATTGTTCATATGACACTAGTTTCTGCATTTTAGAAAATGTAAGAACTGTGGATTCATGGTAGTATTCACCCAGATTTCAAAGGGAAAGCCTGAGATGACAGGCAATGCACCCCAGGATTGAGTTCTTATGGAGAACCTCTAAAAGGCAATGTATGAATCTAATAGCTAGCCCAAAAGTGCAATAGAGACTCCAGAAAGTTTGAGATGTCAGAAACACAGGTCATTGACCTCACCTAAATTAAAGACTGTAATAGAGAATTCAGAACATAAATAGTGAATTTCAAGCTGACCATAAACCAAGAAGAAATCACAGAGAATCAGTTAAAGGTATGTTTAATTTAATGCAAACAAATTACTTTTTCAAAGTTAAGGCTCTGCATTATAATGCATAATATAAAGTAATCTGTCTAAAAGAAATTATAATTTTAAAAGTCAGCCTCAGAATAAAAGAAAGATCTCAGATCAGTAACAGAAATAAGCAGAAAATAACACACTAAACCCAGGATAGGAAAAGGGTGTAAATGGTAATAGAATACAAATAAAGGAAATGGGGGGCATTTTAAAACCAACCCAAAGTTTTTGTCTTGTTTTAATTATCCACATTGATAACCCCTGACTCTGGTGATTTAAATGAGATGTTTCCCATGAGTCTCAGGGACTTGATTGTCTGGTCCCCAGCTATTGGCCTTTTGGGGGAGGATTAGGTAGTGTGGTCTTCCTGGAGGAATATGTCACTGCGGGATGGACTTTGAGGTTTCAAAACCTTCATGTCCTTTCTGCGCCTTTTGTTTGCCATGTGAGAAGTATGTTGTCATCTGTTCCCACCTTTTCTTTGCCGCCATGGACTCTAACCCTGTAAAACCCTAAGTCCCCAATAGACTCTTTTTTCAAAGTTGCCCTGGTCATGCTGCACAAGCCCAGCAATAGAAAAGTAACTAATGCAGAAGTTGCTGCCAGGAAATGGGCTATTGCTGTGACAGACCTGACCATACTGTTTTATTTGAGGAATGTAGAGGACTTTGGGATTTTGAACTAAAACTTTTTGAATACTATAACAAAAAGTTAATATTTCAACCCAATAACTGCTTAGAAAACATTAGTTGTAGGGGGTCAAGGAAGTATATAGAATATGGCAATTGATAATTCATATGTCAACCCACCAGATGAATAATTACCTGATGGAGATAATCCTATCTAGCTAGACTTACAGAATCACTGACTGAAAACCTGTTATCTGTAATTTCCCTCACCTCACACATCACTTCATTTCTTCCCTAAGAACAGCTTTGAGCACATTCCCACAGCTTGTGTGTTCTTTTCATGTAAATATTCCATCTCTTGGGCACACATATAGATGTGGATGGTCTGGAAGGTGATTTGCACTTAATTGTATAATTTTGATGAATAGAAATAATAGTAGGATATTTTGTAATACTCAGACTAGCATAGTTACTAAGACAGCCTTTTACACTGACAGTTAATTTTGGACTTCAGAGCAGATTTAAGGCAGGCTGATTGCCCCTGGAGACAAATATTTTGCTGCCCCTAGAGACAGATACATGAGGTCACTTTCCAGGTGTTTTGTTGATACAAGGTCAGGATAGAAGCAAATTTATTGGACATAACTTTCTCAGTAATTGACTTTTTGCATGTAGTTCCAGGTTCAAGCTCAAGGTCAGCCAATTATTTACTGTCTGGGAACCCTCACCAACTTAGAGCTACATGCATGAGTCAATGTGACATCTCTAGCCTAAGAGAAACTACATGACTTATCTTGCATCATGAGAATGGGTCAGGCCCTGAAAATGTAATGATGTGGGAAGGTCTTTGGTTAATTAATAAAGAAACTGCTTGGCTTCATAGGTTAGAACATAGGTGGGTGGAGTAAACAGAACAGAATGCTGGGAGGAAGAGGAAGTGAGGTAAGACGCTTCAGACAGACGCCATAGCACTGCTCTCTGAAGCAGACACGATGAAGCTCTGACCGAGGATGGATGTAGGCTAGAATCTTCCCGGTAAGCGCACCTCGGTGCTACACACATTAATAGAAATGGGCCAGGCATTTGTGGGAGCCCAGGTAGTTTGGATGCTCACCTTAATAGACCTGGATGGAGGTGGGTGGTCCTTGGACCTCCCACAGGGCAGAGAAACCTGCTTGCTCTTTGGGCTGAGGAGGAAGGAAGACTTGATTGGGGGAGGGGGAGGGAATGGGAGGTGGTGGCGGGGAAGAGGCAGAAATCTTTAATAATTAAATAAATTAATTAATAAAAAAAAAAAAGAAATGGGCCAGGCAGTGTTTAAATGAATACAGTTTGTGTGTTGTTATTTCGGGGCATAAGCTAGCCAGGCTGCTGGGAGCTGGGTGGCAGGAATGCAGCCCGCAGCTCCCCTTCAACAATGTAACTTATAATTGTTCAGAGTTTGGCTGTGAAAAGAGCATCAGTGACAGTGTGGAGAGAGATGGCACACACACACACACACACACACACACACATCACTCAAATTCTGCAGCAGTTCTTATAGAGCTCTACACAACTATCTCTCTCCACACCATATATATATGGTTTTGAGAGTTAGTGATCTTGTAAGCCTTGATAGACAGGATTATCTCCTTCAGATAATTATTCATCTGGTGGGTGGACACCTGAATTACCAATTGCCATATGCTGTATACTTCCATGGCCCCCTGTAATTAGTGCTGAAGACTATGACTCTGAAGGCACAGCCCAAGAAGTTACAGAGGGGGAACAATATTAGCAACCTGGCTAGAGAATATTCTTGTGGTATTTGACAAAGAACGTGGCTGTTTTCTGCCCTCATCCTATGAATAAGCCTGAGGCTAAATTAAAAAGTCATGAGCTAAGTTTTGATGGAGGAGAAAAGGATGCAGTTAAGCTTGGTGCTACAGCTCAGGCTTGTGCTGGAAGAGAGGCTGTATCTGTTAAAGGGGCTAGTACCATTAAGGAAGAACCGGATCTGCATTGGGATAAAAAGAAGGGTGCCCTCAGCTTAAGTGCTCATCCAGTTAAGCTTGTAACTTGTGAACAGAAAAAGTCCTAAAGAATTAACAAAAATTGATAAAATGTGGTTTCAGGGGGACCAGGGTTCATCCCAAGTGGGCAGTTGAACTCAGCAGTGTTCTCCATGTAGTTCTGGCTTTAGAGTCATGAAGGGTAGATGAATAAAAGGTTTGTAGAGTCATCCTCTGTGGTTAAGGAGAACCACTGAGGTCAGCAATAGGTGGCAGGATGATAGCTGCATGGAGCCTCTATGGGACAAGAGCCTCTGAGATGTCCCTGAGTAAATGCGTGAAAATGGAGCCTGGATTTACTTGGAGACTCCAAGATGTCAGACATGCCAGAACTGTGGAATATCTGCCCACAGGAAGTGGAACCGGCCCCAGAGAGAGAGAATGTTACAAACAACAAAGTAAGAGAGACAGAACCATCTAAGCCATTTGACATCAGACAAGGAACCAAAGAATTTGATTTTTTCTTTGCTGATTCTTGTCTTGATTTCTCACTTTGTCTTCTTTCTTCCCTTTTGAGATGGTATATTCTGTACCATCATACACAATTTGCTTTTTGACTTTATAGGGGGTTACAATTAAGAATTTGCCTTGAGTCTTGGAAAAGACTTTGAACTTTTAAGCAGTGCTGTGACTGTCAAAGACACTGGGGGTTTTTGAAATTTCACCAAATGTGTTTTACATTAGGATATTGCCATGAGACTATTGGAGCCAGGGAGTGGAATATGGCAGTTTGAATGAGATATCACCCATGAACGTCATGCATTTGAGTACTTGGTCACCAGTTAGGGACTTTGGGAGGAGGATTCTGAGATTTAGCCTTGATTGGGAAAGTATGTCACTGGTGGGTGGGCTTTCCAGTGCATTCTCTGCCTCTGTTTACAGTTCTAAGTGTGAGCTCTCAGTTAATCCTGTCTCCATGTCTTTTCTCTGCCATCATGGACTCTTAACCCTCTGAAACTATAAGCCCAGCTTTATGTAAATTGTCTTGGCCATAGTGTCTTAGCACAACAATTGAAAAAGTAACTGATGTGCTGTCCTAGACTGACTGAGATAGGAGAAGAGGCTGCAAGTGATGAAATATGAATGAAAGAGAAGCACTAAACATTTCACAGAGACAACAAGGGTTACAACAGAATGTCAGGACAATTACATGCCAACAAATTAAATAATTTAGAAAACACAAATTCCCAGTGGAAACAAATTACTAAAACTGATTCCAAAACAAATAGAATTTCTAGAAAGTAAATTGACTTCATAATTAAATTCCTCCCACAAAGCAAAGCCCAGACATAGATTGCTTCATTGACAAATTCTACCAAATATTAAAGGAGAAATAATAACAACCCTTTAAAATGCTTTCAGAATACAGAGAATATTCTCCCAACCCACTCTAAAGCCATTATCATTTTTATAGAAAAGACAGACAAAGAAATCACAAGAACAGAAAACCATAGAACACAACTCACAAGCAATCCACTAGCAAAACAAATTCAGCAACATATTCAATGAATTAAATATCATGACCAAGGAGGATTAAGCCCAAAAATGCAAACTCAGTTTAATGTTTAACGGGAGCCTTTAAAGTGTTAGCCTTTAAGACCCCCTTTTAGGGTTTATTTAAAGATGCCACGAGTAGCTAAAATGGGGGGCTAGCAATCTGAGGGTAAAGATCTGAGGGTTAAAAAAAAACTACTCACAGCAGGAGTAATTCATCCATATTTCTTTATTCTTCTTCTTTCTCATTTCTATCAATTCTCCCTTGCTCTCTCTTGTTCTTTGTTCTACCTGTTACAAATGTTCCCTGGAGCAGGAGAATTGTCTGTATTTTGTCAATCATGTTTTAAACAAACACTGATTGGCCAGGCAGTAAGTATAGGTAGGTCAACCAGACAGGAAGTAGAGGCAGGGCAATGAGAACGGGAGTATTCTGGGAAGAAGGAAGCTCTTTCCGCAGTCCTGCCCAGATGCTGGAAGAAGGAAGATGTAACCCACCCCACTGAAAAAGATACCGAGCCATGTGGCTAACATAGATAAGAATAGTCGATTAATATAAGCTACAAGAACTAATAAGAAGCCTGAGATAATGGGTCAATCAGTTTATCATTAATATAGAATCTCTGTGTGATTTTCTTTGGGGCTTACTGGCTGTGGGAACCAGGCAGGACAGAAACCCCAGCAAGCCGGCCCTCATGTTACAGTTCCCAGTCATATATATCCTTAAAACCAGCAATTCCCCAGCCTTAGCAAATTCCAGGGATGGAATTCTTTTGCCACGTTATGCACTCCTTAATGGAGACAGTTGTTTAAGGAAGGAATTAAATCATCAGGGAGTTCTAGAGGGGAAGGTTAGTGCACTACACTACACTTTTACGTGGTAGATAAAGCTAAAAGGTTTATTTTCTGTAGCAGGGGGGGCTGCTTGTTTGTCCCAGCTGCCCAGTCCTGAAATATTCACACGAAAACTGTATTCATTAAATCACTGCTTGGCCCATTAACTCTAGCTTCCTATTGACTAACTCTTACATCTTAATTTAACACATTTCTATTAATCTGTATGTCACCACGAGGTCGTGGCCTACCAGCAAAATTTCAGCACTTCTACCTCCGGTCACAGATCCATATCATCTCCCTGATTCTGCCTTCTTCCTCTCAGCATTCAGGCCAGTCCTCCCTGCCTACCTAAGTTCTGCCCTATCAACATGCCATTGTATTTTCTTTGTTCATTAATGATAATCACTGCACACAGAGGGAACTCCCACATCAAAACACACAGAGAGTCTGAATACTGTATATTACTATGTTGTCTTTAAATTGCTTGACAGCTGAGGAAGAAGCAACAGCTGCTAAAAGACATTTGAATATAAATGCTGTTCAATAATAAAGCATAAATATTTAAAAAATACCTTGACTTCAAAATTGAAGTCAAAAGGTATGTTACTTTGGAGAAGAGGTTTTGCTTTTGTTTCCACAGGAAATGAGAGGCTGTGGATTCATTCCAGGTTAAGAAAAATCAGCTTTGATCAAGGAAGACCCCCCCCTGAGAAATCTCCTATAGGAGCAGATGGCACAGATGTCTAAGTTCTACATCCAGAACAGATTCAAGACTGGTGCCTGAGATGATCAAGCCTCACAGGATACTCCAGTCACTACTTGATCATAATTCTAAATTTTCTTTAGGTTCCCATAAGATTATCAGCACCCCCAATCAGGAGGAAATAGCCTGAAAAACTATGCCCACATTCTCACAAAATGGACTATGGATATTTTTCTTTGTTTAGAATGTTGGTTACAAGTTGTTATAGATAATGGTCAAGAGAAAAGCTAAACAAAGTGTATTAGAATCAGAGTTCCTGGTTTTTTTTTTTTTAAAGGGGAGAGGGAAGTGCTGTGGGACAATGGTTTGTACCCTGTCAATAGTATTTTAATAAAATGTTGATTGGACAGTAGCCATACAGGAAGTATAGGCAGAACAACCGTGCAGGAAGTAAAGGCGGGGCAACAAGAACAGGAGAATTCTGGGAATAGGAAAGCTCAGTTTGCAGTTGTTACTCAGATACAAAAATGCAAGATGTGACTGCCTCACCGAAAAAGGTACCAAGTCACATGGCCAACATAGACAAGAATTATGGGCTAATATAAGTTATAAGAATTAATTAATAAGAACCTGAGATACTCAGCCAATCAGTTTATAATTGATGCAGACCTCTGTGTGATTCTTTGGGACTTAGTGACTGCAGGAACTGGGCAGGACAGAAAACTCAGTCAACAATTTTCAGTAAAATTATAAACAGGGCATGGATTTTTTTTTTTTTATATATCAGCAGGCCACTTCTTTTCTCCCAGTATGCATAGAGGATACAAGGTAAAGAGGCAACCTACATAAATGGTCAGGGAGAAGCTGAAGACTCTTGATCAGATAGCACATATACCAGATACTGCAGTTTCTAATGATCTAGGTCTGGAGTTTTGCTCTAGGCAGTAGAAACAAAGAAGGGACCCAGGCCTCTAAATCATCAGTTCAAGGCTATGCTGTTATTAGCCGTTCTGGTCATAGGATAAAACCAGAGCAACAGCTTGGGCAGGTAGAAATTCTGTGTCCTTGGAGATCTGTGAAAATCTTAGACAGAATGCTCTATGCCTGGACCCTAAGCATCGACCAAATGCCTTCTGATAAAGATAATTGCGGGAAGGCTGATCTCTGCATTTACCTAGGGAAGAGGAAGGGAGGCCTGGCAGTAGGAAACTGTCTGAGTTAGGGAATTAACTCTCAAATATGTAACAGAAAGGGAGTTCAGCTACAGGGAAAATCTACAGCAAAGGACAGCCACTTTATTCACAAAGCAATAATGCCAAAAAGCCTTGCCTTTTGGTTTAGCCTTTATCAGATCCCTTGGTTCTGATAAGTTGTTTATAAAATGATGACTAGGCAATTATGGTATAATGTTGTGGCTTGTAGCAAATGCTCCCAAACTGATCGTAGTAAATCAAACTAATAGAACAAAGGAAAACAAATGAAAACCACAGATTATGCACAAAAGTCATATGACTTAATCCTTCAGGCTCTCAGATGAAAATCTTTTGTGAGAAGAAAAATTGAAGGAAAAAGTTACCACTTGATAAAGAACAACACAAACCTCAGTGTAGTGGAGAAAGGGGACCAGCCAGGAAAGAATAGGGGTTAGGGAGAAGGCAGGGTGTGTGTGTGTGTGTGTGTGTGTGTGTGTGTGTGTGTGTGTGTGTGTTGGGAGCACAAATGTCATAATAGAACACATTACTTTCTATGCTAACTTAACTTTCTTAACTTTAAAAATAAACAAAAGGAAATAATTGGATGGTTTATGCTCAAGTTAGTAACAGGGAGAGAATATCAGCCCCCATTGGGTTTATTTGTTGTACTATGGGCTAACCCAGTGTAACAAAGAAAATAATAATAATAAAGAGACACAGATTGGGATGAATGGCTATTGCTGTCTTTACTCAAAGGTGGCATGATTCTGTGTGTAGAAAATTACAGGGTTCAGAGATAACCCTGAGAGAGTATAGTTCTGAGTGAATGTATGTTGTTGACATGGCCACATCAAGGA